>NW_024500584.1:4801-72282 GCF_017590055.1 Onychostruthus taczanowskii
GAGGAGAACTTTCCAGAGGGCTAAAATAACAGAATCATCCAAGGAACTCACAGAGGCTGCCATCTCTCACAAGAGCAGCAGGCAACGCCAAGTAAACAAGGGGGGGAGAGGATACAACCTCACCCAGCAAGGCCGCACGACACCAGAGGTCTCAAGTTCACACGAAGGGGTGCACCAGTTGTTGTGATACGGCACAAAATGATGACACAGACACTGCTGCTCTCGAGGGGAACAAAAAAGAAAAAGAAAAAATTTTATTTTCTGACTCCAACATTTATAGTTTTCCAAAGGTGACAGTGGATTGGAGGGTGACAGTGCCACCTCTCCAATGCCACTGGACAGACCAAGGGTCCATCAATTCTCTCCACTTCCAGGAAAGAATGCAAAACATAGGTTATTTACAGAACTGTGTGTGAGAAAGTTTGTTGAAAGAATGTAAACATCAGAAGGCTTAACAAAGTCTTACAAAATCAGGGCGACACAAGAGTGCATCAAGAGCTGTGAATTTCTGTAATGCAGCAGCTGATCATCTACAACATTTAAAAACTTCTTTTGCACCTCAACCATTTAAACACAAATCTTCTAGAAGGCTGAAGTGTGCTATTTCCCATAATAACTGTAAGAAGTAGCATGACATAATTATGAGTATCATGACATGCAAGTTTGTGAGGCCATCCATACATTTTTTTCTAGAATGTCTGTTGTCAGCCCCATTTAATAACTATTTTTGATCTGAACAAGAGAATCCAGTGCACCCTCACTCAATCTGTGGAGGACACCAAGATGGGCAGGAGTCACTGATGTGATGTAGGCTCTGGATAGGGACCTGAACACACTAGATTGATCCACTGAGGTCAGCTCTATGATGTTAAACAAGGCAAAGTGCCAAATCCTGTCCTCCGGTCACAACCCCATGCAGCACTACAGGCTTGGGGAAAAGTGTCTGAAAATCTGCCCAGCAGAAAAGGACCTTGGCGTGTTGGTGAACAGCACCCGAACAAGAGCCATGAGTGTGCCTAGGAAGGCCAATGGCATCCTCAGCAATAATGTGGTCAGCAGGACCAGGGGGTGATTGTCCCCCAGTACTCATCACTGTTTAATCCTTTGTTTAGTTCTGGACCCCTCAGTACAAGGAAGTTGAGGGCCTTGGAGCATGTCCAGAGAAGGCTAACAGAGCTGGGAAAGGGTCTGGAACATAAGACTAATGAGAAGAGGCTGAGGGAGCTTGGGGTGTTTAGCCTGGGGAAAATGAGGCTCAGGGGTGACCTTGTCAATCTCTACAGCTACATGAAGGGAGGGTGTAGCCAGGTGGGGATTGATGGTGCACCCACGTTACACATAACAACTCAAGGGGAAATGGAATCAAGTTGAGCTAGGGAAGTTGTACATTGGACATATGGAAATATTTCTTTACAAAAAGGTTTGCCAAGTTCTGGAAAGAGCTGTCAAGGAAAGTGGATGAGTCATGATCCCTGGAGGTATCTAAAAGACAACTAGATATGGTGCTTAGGGATATGCTTTGGTGGGGGATTTCACAGAGTAGAATATGATGGTCTAAAGGTCTTTTCCAACCTAACTTATCGATTAATAATTTTATCGGTTAATAAGAAAAGTAGATATTATCCAGGACTTTCCATTGGCAATGGTGAAAAAAAAACAGCTGGGGTGATAAGCAGCCAATAAACCACATTATTTTTTATTTACTACATTGCAGTCTTCAACATCCTCACAAGGGAGGCAGGTACCAATCTCTTCAGTCTTGGGACCATTTATAGCACTCGAGAAAACAGCATGAAGCTGAGTCAGAGAAGGTTTAGGTCATATGTCAGGAAAGGGTTTTTCATCAACAGGATGGCTGGGTACCAAAACAGGATCTCCAGGGAAGTGGTCATAACACCAAACCTGACAGAGCTCAAGAAAGCATTTGGACAATGCTCTCAGGCACATGGAGTGTTCCATAGGGCTGTCCTGTGCAGGGCCAGGAGCTGATCCTATAATCCTGGGTCCCTCCCAACTCAGCACATTCTATGATTCTATGTAGTAAGAGGTAAGATCATGTGAAGATTTCCAATTAACACATATGATTTTGTTACAGGGATTATATAATTTGTATTATCCATTTGGTCACATTGAATGTGCTATTGAACCTATTCTGTTACATAATCTGCTGTTATTTTCTACATGAACATAGCAAAAGAAGCGCCCCATCTCACAATTTTGCTATTTTGCACTTGAAACTATGTGTATAGATTAATTCCTATCAGGAAAAATCTGAAATCTTCTTCATAGTCATGGACTTTGGAATAGTTAACAAAGTCTCCTATTATAGTGTATAGCTTTGTTAGAGAAAACCACTCTTTCCTTTGGAAAGAAACACTCTTGATTTTACAAGTCTATTTGCTTGCTTTCTTCACATTTGTTTTCTGTTTTCATTCTGTGACTAGTCATCAAATGTTTGAATGTTTCCTGCATATCCTTCATTGTAGCACAGAATTTTGCCATAATCTGTCAAAATTCTGTGAAATTCTGTGAATTCTGTGAAAATTGTTCCATTTTTTACGTACTCAGTGTGTTGTATTATTAAACTGATGGTTAAATTATTTAGATTCTGGTGGATTTGTAAAACTCTTGTAATTTCCAAGTAATTTCTGTGAAGCAGTACTTGCATCAAAAGCATTCATTCTCCCCTCAGTTGAATTCAAAGCTCAGAGGAAGGCTTATGTGTGAAAAAATGTATTCCGACTTCCTATCTGGTGAGTTATTGTTATGTTCTTGTGGAATCATATACAAGAATAACTCAGATGAGATCATTTGAAGTTTCTGTCTACAAATCCAACCACAAGTAGTGAGCCTTTTACCTCAAAACCCTACTGGTAAATTCAGTTTGGATTATACTTGCATGAGAATGATGTATCCACAAATACTTTCTAGTGTGGGAGAAAATGGTGGCATTATCCACAAAATCTAGACCAAATGTTTGAAAAATAGTAATGTAATAATCAAGAGCATGGCCCAGCTTGCCATTCTTAATCAAGTAGAGCCAGATACTAGTTATTAACTTAGCTCACAATATATTTTCTATGTGCAGAACATTTAGTTTAAAACTAGAATATACTGGTTAAATATAGCTTCAGCTAAATTTCAAACAAGGAAACTAAAGTGCAAAATAGAAGCTCCATGCAACAGAACTGAGGATATTCTCCTGTTCCATCCAGCACAGGTGAGATTCCACCCAAACTGTCATGTCTTCACAGTCTGTATCCACCCAAATATAAAAGTACACACAGAACTACACACACAGGCATGAAGCTTACAAATCTGATTGACAAATATATCCTGCTCAGCATCAGACTACTGCAAAGAAAACAAAGAATACAAGTATTACAGTTTCATTTAAAGGTCTTGGAAAAGGGTATAGGAAAGGTCACATTGGAAGGAAGATTTTACTTATCTTTCACTGTAGGATATTTTTTCTCTTTTCTTGCTTCTGCCCAGTGCTAGCACTCAGATCTACATATTGGTGACAAAAACCAAGACCACTTCTTTTTAGTCTTGGCAAGCCATTAAAACAGACTGGTTTCAAATAACAAGAGTTATTATGCTTCCTGAACCTCCTGGACAGAATCACTTATTGCTGTAATTAAGGCCAAGAATAAAAGCAATAACCCTGCTTATAGTTTGTTAGACGGTGGGACTGACTGAAATTGAAAGAGGCACTTGATGAACTGCAGTTCAGGCAGTGACTGTGAGGAACATTATTTTAGCCACCTGCATTCCTGTATTTCTTTTCCTACATTTGAAAACACTTCTTCCAAATTTGGAGTTTTGGCTGTCATGGCTGCAACGTAGTCCTGACAACTACCTTTGTTGCAGCAAGCCTCACACACCACCCCCACCCCCCCTACCTCCTTCTGAAATGCTTCAATTTAGAATGTGGAAGTAAAATAGAAAGATATCTCTTCCTATATTTCCTATACCAAAGCAGTCAGAATATTGAACACACTGTTAAGCACCATTTCTTGAGAGAAATGCTATCATTAAAACTCCTGGAATTAATGCAGACTGGTTGTGGAGAGAAAAAAATGTTGTTTCATTGTGCCTTTTTTAAAATAGGCAATATTCACTATTTTGATGCACATCACAAAATATCTGAGCAAAAAAAAAGTTCAGAAAACAGGATCATTTGCTTTCAGTAGTTTGTATTGACTGTTTTGAATTAAATTAAGCCTATCCAGTTACTGTGAATATCTAGGGTTCCTTCTCTCAGTCCCCAAAGACGTATATATCACAACCTAGAAGATATTGCCCAAAATAGAGTTTTTCCCAGAAAGTGTTGGGTCTTGGGGTGCTTCTTATTTGCAATCCATAAAACAAGAATTACATATTTATCGAGCTCAGAGTAAAACTTTGTCTCGCTCTGCCATGGGACTTGGCCTTGTCTGAAAAGCTAATTGAAGCAGTAGCGACATTTTTTTTGGTCATTGTACCTTCTTAGACACAAATCAGATTACCACGCATCTGTCTTCTAGCTCTGAGACAGATCATTAGTCAAATTCTTTTTCCAGAAACTTTTATCATATCCAGACTGAACCATTCATAAAGTTACTCATTGCACCAGGGACTTCTTCATTAACAGTAATTATGCAAACCAGCATGCCACATAAGAGACTGAGACTACCAGGTGGATAGTCTGCAATGCAGGGATGATTCTCCTAATTTCTGGAAACTGATTAACATTCTGCTTCTGGCATAGAAAGAATAACAGATGTACAGTTATCCTTGCCTTAGTTATTATTTTGTCTATTTTCATAATCAAATAATCTCATTAGGCCTACAGCAGATATTTCCAGGCTCAGATCTCCCTACCTTTCTATAAAGTATTCCAGAATACGCTATAGCTCAGTCTCCCTTTTTCAATTACTTGTGTCCAATTGCATTATACAATGTTATTAATTGTATATAAGAACTAATCAAGCTAGATTCTTGAGACAGATAATCATGCTGGCCCTTTCATTGTGACAGGCAGCAATTCATAAATACTTATTCCACCTATGTGTGGAAACACACTCTTCATTAAACTCTGACACACTTCTGAAAGCCTGCATCAGCGCCCTGCGCTTACACAAGTAAACCACTGCTGGTGGCTGGGTTCTTTGGTGCTCCTGATCACATTCCTGGGGCTGTGGCACAACATCTCCAGGTTAGCTTCCAAATACATTTGTCAACAGCATGACTTATTAATCTGTGCTGCTTTGGACCAAGAGTTCAGCACCACTGTGAGCAGCTCTGCATTCCGCCCAGTGGAAAGCCTAGGCTCTCTCATAAATGGTTCTGATCTGGATTTAGAAAGTATTTGGTCCACCTCTCCATGGAAATTTCCCCTTCTCAGGGAAGGGGGAAAAGAAACTACTTCTATGAAAAATCTGGAAAATAAACACATGCATACAGCTTATAAAAACTAGCTTTATTAAGTCATCAGGAATCAGTTTAGCAAGTGAGCAAAGATTCAAATATTCTCCTAGAGATCTCAAGTTGGTGGTAGTCTTTGTTAAAAACAGAGTTTAATTCTGCAAAATGTTACCTGGCACAGCTACCCCACTTCTCTGCAGAGCAACATGTGGTGCAAAGGCATCTCAGCTGGATCTAAATTAATTTTAGAAAAGCAAAAAACCATATCTTTTCATTCTCTTTAAGACACAGCAGTCGAGAAGAAATATATAGAAAAGGGAGATATGTAAAAAAGATCATAGGCATGTTGTTCAGACGCATTTTTGAGCTTTGCTTCTACCTGAGGAAAACAGGAGCAAGAGTGACAAGAAGGACGAAAAGTGCTATCAGTGATAAAAATAATAAGAAGAATAATAAGAAGTATCTGTGGGCAGAAGTTGAATAAAATGTTAATAGCAATTTTTTGCCTCCCTCAGGCAACAATGTTACTACACTGAAGTAATGATTCTGCTATTGACTTACTGAAAACTGCATTTTATTTTTTACACTGGTTGTTTCAAAAACTGGATCTTGGGTTCAGACCTCAAGCTCTATAATCTTCTCAAGAATATCACATTACAAAAGTTACAGTGAATTTATGATTTCTGAAGTCAACAGGAAATGTAAATAAGACATAAAGATCACTTTTAAGAAAAGCTTTAAGAGGTAGCAAAGTAAATGCAATTATGACAGCTTGTGAGAGAGTATTTCAGTGTTTCTACAGCAGTCAGTGCCATAAATCTTCCACCATGAATGGTTTTGTTCAAAAACACACTTAAGTCAGGTGCTCTTTTGCCTTTTTATAATGTGAAACATTTTGGTAGATGGAACTACTTACCGAGATAAACAGAATTTTCCAGTTTTTTTCCCCTCTTAGGACATTAAGAACTTGTGTTATCTATTTTAAAAGAGAGATTCATTTTAATTCAGTGTTCCAATCAAAGTCATGCATGTAATGCCGTATTCTGGACCAACCTTGCTGAAAAACCTGTGTTTCATTCTGTGCTCTCATTTGAATGTAATCTCATTGTTCAGAAGCCCAGAGTCAACACAACCACAAGAAAAGGCTTTTTCCAGTCTGGTATAACAACAGAGTACAATTGCTTGTGTAAAGGTTTACAGATTGTTTACAAGCCATTAACACATAATTTTTAATTTCATTACCTTTAGAAAGATTAAATATATAATCCCAACCAAATGGATAAAAACCTACCTGGTATAACATGCATTGAGAAATAACCAAGAAAATATTGGATTTCAGCACCTGTTGCCTTATCTTTTTCTCTGATTTATCTGCCTCTTTATACACAGCAGTGGATTACAGCTGGGAACTTTTCACCTCTATCAGTCCTACATTCCCAAGGCGTTCAGATAAGTAGATAGGTAGATAGACTGAAAAAACTAGAGTAAATTTTTAAGAGAGAAGGATTCCAAATGCATATTTCCAAGTCATTCTTGAAATCCAAAGTCACACCAATGCTTCCAGAAATGTTGCCTAAGGTTATAACAGAATTATTAATAAATTTTATTTAGGCTCTTGTATTACATATCCAAATTTCAAATTATGTTTAACTGAAAAATGAAATGTGAAGACTTTTTTTGAGAGGACAGTGTAGGTGAAAAACAAATAATGCTGCTATTAACTTTCTCTGCTATGACAAGCTAGCTATTTGTTTGCTGAAAGTATCTCCAATGAAACAATTTGCACCATGTAATTATCATTGTTTATGTCAGTGTAACATTGTGGTGCATCAGATTCATAAAAATGCAGCCTTTTTTCTCTAGCTTTGTACAGAATTCCCAGAAACAAAATACTGAAAAACAAACCAGCTGGTGATGGATGATGGTCTCTTACTCACTCAAGAAGCTGAATTCAATAAATGTCTCTTAAATTGGTATTCTCATACAGCCATGTTAATTCTCCCCACCACAAAACATTAAAATAATCACAAACCAGAACATAACTTCCACCTCTGGGTCTCTCACTTGGTCTAGCTTTTGATGCTGTTTCAAAGTCCAGGGTTTATAACAAGAAAATTTTGTACTCACATATTTTGATATCATGATGTCTCTCCCAGACAGCGTGTCTGGTTGTGTTAGCTGAACTCAAGTGCTGTAAAACCACATCTGGAGACATTCAGCACCATAAAAAGCAGCTTTAAACTGCTTAGAGTCTGCTGTGCAGACCTCATGCCTTAGCATTCTTAATGATGGCAAACAGCATACAGCAAGATGAAAATACAAAAGCAAATAAACCAGCAGTAAAAGTGATTGTTGAAAATAGGAGGCAAGGGAAGTGAACAGGGGGAAGTGAACACAACTGGAAAAAAAATCCACTGATAACTTCACTGGGAGGTTTTCAAATCACATATTAGTCCGCTGAGTTGCATTAGAAGGGTAGCGTGGTTTGGTATCTCATGGGTACAAGTCTTTCCTCATTCTTCACCAGCAAGTAATCCTCCACTGGTCTCCAGTATATTGAACTCTCCCTGTTCACCCTGAAACATTGAACTTAAAAAAGATATCCTTAAATTTCCCTTTTATTTTCTGCATATTGAAGTGCTTTTCCATATCATTTACATAAAAATGCCACAGGTGATGTGGCTAATTTTCCACTTACTTTGCCTCAGAACTAGCTACTGCTTCATTTTCTCTGTTTTTTTTCTGTTAATTAAATAATTTTGTTGTCTTGTCTATTTTTCTTTTTAAGTAGATCTTCTTCAAATATTTCGTAAACAAATTCTGCAATTAAACAGTTTGGATTTTTTTCATGTAGATAGAATTCATATAATATTCATAATGCGTTACCTATTGCTCATGTGTAACACAGCACTGTAATTAAATTATTTTCCAAAATTAACTTTGGTTATGTAGTAGCTGGAATGCAAGATCTAATTTAATATTAGACTAGTGAAACATCTCCTCCAGGGATAGATGTTAGAGAGCTAACAGAACTCCTTCACTGTACTTACAAACACTGTGAGGATTGGCATGCTCCACTGACTGCAGCAGGCAGCAGTCAAACTACTTGGTTCCTTGTTCACAGTCCCAGAAATTGAAAAGAAACAAGGAAAAGAGATATCCTCTGGAGCAAGCAGTGTGAAATGTATCTTTATGTACCAAATAAAACAGGAAAAAAGCCACATGTCATGGCTTTTTTGCACAGGTGTAAATCCAAGCTCTGTGGTGAGTGCCCAAATATTTTAACAGCCAATGCATTTGAAGCAGTCCTCCCTGTTTTCCTCACCCTCATATCCATCACATTTGGGTCAGATCATAAAATCCAAAAGATGCTGGGAGTATCACAAGTGCAAATCAAGCTGGAAAAAGTATCAGTGTCTGCCTGCAAGGGAATGAAGACACGGGAGCTGGATGGTGACCAGCTGTAAGGTGGTGACTGGCATGAATGCAAACCTGCCATTGAACACAGGTAGGCATCCACAGAGAGAAATTGCTATGAAACCATGGATGTCTTCTACTAGGACAGACAACACCAAAGATTTTAAAAACCTCGCAAATACGTCTCCACAGTAATAAAAGTTGCCACTTAATGTTCTGCATATTTGTATCGAGCCAGTGAAAATATTAGCACAATACTGAAGTGATAAGGATTTCCATGAGCCACTTTTATACTGAGGTAAAATTGCAAGAAAATGGTCATGTCTAAGCAGTTGATATTGCAAACCAAAATGACTTGCCAATTTCCAAGTGCTGCACAGGCTTTTTAATATTAGAAGACAAGCGCACATACTAAAAATAAAATAAATTATTTTTTAAAAAGTTAGACTCTTTAAACTTCACAGATGACAAAATCTAGTTACAAGATAGTCTTACTGAGATAGGCACTTCTCTTGTGCTTAAAGCATGAATATGACAAATATAACTCTTACTGCAGTGTATAAAAAATGAAGACTCAGGACAAAAGGGGAAAGGCATGTTGCTTCCCTTTTAAACTTTCAACATCATTTCTGGAAACGCCTCCTGCTGAAGTTTCATTCCCGCTTATACATTTTTGTGCTATTAAGCAAGGAAAGCTGTCTTTAAACTTCTGACCCATGTCATGTCATTTCTGTGCTCCACATCATTGCATTATGTCTCATTAAAGGACTCTCACAATATATATTATTATGATAGCTGTTGTGGTTTTCTTTCAGGGTAAATTATAAGGTGTCATGTGTTCATACTTCTGTTTACTTTTATGATGAAAATATTTTATGAATACTCATACAGCACTGAAATACTCATAGAGTATGAGAATAATTTTGGCTGCTGTGCTAAAGTAAATTACACAGGAGTCAGTGTGTATTTTGAATATCAGTTTAATATCCAGGATCTGCATTTATAATGGTTTTTCAACTTGTTCCAGTTCATTCTCAAGAAAAATAAATAACAATTTTTGAAGTAATTGTTTTAGTTGCATAACTCATCAAGCGTCTTCATTGAATGCCAGATGATTGTTGGAAGCGTCAGACTGCCTTATGTCCATAGTGCTAGTCATCCCTCCAAGAAAGAGATGCTCTGTCCTTTATGGAATTGTGCATAGGAATTTATGTGCATACATATTTGCACACGGATCTACTGTTGCAATCTGCGGAGATGCTCCCTTTCAGCTGCACAAAAGCAGAAATCTTACAAAAGGATGCAAATTGCCTTTCTGCTAAATGAAGGTTCAATGTACGACTTGGAGTGTTTCATGTTCCTTGATACACGGAAAATTTCTTCTGTGAGCTATCAGCTGAACAGCTGAGCAAAATTCCCTCTGGATGCACAAACCAGATAATACTACAGCTCCATTCTGGGGCAACAAACATGTCAGGTGGACCCCACTGGATTATTAGGATTGCTGGTGGGTATGACAAAATAGAGGTTAGTATATGTTCTGAAATTTAGGTCCAGAAGGCACCCATGTAATGTGCTGTGTCAGACTTTTCAGCTAATACGGTTGCTCTCCTGAATTTTGAGGCACGCCAACATTTAGAACAATCTCTAGATGACTTACAGGTGTAGATATACTTCCAGGATACATAGACATGTTGATCTGATAGGCATCACCACTCTGAGCTGTCTATCTAATGTTCAGAGTAGAAATAAAAGTAGAGCTGCTGGCATTACTTGGAATATAATGAGGCAGAAGTTCATTTTTACCTCCATCTCCAGCTATGAGAAGAAAATAGATCTTTACAGAATAGTCCATTCTTATAAATTGAATGATAATATAACTCAGAAAATTGAGTTTCAGCATTCTCTACTTTTTAATAGCTGGCTGCCTAATTTTCTGGTTTGACATCTGGAGAAAATGATGACACACTATATATAGTGAATTAAAAGTAATAAAATCTTTGCTGAAAGACACAACTGCACTGACAACTTGCTGTTCAGGGTGTCACTTGAACAGCAGAAAAAAATTCAGGATGCTCAGAAACCATGCAAAGGGGTACTGTAAGATAAAACTCCCTCTTTTTTATCCTCTGGGAAGACTTCTGGTCCTACTATTGAGAAAGACCCAAACAGATTGTGTCCAATGGTTATTGCAAAGTGATGAAATGCCTATAGCTAAAAGCCCAGGACCTTGCAATTGTTTTGACCCACAAAGCCAAAGAAGCATTACTTGTGATTTATCGCCTAAGGTACACCATACTAGGCATGAAGAACTGTCCTGCGTGTATACAGCTACCACTACCTGTTTAAAAAGGAATCAGTCTTCAAATAAGGTGAAAAATAAACAATTTCAAGAAACATGCATTATTTCTTCTCTCCAGTGCCTATTACTTTACTTTGCACTACTTCTAACAGACACAAAATGCTGAAATTCTAGCATACTGGGACATTTTATTGCCTAGAACACCATACCAATAAATGCATAGTAGCAAACCTCAATTCCAATTTCTCACATGCATTTAGTTTCATTCCTTGATGCTGCTTGTATGTAGGGAGTTTATTTTGCACTTAAACTGTGCAATCCATTGCTTAAAGTGCTTCAGATCCTTTGAAATCTCTGAATCCATGACAGTCTAACAGCCTCACTAAGATCCATCTCCATTTCTGTAGCTGTAGATAGGGAGTCTGAATTTACATACAGGTTTCTTTTGCTTTCTGCTGTAGGTAATCAAGATTTCTTTTAAAACATCATTCTTGCTCTTCTTTTTTATTAATCATCCATGTTGCCTCAGATTTACAGAGATTTGATGTCACAAAGCAGTTTTCACTTCAGAGACCTAAGGACATTTCAGAAGCTACAGAGTTTTATATTCACCTCTGTAAAAGGAGTTATTGGCATTCTTCCTGTGTGTGCTGTTCTAAGCTTCTTGTTCAGGCTTTTTGTTTGTTTGTTTGGTTGGTTGGTTGGTTTTGGTTTGGTTTGGTTTGGGTTTTTTTTTTTGTTTTTTTTTTGTTAATTAACACATCCTTTCTCAGTGTCTCACATAGGCATGTGGAAGCAGATACATTACTTAAGGGGTTCACAAACAGTTACCAGTAAAATAAGTTATAGTAGGATATATATATGTCCAGTATAATTCACTTAATGCACCACTGGCCATGTTGCTTACCTGTGGAACCTGAGACAGCCAAAATTCAAGGTCCCAAAATTAAGGGAACTAACAATAACTCTTGAAGGGAGAAAAAAGCAGTGTGGTAGCCATGTAATAACACAAAGAAAGGATTGAGCTGAAATTATTCTAATGCCACTTTAATTCTTGCCTCTTCTACAGTCTTTTGTCAACAGCACTTATCAGAACAACTGAGCTGTATTACAGCCAGAGAAATGGAAGCTCATTAGCCACCCCAGATCATCAGCAGCAAACTCTCCATTTTCCCAGTTTATGTTCCTACTTAATATCCTAACTATAGAAAGAGACAAAAGTGTCTAAACTCAGAGCAACACATGAAAACAAAGACCCATTTTAATTTCCTGAAACCACACCAAAAAAAGAAAAAAAATCATTTGCATAATCAGAAATTTCTAACACATACACATCCCTCAGGAGTATGTTGCTTTGCTAATGACTGTTGAAGATCCTTGGAGTGGTTCACACTGACAGAAAATACAGCTGGTAGAAGACCACAGGTACTGACAGCTGACTGCTCAGGGTACAGCCAAACCTTCTCCAGTCCCAGGAGCCACTTCTTCACAGTGGCCTTCAGTGATCTTCCAACACAGTTCTTACCAACACCAAAAATTCTTCCCAAAGAACTTAAAAGTTCAAGGATTTCCAGAGCCAGATGTAATTTTGTAGTAGTACATAGTAGCCTTAGCAGAGATTTGTTGCATGAACTTGTCCTGTCTCCCTCTATACTATGAAAGCCCGTGAAATCCCACAACAGGATATACACAGCTCCATATCCACAGCAAGAAATCCACTTAAGTATCAAAAGGCCACCTCCTTTTCTTTCTTTTGAACCTGTCTCCTACTGACTTCACATGATGCCTGCCATAATGTGACAGTGATGGGCCAAGAGACCATGTGGAGGCAAACATGCCACTGGGAAGTAGTTCTGTGACTATCTTTTTTTTATTTTCTGAGTATTTTCTCCACAATTTTTATTCCTGGTCATTATCACTGATTCAAACTTTCAAAAGTAGAAAAGACTTTCATGAAAGCAGTTTGACTTAACACTAAGAAGCCAGGAGATAAATTGATAAGTTCATAAAGTCCTTCCAAAAATAATATCAGAAGTGTATTCATCTTAGAATTGCCAAGGGTCATTTTCCAAAATAACAAATTCATGGCTAACATGCCAGCTGTTAAAGTAAAGTAAGGTGCCACAAATACTATTCATCCCTTAACCAAGCTCAAGACCAAAGCTTAACCGGGGTTTCAGCTGCAATGTGTCTTGAGTTTCTTTCTGTGTTAGATACTAATTTGCATTAGTTTATACAATTGCCCAAAAAGAAGTAAAAATATTTAGTACCTAAATATAACATGAGTACATCAGATTCCTGACTGGGTAGTGACAGGGTAAAGCACAGCCTCAAGTAGATTAAAGCTATACAAGACAACAACACTAAACTGGGTACTCTAGTACTCCCAATGCTTGAAGGTTGTCCTCCTTTCAGCCCACAAAATGTAGGCATTGCTCACTTAACCAGTTAATTATTTTACTGCAGAATAATTACATGGCTCACAATTAAACCATTAACATTCTGTGCCCGTTTAGGTTGAAGTAGAATCAGCTAGTTAGCTACTTACTACTGGCTAAAATGGGGCTGATTTGAATTTGTGCTGAACCCAGGGTTGATAATATAGTGATGTTTTAATTATTGCTGATCATGGCTTACCAAGAGCCAAGGCCTTTCTTGCTTTTAATGCTGCCAAGCTGGTAAGGGTGTTGGGGGTGCATGGAAAGCTGGGAGGAGACACAGCCAGAACAGGTGACCTAAACAGGCCAAAGGGATTTTCCAGATCATTTGATATCATGCTCAGTATTTAAAGTAGAGGGAAGAGGGAGGAAGGGGAGGGCAGTTGGAATGGTGGTGCTGGTCTTCCCAAAAAACTGATATACATGATGGAGCCCTGCTTTCTTGAGGATGGCAGAGCTCCTGAGGATGGACACCTGCCTGTGCATGGCAAGTGGTGAGAGTTTTCCTTGCCTTGTTTTGCTGTGGGCATGGTTTTTGCTTTTCTCATTAAACTGTATCTCAACCCACCTGTTTCCTATCTTTTACTCTGCAAATTCTTTTCCCCATCCTGCTGGTGCAGAAGTAAGTGAGTGGCTGAGTGGTACTTGGTTGCTGGCTGGGGTTAAACCATGACACATATAACACAAAAGGTGACCTTCCTGAAATCCCAAAGCAAAAGGCAATAAAAGATAATTATTAGGACATTAACCAAGGCAATACTGGCTTTTTACCTTTAAAGATTGCTGGAGGCTATTCACTTTCTTTCTAGATTTATTTAAGATTAATGTCTGGACCCTGTATAATGCTGCTGTGAGTATCTGCACAGTTGAATTAAATTATATCTACATTTCAAATGGGCTATTATTATGCCATGTTTTTCTACTGTTAATTTTGTTTGTTTGCCTACATATGCATTGTGTAAATTTATACATACATTACATTTTCCAATTCTTCTGTCATATTACAGAACCAATAAAAAACTAGAGAAAAAACACCAGACTTCAAACACATTCATATCTGAGTCTCCTGGGATGCCTGTGTACTTTTGCTGATTGTTCTGTGTTCAGAGTTCCAGAAATTATATTACTTGTGTGTGTATATATACAGATATAGATACAGATAGAGACATAGATGATATAGATATAGATATAGTATGTATTTAAAGCTTATTTGCAAAAAGGAAACGATGCAAGTTTAAAAAGTCATTAGATAGAAAGAAAGGTCAACTGCAAAGAAACAACAGTGTCATATTGAATCACCCGTGATTACAAAATATCACCATCCTTTTCCAATTTTATCTGATATTCTTTTAGGAAAAATAAATTGATATAAGATTACGAGTAATTTTGTAATTATTTTAATATTAATGCCATACAATGGCAATGTTGCCCTTTTAAATCTCCCCGGGGAGAAACAAAAAACAGTCTTTTTATCAAGTAACAAAGGCATGAAGTCAAAATGATGATAGATAAGTGCAGCCCAATATGAACTAGGAAAATTCCAAAAGCTCCAATTTTTGTATGTATGGTAAGTAACATCCATTTAAAAATGTTTAATTAAATATAAAAAGTAGTTAAGAATAATTCCTTTTGACTCAACACACACCCATTACTATGACAAAGTCTGAAAAATAGTTAAAATAAAAAAAACAACATAGATGTCCCTCAGAGACAATATTTCAAACTTATTGTCCAGACTGCACCAATCCAATTAGATTATTTGAAGTGATAGCTCATAAATTGTTAATATATTGCTCTGAAAGTAAAGAAAAATACTTATCTCATTTTTGCAGCCTGCTGGCTCAGTTTCTGCACTTTACAATAATTTGTTACAAAATTTTCATTTTCCATTACTTTTTATTGTTAGTTCAGAAATAAAATCCTATTAACAGAGGATTTATGATGACAAGATAACTACAGTGTGGATAACTACAGGAGCGGAGAGGGTGTGATTTTAATGACACACAAATAAAGTTTAATGAAATATTATGAAATGGAAATAACACAGACTCTGAATAAATCTCACTGGTAACTATGTATTATAACTGTAGGAAAAGAAAATTCATAAAAGAAAAAGGCTGTAAATATAAAGAAAAACAATACACTAAGCAAACAGCAGAACTATCCAATATGGTAGCACTATTCAGACTAATCTGTAAAGATTTCCTCAAAAAATTCTTGAACCCTGTATTTCTATCACAGGCTCCATTTTTTTCTCTCAGTTTGCAGAAGGGCATCTGCCAATTAAAATGAAATTAATTAATAAAATATCAATACACCTAAATGATAGAGATTACATATTCAAACTTATTCAGAATGGAAACTCAAGGAGATGGGATATTACAATGAACCATGCAACAAATGAATGTGGGCCAAATGCTCATTTCAAAAAGTTGATTTACTTTAAACCATCACTAAAATTTTTATCACTAAAATTTGTGAAAAAAATCCCACACATTTTTAAAGTAATAAACATAAAAACATGCATTGGAAGGAGGGAATTATCAGCACATCTAACATGAATCACAAGGTATATGGTAATTTACAGCTTAAGGAGGAGAGGACATGAAACCCAACCATTGGGAAAGATAAAGGTAAGTTAAAAAGCAGCATAAAATAGGGAAGAATTTCCAATTAAAGATTAGTTAATAACCTTCATTTTCTTTTTTTTTTTTTAATACAGTCCTCCAAAGGAATATTTATAGCAAAGCTGTGCTGTTCTGTAACCTGCATATCTTCTTTCTCTTTCTATGAATGTCTCTGCAAGATCAATTGTTCCAAAGACAGGGATTCAAGAAGTACAAGCCTACCGCCAAATTGGACTCCATTTGGGGTTTGGAGGGAGCTGTAGCTGTTTTTCATATATTCATATCTCTGTCCTACCATTGTAGTGTCATTTGTTACATTGTGTTGTTGCAAATCATTTTCTACTCTGCAGAGAAATTACCTCTAAGATGTCTCTCCTGCCCATATTAAAACTCAGACATTGCATAAGGATTAAATCAGATACAATGTTTGAGTCATACAAAATTGTATACAAGCTCTGTTAATTATGAATTCGTAGACGACTGGAATTATTTGCAAATTCTTCAGCTAGATAATTTACAGAGAGATACAATTCACATAATAATTAGTTCAATTATTCACTATAAACTTTTTACAATGTACTATGTAACCACATGTTACATACACATCTCACTTTAGAGGCAGTAAGTTTTCTTTGAATTTAGGAAACAAAACAATTTCTATAGATAAAAAATTAGGTAATCATACTTCAATTCACTGAGAAGACTTGATACAGAGAACATTACTAAGTATAATTATATATCATTGTGCCCATTTTTACCATTTTTATAGAAATTATTTGTTGCATTGAATTCCTCATTCCTTAGGGAAATTACAAGTTTACTTATAATATCTATCAATAAAATTTTAAAAACTGATCTGTTGTTTCTGTTTGCCAATGAAGGAATATCTTTCTTCCTTTAGAAGTGTGGCAGTGCTGTTGAATATTACTGTTGATTAATATTGACTAATAAGATCGACCCAGTAGGATTTTGAGCATGCTACTCTAGTAGTAATATTATCATTTTTCTTAATAGAAGAAAATTTTAAAATATTTATTCCATTTAGCAAAAACATTTCTGAAGGTAACAAGGCTCATAAGTTTTGGAAGAATGACATTTAGGTTTCTCCTAGATCTTTTGCAGCTACCCTTATTATTTTTGAAACACAATGAAAGATTCATGAGAGTCTTACATCAGGAAAACTGTGGCTTCCTGCTGTCCTTTCACTTCCTCTAAGGCTTTCTAATTTTCTAATCCAAAAAGGCCTCCGATCTAAAGCCCTGATATAGTCTCTGTAATTTTAAAATTATTTCTTATTTATTTAACTTTTGGGTTGCAGACTAGAAAGAGTCTTACAACAGAAACAAACTGCACTGGGACAAAACCAGGACTTTATTTTAATTTATTTTGTCTTAAACTCACACAAAAGGAGAAAAACTTACATTAATCAATTAAATTCAATATATTGGAAATGTGTGAACACATGGGAAGATTTTTTGAAACAGTCTATAGTCAAGTTCACAAAGGTGATGCTATTGATAACACATATTTCACTGTCCTGGAAGCTTTGGACAAGACTATGCATTGAAAGGCATTCTAGAAAGAGAAGGATTAATATCTAGAAAAATAAAGGAAAAAGTGTTGACAATTACCATGGAATCAGAGTATAAAACTACATCACCAGATGGAATAGGTTCCAAAGGTAATTATGTTCAAAAAAGATAACAGAGGAGTTTGCAGAAGAAAATCCCTTCCAGAGTTCAAATCACAAAGGTATCCCCCAATTTTGAAAGCAATTTGTTTGTCACATTTTAAAAGTAAGTTCTAGAAGGCAAGTTAATTCTATCACATCTTTTCTATGTTTTCTATCTTTCCACCCCTTCTTTTTCTATCAAGAATAATTTGCATATGCTTCCCCTTAAAAGTTACTAATATTTTTTAAATTTTCCCTGGTATATTTTTGCATTATGTCAGGGTTTAGGAATGGTATTCCCCAATTTAGCAATTCCTCTAAAAAGAAACTACAAACCGCTCCCCTCCCCACTCCAGCAGGAGACACAAGAGGTAGAGATTAAAGACTGAGATAAAAATAATTTACTGGAAACAGCAATAAAATAAGAAAAGAAGCAATTACAGCAACAATGTCAGTAACAACAGTGCACAAGAGAGAGGGTGATTTATATGCAAAATGCTTAGGAAGCCCAGGAAAATGAAAAATAATGGCAGACACACCCTCTATGTTGCCATGTTTTCTTTTCCAGATCACAAGCCACACCCACCTTCTTCTCAGAAGTGAGAATCCCTTACTCTTGCCCCTGGTGGTGACATAAATGGTGTAGAATAACAACTTTGACAAGCTTACATAGCTCCAGGCTCCACTTTCTCATGGCTGCTGTGAAAAAAAAAAATTCTTTCCTGGCCAAAACCAGGAAAATTGCCTATGTTCTTATATGAAAATATCTTTATTTTCCTGTTTTAATTTTATGGGAGCAGTTCAAATATTTTCTGGTCAATACTTTTGCTTGATAGAATGTTTTAATTGCCAGTTAAGCGCTTTTTCTTTTTCTTCCACTGTACCTGATGTTTTTCCCCTCTAAACCAGTGAGAAAATGCCTGTCTCTACAATCCATTGAGAAGCCCCTGTTAATCAAGAGATACTTTTTGTAAGTTTCTTCCCCACCCAACATTCATTATGGTACCAGCCTATCTATGAAAGCTTTGTCTAAATTCCTGCTACTTCTGAGTCTCCATTGTCCACTGAAAAGTCTACCCCTGGAGAGAGGGAATGCTAAAGCTTAGGAGTTCACAGAGAAGACTCATTTCAAACAGCTTTTAATTCGCTCAGCCCTTGAGCATCTGCCAATGTGTGCAGTGAGTTAATCCTCTTTGGCAGGCTATGAAGCAATCATTTTTTGCCATGGAGGGCTGCTCATTTTGTGGTACTGTAAGGGTTTCCCCTTAAGGTGAAGGACCTGTCATCATGCAAAAATAAAATTTAATAAAAACAAGTGCTAATTCTTCCACTGTTATAAAATGTTTCTGCATTTCTGCATATCTTTTATGTTAAAATGTATGCAAAATTTTATGGAGTCTGTGGTCATCCCTGCTCCAGTTAGTATTTGATTACCTGCCACATAAGAAATGCAGAACTAGGAAATCTAGCTCCTGTTTGAATGAGCAGATTTCAAACCTCAGTTGAAATCAACAACTCTTATAGTGCATCTACAGAACTGGTTTGGGGTAAGAAGATGGATAGGGAAACTGAGTCTTATTTTGACATGTGCAAATATAGTGTCCCACTGTAAATTATTATGACACTTTGAAGAAAAAAGGGAGAAGTTTATTTTCAGATTCAGTTTTGAATATAGTTTTTACCTTGTTCAAGATGTCTTTTGAGGGTGATTACAAAGAAGGAAGGATAAAAAGAGGAATTATGAAAGAGTGACATAGCTAATTACAAATCTGCATATGTAGATCCTAAGTTCAGTGTGTACCTGTTAAAAAAAGAAGTGCCCATATTTTATGTGGCATTTTCTTTTGCAATTAAAAGTGAATCTTATCACCCTCAAAAGTTCTATTGCGATGATAAAAGTACCTTGAATGGAAAGAATCTTTACTCAAATTTGAATTAACCTATTCATAACATTTTAAAACCTGTCGAAAGAAGAAGAGTGGAGTGTGTGGGGAGATTTGTATGCTTTTGTTAACTTGTAGCATTTTCTTCTGTTACACTTTTCAGCAATATCTTCCTTTCCTATTAAAAAATATTTGGGATGAGAAATACCAATTCACTGATGGTCATAGGTTTTATACAGCTAATGAATATGAAGTTCATATTAGTCTGTATTCTATGATACTCAGTTCAGCCTCCTCTGAACTCTCATCTCCTTAGTCACCTGTTTTCAGCAACCATATGAGTGAAAACTAATAATTATACAAATTCTTTTATATGCAATATAAGCTGCAAAGTAAGGTACTATTCATGCTGCACAGTAAACATGGGAATACTTCTTTAACAGGGTACAATAAGAAAATAAAAGGGCTTTGCAGAAGTACCTTTCTGCTCCTTGAGAGCGGCTATCTTTAAGTTCTCTGACTTCAGTGTCTTTGTGGCTAGTCAAACATTTCCCTTGGACTCACACAATCAATCTTTTATCAAGAACATTTAGAGAGAGGCTTGAGATATTTCTAGAGTCATAAATCAGCTACTGTTCATTTATCACAATCTCTGCAAGTTTGAAGATCTAATAGCAAAACCCAGATTTCAGATGTTACTATTAAAGTTGTCCTATTTGAGATTATGTCATTGCACACATTTTCAGAAAGAAATTGCAATCATAATGTGCTTGTTGCATGCAAAGTTGTCAGTTTCAACTTTCTGAGGCACCCTTTGGTCTTCAAGACAAAATTTTCCTTTATATCTTCATCTCGCTAATGCTCTGCTCCAAATTTCATAAGTGAGCTTCATACTCTCCTTGCAAAAAGTCAAGCCATAACAGCTCAAACAAGCAAATCTGCTGCTTTACAGAATTTAAACACTTAACCAACATTTTGAAGCAGAGGCTTCAATTTTTTTTATTTTTCTTTCTTACTATTATATTTCTTTCTTAGACCACTTATGACATTAATCTTTCTAAGATGTCTCTAGGAGCTCTCTCCATTGGAAGAGCAAGCCAGTCCAAAAATGCAAAATAGATATATGAGAAAAAGAGCACACAAATAATGTGTTCCTGTTTCACCTATTCCTACATTTCCAAGGCCAGTTGGCATCTGCTGTGTGTCTGTTATTCCCAGTGACAAACACACACTCACTCCTGACTGACAGTTGGCCACTCAGACAAAAGCATAGGTGTGCTTCTGTTATATATGTACTGTAAGTATACTATTTAAGTATATTCAAGTATAATAACCATCATTTAAAGTGCTGATTAAGTGTAATGACAATCAATTGTCTTTTCACAGTTCTGTGCTTTCTTTCTATTGCATTAAACAGATGTTTGGCAAGAAAACACACAAAAAAAACCCCCAGTTTTTCTTTTAAAGAATCCATACTGACAGGCTGAGACTTTTCGAATACAAAAAACACATAATCCAAAATTTGAAAACTACGGGCTTCTTTGAAAGTGTTATATGTCAATACCTACTGCCCTTGCACTTCTAGAAATGTCCAAGATGAACATACTGTAACTCTGAGATACATCCAAGACCAATCTGGCTTATAGGAAGGAATGACCCATGACACCCAGTTCAAGATTCTTTTTTTTCAAATAATATTCTGTAGTCCTTGCTTCAAAAGCACTGCTAAGCATTTCAGCAGGAAACATTTCATCCCTGTAGCATTCCACAGGGTTTTGGTTTTGATACAACTGTTCTCAAGCTCATTGACTGTGTGAGACATAAATTTTCCTTAAGTTTGGCTATTAACATATATTTAAAAACTGGGAGGTTTTAGTTATATGTCAGCGTCTGCAATTTAGAGCACCCAAAGTGAGGACTAATTGTGTTAAATATTTGGGGATATCCTCTTCCAAAAATGTCCTACTTACAAGTATTCTGGTAGGAAATCACACTTCCCAAAGGTAAACCTTCAAGGCTTCACCCTTGTGTTTCAAAGATCAGAAATTACATACAGCTGCCTTCATCCAAGTTTTTGGTATAGCTGCTACAAAGCCAATATATCTTATTATTTGTGCTGCAGCAGCATCTGGATAACCCAGAAATTTCATTAACAAGTTATGAATCTTTAGGAACTTTAGGACTTACCTTGATTCAGCAGGAGATTTAAAAATACCTATCTCTGCAGTGACAGAGCATACAGAGATGTAGGCAGGTTGCTTGGTTTTTGCTATTTTGATGCTGGATTTACAGTTCTGTACCGAGAGTGGGCACTGGCTGTAATCAGTCATCCTAAACCCCAGGAAAGGACAGCACAAACACTTAGCCTTACAGGTCTGATATCTGCTGTACAGGTCACTGGTTTTCTGACCTGCTGGTGCTAAGGTTCAGCTTAGAAAGTATTTGACACTGCTGTGGCCATGTCTCTAGAAAAGATATATTTCTCATGGCTCAGGCAGACCCAGACTCAGTCACCCTTTGTGTGCCTCTGCCATGGGTCCCTGTGGGGTCTCTGACAGCTCACAGCCTCTTCTTAGGGTGTCACGTTACTCCTGCTCTCCTACCTCATCGTTTTCTCCCCCACAGCTCACTCCCTTCATCTTTCCCCCAGTGCAATAACCCTGTTACCCCAGCCACAAGGAAGAGATTCCACTTATCCCGCTCCCAGATCAGGCTTCCCTCTTTCATTTTTTTTCATGGGTCTGACCATGAGAAAATTATGGTCATTAATCAGAAAACACACATGAGATTGCTAGTTCATGTAACCCATAAAAGCTAACATAAAAACATTTCCAGCTGTGTTTTGTTGTGTTTTTTTTAAATAAAAACTTGCCATTTTCCAGCAGTGCAAAGAACAGCAACATTTTCATCAAATGTTCTTTAGATATAAAATTAATAAACTTCAGCAGCACAGTCATTGATCAGGTTTGTTTCACTCCTGACTCATCCAGGCTTTGGTTACAGCATTTTAACACATGCTTCATCACACGTATTGATCTGAGAATCAAATGAATATGTTATTAGTGCAACTGGCCTCTTTTCTGATTAGAGTTCATGCATACAGTTCAACATACACTGCCTATTGATCTGCTACACAAACAAGTATAAAATCTTGTCCATCTGAATTGCATGAAAATTGCTTTCAGTTCTGTTTTTGCAAATAATTTGATTACACATTTCATGAAGGTTTGAGTGTAAAAAGTCTCTGTGGTACCAGAAATAAGGAAAACACATCCTTATCATGAGTCAAATTAGTCAAGAAATAGGGTTTAAGTGAAACAAACCTCAAAACTAACTAAAGATTAAAAAAAGAAAATAAAAAAGTCATGGAAAAACCATGCAGAAAAGGAAAAACTTTGAGTTTAGAGACAAAGCAGAGAAATATAATGGCACAAACTATCTGGACAAAAAGAAAAAAAAAAGAAGAAGAAAAGAAAAAATGAAAAAGAATAAATAAATTTAAAATACCCTTTTTAATAGACTTAAACTGAGGAGTCAAGTCATCCCTTACCTTATGAAATTTCGTCCTCAGGAATACAAATATTGAGGGACAGGGATAACAGGCACAGGTGCAACTTCTGCCCATACCTAAACAAATGTGTCAAAAGTAATAGACCAGTTACTCTCTGATAGTTTTCTGAAGAGATTGGATGGCTTAATACATTCTTGTAAGTGTAGTTTTTCAAAAGGAGAGACTTCATTTATATTCCTAACACAAATGCTTAAGAACTGATGGGAACATTCTTGCAGGCTTTGGTGAGTTTGGAGTCAGCCTTCACAAAGGAAAGGTGCTTGAAGATCAATTGTACCGGGTAGAGTATGCAAAGTTCAGTGTTTTGTACATGACTGCAGCTTAATACAGAAGGGACTATAGCATGCAAGTGTAGGTCACAGTACTTGGTTTGGTTAGCTCTATAAATCTTTAATCCTCACCTGAGTTCAAAGGAAGCCCAGATGCACCATCTAAAGGAACACCATTAGATCTTGCTGCACAAGGTGTGAATTCTTTATTCTCTTTAAAGCAAAACTGCTCTCCAAACCTTAACATGAATGAAGTGTATATGTCTGTATCACTGGAACAAGAGGATATTATCAAGTTATATGACATTTTAAGCAGTGACTTTATCACATTACACTGATAAATGCAATGTGTAAAACTACCTCAATATGTTATGATTACAGTTAACATCATCTACTCTATTTGATCTCTTAGGTGTAATTCATGTAGAGGTAGTCTTCACCTATGTGCAACTTAAAATCATCAAATGGATTGCAAAGATCATCGGCTTCCAAACCCATTGACATGGGCAGGGAACCTTCCATTAAACCTGGCTGTTGATTGGATCATTGACAAGAGGCTTCGCTTTATCAAAAACTAAACAAACCAAACTTGTTGTCCTGATTAACAAGTCCTTTTTTTCTTTTTTTTTTCTGACTATTTCTAATTATTGGACACGCGTAGCTCCATTTCATGCGCTCCAACTGACTAGTGAACTGACCAGTCTTCTGTGTCATTGAAAATTATAGAGGCAATTCTAAATAATAAATATAGAATGTATAATTAACTGTTTTAATGTATTAGTTGTGCTGATACCTTAGTATGAAAAGATGTTTATTTTCATAATTTTTCCTCAGAAAAATATTTCAGATTCAGCACAAAGATAAAAATAAAGTAATCTTATGAATAGGCACTGTATCGTCCATTGATAACACAGAAGCTAAAAGTATTCAGGAGAGCTGGCAGATTATAAAGGGTACTGTAAGAAAGCATGACATAAAAGTCCCCCTCAAAAAGTGAAAAAGACAAAAAAATTAAAAGGTACCAGCTATTACCAAATTTTAAAAGACATCTCTGAAAATCAAAACATAACACAAAAAAATACCAGGGTAACACAAAAGAATAGTGCAGCAATATATGAATAGAAACCATAAGGACAGAGGTGCAAGTTAAAACTGGCCAAAGATACTCAGCATATGAACAAAAACACTATACTGCATTTACAGAATCAGAAAAGAGTAAATGAAAAGCATAGGCTCGTTGATTGTAGAGCAAGAGAGAAAATAAGCATTGAAAGATAAAGTTATGAAGTATTAAAATGCCTTATTATTAGTGTTTTGAAAACCGAACTAATTACACAACTGATTTTAATGCGGAGATAAGAGCATGAAAAAGGAGTGCTGAGCAGAATCAAACTCAGTTAAAAAAGCAAGTCCATTAATTATCTTGCTATAAGAATATTCAAATGT
This sequence comes from Onychostruthus taczanowskii, assembly GCF_017590055.1. NCBI lineage: Eukaryota > Metazoa > Chordata > Aves > Passeriformes > Passeridae > Onychostruthus > Onychostruthus taczanowskii. Next base: position 29,836 of record NW_024500584.1, read on the forward strand.
ATTCAGAATAGTGGAGTTAACTGAGAACAAGCTCATAAAAATATATGGAAAAGAGGCAGCTGTTAATCATTGTGGACTGGTTTCCTGCTGGCCGAGCCCATGAATAAGGTCAAACTGTTAATTCCATCAGGGAGAACTGAGAAACTGGAGATAATTTCATAACCAATTAAACTCTTTAAGCATAGTTATCAGTAGTTTTCTATCACCTTTAAAGGACACACAGCTGGCTTTCTTAGACATAATCAATCTTTTTTTCCTTATTGTCTTTTTGCTTTTGAATGATACAACACTTTAAACAGTAATATTAGGAAGCTCTATATGTTTCACAGCTAATGCAGAAAACAGTCATAAAAATCCTAATATGTCAAGCAGAAAGTGTCAAATGGCAAAAAGGAAATTCAAAATAAGTAGATATAAAAAGGATAACTCTTGGCAATAATAATGCTATGAAATAAACACTTCCAGTTTATATTAGCCAGCAAACTCATTTTAAGTAAATGAAGCTGCTTCATGAAAAACAGGTCTCGGTCAAGACAATCTTAGTCAAGAAACTCTTACTGTCAGCTGTATTTTCTGGAAGGCATGGGAGATAACCATTCAGCCATACAGAGCAGGGTCAAAGCACTGGATGAGGTGTTGCCTCAGGTTTTGTTTCTGTACTTAAAAGAGGGAGAAAATCCAGCAAAGAAATTACAACAAAGGTCTTGAACTGTGGGAAAATATTAAAATATCAACTTTATTTTCCTGGAAAAGAGAACTATTATATTGGAAATGCTAACTATGTTATAGTTCTGGTGTAATAAAGGGATGATAAATCATTATTTACTATTTGGAGTGGATAGCTGAACAGTTAGCTCTGACTGCAAAAACAACAGGTTGGGTAAGGGGAAAAAAACCTAAAAATAGCAAAAAAAATAACATCATATATATGGCCAGAAGATCAATTAATTTAGCAATCTCTTTTCATTATTGATTATTCTGTTCAGAAAGCAAACTGCAGATCCAGAATTACTCTGCTATTTCTATAGACTCCAAAGTTTTGATAAAAATCTGCTCATATAAGGGGGAAAGTGTATTCTTAATTCACAACTTCTTTAGCAATATAACTTCTTATTTGTAATGATTAAAATAAACAATCATAACCTGCCTTTTGCAAGGTAAAAATTACCTCCTGTAATCAGTGTATAATCCTTATCTGAAATTAAAATACTAATCCTTTCTTGTTTTGTGTCCATTTTACCAACACACTTTAATATTGCTTATTATGTAAAAATATGCATTTTTGGTTTCTAAATGATTGCCTTTTGAGAAACACTTTAGCAACTACCGTTGTACAACTTCATTGTATGCCTAATTGAGTAAAACATTGCACACACTTCCAGCAAGTGGGGAACACTTATGTCAGGGGCAGCAATTCTCTAAGACAAACCAACAGCAAAAGCAGAATAAATTAGGAACAATTATCATTCCAAAGACAAATACTTATATATGAAATATTTCTATTATTAAACTAACTCTGTTCTATTTTCTACCAAAGCCTACAGCCTTCCCACCAAAAGTGATAAATTTATCCATAATGAGTGAATACATGAAAGTAATCTCCTGATGCAAAATTTTTATTAATACAGTAATTCTTTCTAAAGTCATTAGAGCTGGTGTTTCCACTGCACAATTAAGGAACAGCTTCTTGTATATTTAATACACTCATAGAATTTTCTGCTTAGCCCAGCTAAGCAAAAGTGTTGCTCAAGCAAACTTCAAGCTCATTGATCATTATGGAGAAAATAATACAGTCTCTCCCAACTGCATTTCTTACAACATTTTGCTTGAAAGCAGAGTTCTAATGCACAAAATGCATTAGAGTAGCAATGGATGCCTGTTAAAAGAATAACAAAAAAGAAAAGATGATCTGGCATAACTCTAAAAAACAACACAAACTCCACTTACCAAGCATATTAATTAAGTTTCAAAGATCCAGCAAAGGGCAGATAAAATCTGCTAAAGTTGCTGTGCCTTCGGCAGACATGCTTTAGTGACTTATAGAATAGCAAATATCAAAGCAGGCTCTAAATTTGCTAAATATTGGGCTTTTTTTTTGTTATGTCAGAGCTTTCTAAATTAATTATTTGAGAGTTCTTTATATAAATTCAAACAATTTGGGGAAGAAAAGTAAAAATTGGGTCATTTAGCTTGCAAAAGATAGAGTCTTAAGTGGAGATAGAGTATAGGAAGTGAGAGAGGAAGGTGAAAGGGAGAAAGAAACATGATTCCCAAACCTTTTTGTGGCTTACCCAAAGGAGACTACAGTAATCCCAGCCCTGTTCTTGTGATGTAAGTGAAGAAATTCTAAGGTACTCTAAGTGACTGAGGGTAACTGGCCTGACTTGCGTAAAATCCCTAGCTATATTTAGATTTCAGACTAGTCTGAGGAGTAAATTAGACAAATAAAGAGATAAAATTCCTGTAAGTTTCCTGCTTTTGCACAGAAAAGACAAATAAGGTTGTCCACCAACAGTTTTGGTGATATGATGATTCTTTAAATAACAACAAAAAAAAAAAGTTACTATGTGTGATGTATATTCGAATTAAAATGCCTCCATTCAGTTCTGTTGAAGGAGCAGCAAATGTAGAATTTTCTGCTTTCAAATGTTATTTTCTTAATCAAAACAAGAGTCCACTCAGCAATACGGGCCATCTCTACCAGACCAAACAAATGAAATTTGGATAAAGGTGTGTGTATATATATATATATGTATACACATATATATATATATGTATGTGTGTGTGTGTGCGTATATATATGTTAAATATATACATATATATTTTTTTATATATATATATAGATAGATATATATTTGTGTGTATGTCTCTGGGTGTGGGTGTGGGTGTGGTGTGTGGGTGTGTGTATGTATGTATATAAAAGTAACAAAGGAATTAATTGTGCAGATTGGCTTAATTTTAAAATCTCAAGTATTTAAAAACTTTTGCATTCACTACAAAAATAATTGTAATTTTCTTCTGAAGCATATTTCACAGAGCATCTTCTCAATTCTGGAAGACATAATGTGAGTATATGTGTTTGGCTAGATTTTGGTTCAGGTATTATGACATTCCAAATGAAGGAACAAATAATGTCCTAGCACATACATATCAGTATATTTTGGGTTTCACCTCCCTTCAAAGACAGCCTTCTGTCAAACAATAGTAATAATAAGGGACAAACAACAATCCAATCTTGAAAAAATATCTCTTTGGATCAGGATCTCCTTCAACTTCAACAAGAAATGGCACATAAAGTTTGCTTAAATAGTAAGGGTGGCAGACTTTCTGAGATATCATTAAAAAAAATAAACCATTGGATGAAAAAATAATAATATGCACAATGTTGGGAAGCTATCTGGATTACAACTTTGAATAATGTCTCATGATTAGGGCTTGATATCCTTTTAACAGGAAAAAATATTAATGGAGCATGTGATGTACATGATGAGATTAATTTACTCAGTAAAAGATGATAATGGTTAAGAGAACCATTCTGGGAGGATGGTTGATGCTCAAGCTCTATTAAAACATTTGAGGGGATTAAAAACTGGGATCTATTACTGAAGTTATAGAACCTGTAAAAAGACCACTTAAGCATTTGGTGGTAATATAGATGAGGGATTTTGCATTCAAATCCTAAAGAGATCTTGTGTTGTCATAGTATTGTAGGATTATTTAGGTTAGAAAAGACCTTTAAAATCATCGAGTCCAACCATTAACCCAGATTCCAGGTCTACCACTAAAGCATTTACTACTCTCTTAAATATCTCTAGGGATGGTGACTCAACGACTTCCCAGGACAGCCATTCTAATGCTGAACAACATTCTCAGTGGAGAAATTTCCTAACACCTGATCTAAACCTCCTCTGGGTGTGCCTTGAGGCCATTTTCTCTTGTTGTATGACCTGATACCTAGAAGAGATTGATATCCACCTCAACACAACTCCTTTGAGGTAGCAGTAGAGAGCAATGAGCAGTAGAGAGCAATGAGGTCTCCTGTTATCCAGGATAAACAACCCCAGTTTCCTCAGCTTCCCCTTATACAATTTGTGCTGCAGACACTTCAGCAGCATCACTGTTGTTCTTTTAACATGCTCCAGCATCTCAGTACCCCAGGGTCCTTTATCACTGAGTTTCCAGCCACTCTGCCCAAGCCTGCAGCAATGCATGGGGTTGAACTTCATACAATTCACCTTGGCTCATCCATCCAGCCTGTCCAAGTCTCTCTGTAGAGTTTTCCTACTCTCCAGCAGATCAACAATCCTGCCCAATTTAATGTCACTGCAAAGTGGCTGAGAATGCCTTCAATTCTCTCATCCAGATCACTGATAAGGATATTAAACAGGATGGCTCCAATATTGAGCCTTGGGGAACCCCACTAATGACCAGTCAAAAACTGGTTGTGACAAGATTCACCACCTTTTTCTGGGCCCTCCCATCCAGCCAAGTTTTAACCCAGAACATAACTGCCCAAGCCATGAGCAGCTATTTGTAATACAATAACTACTGCAGCACTCAACCAAGACCACTGTTCTCTGACCTTTCTACTGGACAAGATTTATTGCCTCCTCCAGGATATTGGCACTTGGAGTAAAACCTGTTTTGTGACTAGATAATTCATACACATCATCAGAGCCATCAAGACATCCACTCTCCTGGGTCTCCTATAGGTATTTCTGCATTCTTCCGCTTTCTCGTATCCACACTTCCTGAACAATAAGACCTTTCATTTTATAGAAATTCTTGCTGCACTACAATTATTTCTTGCTTCCCTCCATCCGTTCACTGATGTAGAAATAAATTAAGCAGGTGTTTATTAAAACATATATGAACCAGCAACATGTTAACTACTGTAGGACCACATTTATAGAATTGGCATATGCTGTTCTAGAGAGTAGCGGGACATAATGCCAATTCCTCTGCTCCTGCTATGCCAATAGAAATGTAGTTAATCAATAGTCCTCTGTGCACTTCAGTGTGTCCTGGCAACCAGAAGGGTCACTTGTGTCCTGAAGGGTATCAGGCACAGCATCACAGCCAAGCAAGGGAGGTGATTGTCCTGCTCTGCTCTGCACTGGGGCAGCCTCATCTCCAATGTGTGCGGCTTTGGGTACCACAGTATAAGAAAGACATTGAGGTGTTGGAGAGTGTCCAAAGTGGGGCAACAAACATGGTGAAGAGCTTTGAAGTGAAGCCATATGAGGAGTGGCTGAGGTCACTTTGTCTGTTCAGAGAAGACTGAGGGGAGAACTCGCTGCAGCTACAACTTCCTTGTGAGGGAAGAGGAATCTCTTCTCTGTGGTGACAGTGACAGGATTGCAGGGAATGGCCTGAAGATGAGTCAGCAGAGGTTTAGGCTGGATATCAAGAAAAGGTTCTTCCACGAGAGGGTGACTGGGCATTGGAACAGGATCCTCACAGAAGGAGGAGCACTACCCCTGGTCACAGCACCACCCCTGACAGAGCTCAAGAAGCGTTTGGACAATGCTTTCAGGTACATGTGTGATTTCTGCAGATGTCCTGTGCAGAGTGGGGAGTTGGACTTTGATGATCCTCATGGGTCCCTTCCAACCCAACATATTCTCTGATTCTGTGAAAACAATAATTTCTGCAAATTATTCCTGTTTCTAATTCATGAACTGCCAATTTCTCCTTAATGGATAACATTTATATATAGTGGTCAATGAACCATACACAAAGAAAGAGAAATTATATGTTCTTCCAGAACAACTTCTTTCATTCTGTCCACTAAATGTTTTAGAGCACATAAACATTACAAATGAACAGTTCATTCCTGAAACATTAAATTCTCAATTACAGTGGAACAAAAATTACTCTGTCTTCCCACTGCAAGTCAGACATTGAGGTATCTTTGTTTAAACTGAGACACTACTATCTCAGCTTTATGGCACCCTTTCAGTAAGGGGAGCAGTGATGTATATTAATAAAAGATGCTGATGTAAAAAAAAAATATAAGGTCAGTTAAAGGATTATAGAAATAAAATTCCACTAATTTTTATTTCTCAGCAGATCCTTCCAAACCTGAAGAAAATTATTATATAATATAATAAATAAGTCATCCTAAGACTTTACTCTTGTAAATGTAATGACAAATAATTAGTTATGCATGAACCTTCCAGGCTGAGCATGCTTTAAGGTCATGGGCTAAGAATTACATTTCTGGTGTACTCATGTACAGGGTACACTAGCTACTCTGCTATCCCAGACTACTGTAAGAAGTAGAAGGGCAAAAATCTAGTGAAAAACTGTGCTTATAGCAACTGCACCACTCTAGGAATTACTGACTTTAATGTTGTAGATGTCCAACTACTATTTTATATTTCTGTGTAGCAGTTTAGAACAATCCTGACACACCCATATGGCTTTGAGCTCTGCTGCTTCACAAGTACTGCAAAAAAAAAAAAACAACTCTGTCCTGGCCAAAAACACGGGACACTACTATTATGATTTTAATTACAATTCGTCAAGATGCTTATCTTCAGCATATCAGTAGCTTCTTTCAGCACAGCGGTATCTGTACATCCATACAGATTACAAATATAAATTTGCAGAAGAGACCAGCAGCATCACTTGCATGAGGAAAAATACAATGATTGAACCACTGCTTGCTCTAAGATAACATCTGAGAGTTTAGATAATAGACTTTCACAGCTTTCTGAGTCAGACTTTACAACTGGTTTGTAATGTCCAATAGCTACCAGTCCATCTATCTTTCAGTCTCTCTTCCACTGATCTTTTGAAGAACAACTAGAAATTAATGACACGAGGTAAAATAATATTAATTTTCTTATTTTAAACTAGCTATTCAATGAGTTTATTGGATATTTTATGAAGGTGCAGTATCACAACGAATAATAGATAATTGCTTCTTTTATTAAGATGCTTAAAACATTTAAAAATTTTAACTGAATAAAAGAAAGGTGTTATGTGTTTGAATAAACAAATAAGGAAAAATTTTGTGAGAGGAGAAATGCAACTCCATATCTCAGAATAGATTTTCAGCTTATTTTTGGACATCTTTTCACATTCCTAGACCTAATGTGCAGTGGCAGCTCACAAAAAAAAAAAAAAAATTGCCTTCAAGAAAGCAAGTACTGAGAACAAGACAAGGATTATAATTTTTCTGTTGTACCCACATATTTATAATAGTCATATATTATGCTTGGATATTGTCAAGAGAAAGAAGCAGTTATCTTAAAATTAACGCCAGGAAAGGATGACATCATTTGCTTTAGCAATAAGTCTAACACAGATGATAAGTTTTCTAAAAAAGAAAAGTGAGAAAAAATTGAGGAACCATAATTGACTGTATTCATTTTTCCTCAAATAAACAAAAATACAAGAAAAGAGCAAGGTATTCACTGAAAATAGCAGAAAATCTTCTCTAAATGCACAAAAAATGTTCCTTTCTACAGAGGATTGCAAAATTTTAGAATGCAGCACAGCAAGATCTTTGTAGGGGAAGTCAGCATTTGAAGGTTCATATAGGGGTTTAGACAGTTTTATTAATTGCCCCTTAAGTGGATACTGAAAAGAAAGACAGACAGAGATCTGTTACACAACATCTGTGTACCCAACATCATTTATGCAAAAACTGTAAACACAGAATGGCAAGTGTACAGACAAGGGAAACTGGCTATTTTGTCCCTTTTCTTGAAGCCACATTGTTGGTCTACACAGACTACTGCTCTGATTCAGCAGATATCCCTTGGGCAATGGTCTGTTTAAGTGCATGAGGAACATCTTTCACCTCTCTTTTAGTGTGAGCTGTCATCAGATAAATGTAAAATGAAGAGGTGTCCACAAGTGGACAAAAGTCAGGGGAAAAAAAAGTAGGAGACAGAAGATTATTTAATCACTAGCCATGCAGAGGTAAATTGGAATTTTTTTTTAAAATAGAAAAAAAAATTTTAAAGAGACACAGAAAGGAGGAGGAGTTAGTGAAAAGATTTGCTGTTTTCAAAATTGAAGCAGTCCAGTCATAATCAGCAAGGCTTTGGGGTTTGGAGCTTTTTTGAGGGGGGGAATGGTTAATGTAAAAAAAGAAGCATTCAAAATTACTCGAATTAGTCATAATTATACAAAGAAAAATGTACTTTGGACAAAAACACTGTCATCATTGTCAAAAGTATCTCATCTGCAGAATTGCTGCTTTCAGCTAGGTCTACAAAAGTAAAACTGTCAAAACATGACAAATCTCACTTTTTCTTGTCAGCTTTCATTTCCAGTTACAGGGCTATTATGAGTTTAAACTCCAGGAAAGGAGAAAATATTGTTGATAGAACACCTATTGGCTTTGAGATATATTGTATAAATTCATTGTTTTAAATATATTCTCCACTCCTCAGTTTTGTAATAAAAAAATCTTTTTTCCAAAAAATAAAAGTTTTCAACCAAATTTATTTGTGTGTGCAAAGTTCTAGGCTCATTCCTTTAAGTTGACCGAGTTCATTCAATGAATGTTAAACAAGAGACACTCAAAGTAACCAGTTTGTGAATTGACTATTAAATAACCTCTGCTAGCTGGCGAATACATAGCAATAGTAAAACACATTTCCAGAAATTAATGCCCTTCCCTCATGGATTTAATGGGGCTTGACGTTGTTCATGTGGGCAAAGCTTGTGAATCACTAGGAGCAGAGAACAAGGAGTTGGCTCCTTCATGAGTATTGTCTGCAATGAATTATTCAGTCAACTATATTTATGACCACCTGTGATGAAAATGTGCGCCTAACTCCAATCGGCAGTAAATTGCCTTCCCTCCCTATCCACACTGATGGTCAGAGGACATTGATGAAAACATCCACTGCAGCATTTAATGTTTATTTAATTAACAAGTGCATCACTTGCTAATTGCAGGGTTCCCTTCATGAATCAAGGTAAGAACACTCACTGTTTAAATTCCATGAAGGTTATGTGATTTCTCAGGTTCATTTCCAATGCACATTCACCAAAATGAGCCAACTCCATTCCAACAGTGCAACTATTCTATCAAAAAACTCAGTTAAATGAAGAATGTGGTAAGCAATGAAAAGAGTCCATTGAGCATTTGAGTGTATTTACGAACAAGTGATCATGGAGAAAAATGAGATTCAGTAAACTGGCAGGATTTTGGCCTTAAGCTCATGCACTCAGTAAGCACAGACATACTCAAAAAGGCGATAGATTACTATGGTAGCTATCAGTAAGAAAATATTATTTTGACAAGCTCACAATGGGTAGGATTTTATACACATATAGTAATAGTAATAGGTAATGTATATGCATACACATGTAGTAATAGTCCAAAAGTATAGTAGTAGCTTTTAGGGGTAGAATCAGGGAAAAAAAAATTCAAAGATCCTAAACTTTGCACTTTAGACATTTAAAGAAACCACTGGGAAGTCACTAAATCAAAATGTGAGACAATTAATTGTAAAATTATTTAGGGGAAACCTTTGCACTTTTTGGTTTATTTTATAGGGTTTTTTTCTTATTATTAGATTTTTGAAGACTGTAAAAAGTATTTGCTTAGATATGCTATTAGAAACTTCAGCTTTTCTGAGTTTTCCAGTGGAAATTATATTGACCAATTAACGGAAAAGCCCCAGGAGGCCACTGCATGTAGGCATAGAGAAACAAGCTTCCAATGTTCCTTTGACCTTGTTGCAGATATCTCAGAAGGGTCCATCAGCCAACCACTCACCCAGCATGTGCTTTGTTCTCCGATCAGAAAAGCATAAAGAAAGTAACAGTTGTTGAGATGAGGGAAAGAAATCAGGTGAAACCAAAGTCCTCAGCTCAGTCTCATGTCAGAGACTCTTCCACTTTTTGTCAAAGTGAAATGCAGGAGCTGTAATAAGGGCATAAAACCGATTGGACAGCAAAGCATAAACAGAAAGTCACAATCTGGAAACCACCAGCAGGAGACCACTTCAGCTGATGGCTTAAGGTGGCAAGTTTCAGAGTTAATTAAATCCCTTATATTTCAATTGCACTGCAGAGTCACAAGAACTGTCATCAATTGTCATAGCCACCACATAAGACCAATTCCCTACTGAGTATGGTTCAGACAAATAGATATTTTGGAGTTATAAACTGAGGGTTAGGGTCTAACCAGGTGAACACAGAATGTAATAAAAAGACTCATTAGATTTCCCTGGGGTGTATAAACAGCAGGATGGACGGAGTCCAGAGCTGGTGCTGTTGCCTGCCCCTCTGCAACAGGCAACCTTCTCTTCAGAGTACAAGAGGTAATAAAGAAATCCAGAATCAAAACAGCTTCACATTGCAGTCAAACTACTCTAATTGTTGTCTGGAGAGCTAAGTTGCAGAGCAGCGGGTCCTTCTACTTAATTTTTCTGTCAGCACACAGAAGAAATCTGTATTGCAGTTAGAAGAACCGGGATAGCAACCTCTGTGTGCAAGCCTGCATAAATAAAGGCAGCAAAGAATTATATGGTACATCAAAGTATTTCAAGCCCATGAAGGCAAAAGCTGTTAGCCTGGGAGGAAAATACATGATGCTGTAAACTTTCTTCTACTGTGCAAAAAGGCTATGAGGGGCGACTAAAGGCCAGGATGTCTTATAAATAGTATGCCACAGACTCATACGCTGGAATTTTTTAATGCAGTCTGCAAGATAAACAAGGTTTGTACCAAGAGTTTTAAATTTGTTTTGACTAATGAGGCATATAGGTTCAGATTGGCTGGATTGCCTGAGAATCTAAAACAAATTCCTAATGCATTTGCTGTGAAGATTTCAGTAATTTCTTTCATGCACAATCAAATCTAGGGACTCCTTTCAACTAGTCACTCAAAACAAAAAAAGAATGAGAAGAAGGCAAGTGAAGCAATGTTGCAGTTAAATGCACTACAGTCCGTCCACAGTGACACCCAGGTCAGCTGCACACGAGCATATCATTTGAGCATTTGAATCTGTTCCACTGATTACTTCAGCTTTGGCAAAAGCAGAAAGAAAACTGATGCTGTGTAACTTCACAAGTCAAGGAAAGCCATTGTTTTTGCTCTTTGGTGTTGCTTAATATCTGCAGTAAACAAACCAGAAAAATAACAAATGGGACTATTGCATTATTTTCTGGGCAGAAGAAACAGACAGACATCTTCCATTTATTAGGAGACATCTTACCAATATTAGGTGAATTGAAAAGAAACACAACAAATTTGAAATAATAAACTGCATTCTGTGTTCCTTACGCATGCATTTGGCTGCAAAGCATTTCTTGGTCGCTTTTTTCCCATGTGGAAAGTACCCACTTCCCAAAACAGAAAGGCAGTAGGTGCATACATCTGGATTTTCCAAGACAAGAGCTTAAATTACATCACACTTGCAGTAAATGTTTGTCCAGAGGTGTTCAAATTCAAACTCCATTCACCATGGAGTCCTCATGTAACATGATGGACCTGCATATCCAAGCAACACCAGGACATGGTCAATGGCTGTCTGATCTCCTTTGGCTGCAGAACTGCACAAGGATTCAGACTTGAGACCAGTACACAGACATCTGCATCTCTTCTCTCCTTCCATGGAGGTACCCTTTTCAAATTGACAGGATGAACTAGGTAAGCTTAGAAGTCAGGAAGGCATCTATAGAAGCTAAAAGAAAATAGTATTTAACACAGAAAAATTAAGATACTGAATAAATAAATTCTCTCTCTAAACATTATTCTTACCAGAGTTTTGCATGTTTACTTCAGCCATCCATCTAAAAGAAGGAAATAGATAAACAGGGGTGTTGGTATTTGAAGAAACAAGCAGAACATTGGTAACACCTTTGGAAGAGTAATCTTTACATAAGAGGCACCAGACTTGGAAGTCAGGAAATAACTGTGGACTTTATGTGATTAAGAGGTAAAAGTCATAAATAAAATCAGAAATTATACTCACATACACATTACAAGGGTGAACAGTTCAGCTCACAAAGCCTAAACTACATTAACATACTTAAATCAGAATGCACCTATTTGTTAGCAACACACAAATAGCCAGCAACCAGTGAAATATGCTTTCAGAACCAATACCACCAACCCTAGACACTTTTAAAATGTTGTGAAACACCTACAAACCAGCAGACACCCCTCCACACACTCTCATAGGCGCTCTCATGGAGGTGTGGATCCATTCTCAATGTTCCCCCAAAGATGTGCCATCGCAACTGATAGCTTTACCCCAGACTATTCAGTATCCCGTCTTTATGCATTGAAAATTTACAGCTGTCATTCAGGTAAAGCCATTTTTGTCCCATCATAAAAATATCTGGGCATCCCAAAATAATGTAAACAGTCAAGCGCCTCCATAGATGTGACATCCTTCATGCCTGGGACACGCATTTGGATAGCCACACAATCTGTGCAAGATTAGCCCTGGCACACCACTGACTGGCTCCTGAGGAAAAGCTCCTCTCCTGTTACTAGAAATCTAAGCTGCAAATAACTGATTTAGTATTAAAGATTTAAATTAGATTACTATTTCTGTCTTCCTAATGACTGTATATTTTAAGCTCTAATTTTCTGTAAAACGTTTTGATGTCAAAACCAACAAGCCAGTAAAAAGCCATATGCCATGTACCCTACACTGGGTTCTCCTGAAGCTCTCTGCTATTTGCTGATACTGTGACACTTCTGGTCTCCATAGTACTGAGCAGATCTAGGATTTGGTGATTTGGTCAAGAGTCATTGCAACCTTACAATGTTGTTTGGTCTTTCATGAGGGAAGTGTATTAAAACAAAATTATAAATTAGAAACAAAAGGAATTTTCCCTCATGGCACCTTTTTTTTTCCACTGCCACACTGTTTCTTTGCAGCTGAGTGCTGTAGCTCATAAATCCTCTTCCAAGATCACCAAACCTTAAGTGTCTTGAAAACTGTTTGATGAAAGTACATAGATATATTGGCCAAGTCTGTCATGAATTATTATTGCTCTCAATTTATCAGATGCAAGAAGTAATTCTTAAGTGAATAAATACTCCGATTTCTGCTGAAATGTTCACAGTTCATGACAGCATCTGTTATTAACAGGATACCTATAACTGACCAAAAATGAAATAATCATTAATCAGATCGAAAAACTTCAGCACTCATAAATCACTGAAAAGTGCTATTCAACTTAAGATAGTTCCTCTATTCACACATAACCCAGTGTGTGGGATTTAAACCAACTGCTTTGCAAGAAAAGACTGTAATGCAACTAAATATTCCAATTTCTTTTTGGAATTGCTCTTCTTCACAAAGATGAGATTATGAATATGATAAAAAGATATTCCACTTTGTGGCTTCAAATAAAATATTGGAGCATCGCATTTCATCTCATACCTGTCAATACAACAATATTTACTTGGGGAAATCTGGCTGGCAGGTATAAAACCATCCTTAGCAAACCATACAGACATTTGTGAAGAAATAGTGGGTAGCACAGAGGAGGGAGCAGAGGAATGCACAAAGGCTTTTAGTCCAACTCCTTTACTTCTTTTACCTGTCAAACCATCCCCTCTCTCCAGCCTTGCCAATGTTGAACCATAAGCATTTCATAGTTGTATGCTTCCACTGTACACAAACTAGCTCAGTCATAACCAAAATCTGCCACATTTTCATGCTCTCTTCTGAAATGTTTCCAGTATTTTTCTTCCAGATGAAAGAACATTTCTTTTTTTTATTGCTTGTTCAAAGAAACAAGATATTTTAGATGAGAAGGGCATCAACTGGAAATAAATGGAGGCAAATTATTGCTATTTGATTTGCTGACCGGAAAGACTAAAATGGAAAGCGAGGGGTTCACAGAACAAGTGCATTTTATTTCAGTTTGAAATGATGTCTAATCCTGATTAAATATGGCTCGAGTAGGAACAGGAAATGTAACCCACTGTGATATTCTGGAAGAAGGTTAAACATTACAAAGGAAAACTCCTTTCCTGGCTTTCCTTAAAACCTGTTCTGCCTTAACAGGCACAATTTTGGGAATACAATTTCATGTCAAATAAAGCTATTTCTGGCTTACATACTTGTAATATTTGCACAGAAAAGTTAACTGTACTTTTAAAGGACAGAAACTATAGAAGGAAAATTCTTCCCTTAAGGTAAAACACCTTTCAGAAGGATAAATTAACTAAAAATGTCACCCCTGCCTATGCATGGTCTCCAGTTAAAGCAGTATTCAAGACCAAAGCAAAGTGAGGAATCTATTTTGCTTCTTATTATTCATTCTTTTGGAAGGATGGGATCAAATATCTTCTTATATGTGCAGTGTTACCATATCACAGCATAGCTCCAGAAGTCTTCATCCTACAATCCAAACCACAGGCATATGCACCCCAGCATAGGCTCAGGAATTACAATGAAACTTTGAAAGGGTCAAATCAGACACACTGAGACAACATTTGGATAACTGGGACTGGTCATTCTTCTACATTTTGTATGAAATTTTTATCTTTTTGTGGGAATGAGAAAATATTTTACAAAGAAGGAACAAACTGATTGTATACTCACATGAAAAAAAAAAAAAAAAAAAAACCAAAAAAAACCACTGAGTGAGGAAGCTAAGGGCAATTGTAATAGCTGATAGCTGAAACCTCTTTTTTTTTTCCTTTTCAATAGGCCAGATGTCAGTTTTGGAAATGTTTCAACTGTAAAGAAAGCATATTTAAAAGGGAGAAAAAAAACCAAAAAAAAACCAGCTGCATTTGCATGAATTCTTAAAGATTGTGCAAAGAATTATCTGACAAGTAACTGCAGTGCTCAAGAGCACAACAGCTGGTATGGACTGATCACAGAGCCTGAACTCTCTCAGTTTCCTCACAATGTACTTGAGTCACTTTCTGCAGTTTAGCATGGGACTTCAGGTAGAGCGCAAAACATCACCTGTCATTGTGACAACCGAAGATTTTCATGGATTTCTACAGCATCCAAACACTCCAAAAATTGAAAAAAGTTTGGTCATCCCCTAAGACACCTCCCAGATCTCTCCCTAAATGCTGCTGCTAGTAAAATATTTGTATATTGAGGTTTCTCATCTGCTCTCTGAAAAAGGGCATCAGGGGAGGAGAGGGTGATACTGTCTCCTTTTGCATCATCATTCAGTGATGATATTTTCATTGTTAATTTGCATTTCCTTAGCATTAACACTACTCCCTATCTCTTGCACTGCCTGTTTAAAATATAAAATGTATATCTATCTGAGATAATTTAAAACTAGTTACCAAGTTAGAGCTCCTGACATTTAAAGATATCAGTTTTTCTAAACTCGCTTTCTGTCATCTACCACACAGATCACGTTCCTTTGCTTACCAGTAAAATCTCATCATAATTACCTTTTGATAAATCAAATGCCATCATTAGCAGAATGTAATAAGTAGCTAAATATCTCATAATACTCTCGTTAGCAGTTATATAGATTAAGGAACAGAAATGACAAAAACTTTGACATTTAGACCAGTTTGAAGGTCTGGTATCCATGAAAGTGAAGTACAACTGAAGGGACAAGTATTCTACAAATATTCTCTCTCTCCCTCCCCCCTCCGCCCTTTCATACATATATATATATATATCTTATGTATATCTTATATATTATTTTAAAGTTACATGTATGTATGTGTGCATGTGTATATATATATATGTATATATATATATAAAGTTTTCTTTAACAGTTCCTTTCTCAGGGATCTATATAACCAGTCAATCACTGTAGGCTGCCACGAAACCTAATGTGTTTAGAGGTTACCTAGAACATGCAGTGTCCTGGGATTTTTCACTGGGTCATTGTGTGAAGTTTTCTGTATATTTTGATCTTATATGGCAACTCTGGGCATTTATCCATTCCAAGGATGTTGACAAGGGGCACAAAAGAGAGGACTCATCACGATCCAACCCAGTCTAACAGTGCTGAGAGCATCTGATGTGATTCAGCATTGAGGGCACATTGCCTCGAGGTCAGTCATCTGAACTGGCTGAGTGACTAATTTGGGCATCCACATTTGCAGTTGCTTTGGTCAGGTCCCCAGCCTGCAAATACTCCCTGTAATGTAGGGAACTTCCACTGTTCTCTTTAAGAGGAACATTCCCTTTCAGAGAGTGCCTCAGGCATTTGTCTCTGGGCTGCCCCATGGTGTCACAGCTCCCTGTGCTCAGTGCAGGTCCATAGCAGTGCAAGGCACAGCTCACTGGCTCACACCAGACTTAGCCACCACCAGTTTTTCTCCAGAGAGCTGCAGCAAAAGCAAGGATCTTATGAGGTCTGGAGCAAATACCTGTCCAGTGACACACTTTCCCTGACAAGAAGAAAGAATATTGTCACTTAAATTTTCTTTCCTTTGGCTTCAAAAGCAGAAGGCTTCCATCCTGTTCAGTGAAACTGCTTTCAGCATCACCACATAGCTAGGCTCTGGGACAGCTATCAGAGTCACTAATTAGCACATGGCCCAAAATATTTGAGAGAGATTGTTTACTTTTTCTGCAGATGAGTTTCTTAACACAGCTGTCATTACATTAATTTCTCATAGCAACTGCACGGAAAACCGGTGACTGCTAGCTGTGGGGTATCCTGAACAATCTGCTGTAAATAAAAGTGAAAATAGCTTCCTATCCACACAAAAAACCCAGAGATCCTTTCCAAAGATAGCATTTGACCCAAATTGTACTAGAGGCATTTTCACAAAATGTCAGCTGTCAAGAAGCCATCAGCTGGAAATCCCTGAGCTAAACCCACCATGCCCCAGCCCATTTGGAGGAGAGCTGTGAGTCCTCAGCACAGGCCTGACCCCATGTCCATTGCAGCAGCCTCTGCACAGATGCCTCCTGTCCACAGAAAATGCCCAACACAACAGAGATGGAAACCTAAAGCAGCTAAATGCCATCACTCACAAGAATAATTAATCTCATAATCACCAGCTCAGCTGGCTGTAATTGTCAATATATTGTTTTATGAGCTTCCACTGGCAGGAAATGAATGATTTCTACCTCACAAAAATGAAAGAACTCCCCAAGTACGGTACCGGGATAATTTATACAGAAAAGAATAAATCATAATGAAAGTGGCAGGAAATAAATAAAAGGGCAATACTGCTGGCTGAGCGTCTGGAGTTGAAATTTCTATCTGAGGCAGGTTCCAGGGATTTTCTATATTACTTTAGTTATTTAACCCTAGCTCCAATTTTAATGGATACTGATTTCTGTTTTTTTCAGATATATTAAGTGTCAGGCCATTTGTGCCTTCAGAATGTAACTATATCTCTAATTTGGAGGGGGAAAAAATAAAATAATCTGGGAACAGCTATGGTCTTGCAGTAAAATATACGGTTAGGAAGAAAACATCTAGTTATTCTGCACTGTCGAAGTTGCCCATTAGCTGCACCCCTCTGCCAGGGATATAGGTACAAAGTCAAAAGTAAAGCTAAATATGTTCAGGAAACAATATTTATCTGCTACTGAGCATGGTATTCACTTGTCTTAGGCTACAGTGTAAGATGTAACCAAAAGTATGTATTCTGTCACCATCTGTTAATACCAGGTGGGTCAGTTTTCTTTATCTCTCCCACAACCAATCCTCCCTCCAGCAGATATCTTCTATTAATGGGTCATTGAGTTTCACTGCGTGACTGATAAAATTACATCATCCCATTGGGAGATGCTGCGCCTAGGTGGAAGAGCCAAACATTCCTACGTGGATATAATCTGATGTTTGGAACACCATAAGAAGCCTTAAACACTGAATTCCCAGGGGACCACAACCACCACTGGACCTTCAGAGGAAGACCAAACCCTCTACAGGGTCACTGCTTCAACAGAACTACATCCATCATTTCAACAGGACTGCAGCCCCCATTTTATCAGACTGCTGCACCACCCTGACCAACAGGGTGTCAGGTTATATCCTGACTTTCTCAGTGTTTCTGTATTGCATTTATTTCTATTTTCCTTTTAAATTGCAGCTGTGGCTCGGGGTCTGCCAGTGGTTTGCTTTCAAACTAGCACCTCACTTGAAAAAAATTAAATGATCAGGTAAAGTGGCACAATGAAACAAGATTCATCATAGGACAAAAGATAAGATTTAAAGCTGAAACCTTCAAGAGTGCTGAATGAGGAAAAATCTGTGGAAGAGCAAAAATTTTACCATTTGCTTTGCCTCCTTTTACATCTCGCATATAAAAGCAACTGCACCATCACATTCCATACATGTTCCTTATTTTGATACAGTGTCCATTTTAGCAGATATAGTGAAAATAGAACACCATATGACTGGGCACAAACTTGGCATGGCAGCTTTCCATTAACCAACAGAACTGGCATTTGTTTTTCTTCTGACTTTCTCACATGCAAATAGATTTATTCAATATTTTGACAGGAAACCCTGAGTATATTTAAGTCCTTTTTTCCCGTAATTTTGTTGCCTACCGAGCTCATTCCACAACTTTTTTAGTGTTGCATTGAGATGTCAATTTCATATTACCTCAGAGCAATTAGAGTTTATTCTGTGATTTTGAGTTGCAATGGCCATTCTGTCAACACAGTGACAGTAGCTGGAGACCAAATGTCAAAACAGCTTCAAGGTTTGTCTCATAAAGGGCGGATTTGGAAAATCAACTTGTATAAGCCGATATACCTGTAGATGGGTCATGTACATCTACTAGATAACTATAGATCAGCTTAGGAAGTTCTGCAGGCTTCTTCCTCTGTGTACCTACTCTTGCAATGTTTCCAAGAGTCCACATGGATTTCACCAGAGGAAAGCAGGCTAAACCAAGAATTCAATCAGCAAAAGTGTTGCTGCATACACTAAAAATATGATTTTACTTTAAAGTGGCAAAAAAAGGTTTTACTGGTAGGTAAAAACACTGTCGACAGCAAGGCAGAGACAACAGCCAGAAACCCAAAAAAAAAAAACCAGTTTCCTGCCCTGGTAGAGCAACTAAAGGCTAGGTTTCCTTTTGCCCTGTTTCTATGCAAATGTTGAAACTCATCTCCAGAAATACACACTCCTAACCTACCACACGTTCTTGAGGAGCAACCATATGGTCTGGAAGGGACAAAGCAGCCTGCATGGTGCATACTGCATAACTATTCAGAGATGTATGTGGTGGTTTGATGACTGGTACAGCCTGCCTGCTCTCCTCTGTTTTTGTAATTAAAACATTCTTATAAACTATATAGCATGAATTCATCCTCTTGTGTCCTCAGTTCCTCCTTATAGCCTTTCCCTCTTTTAAATTTAATATATTTTCCCTTTTCTTTTTCCCTCTACAGACAAGAACTGCAGCAATTCATTTCACAGCAATCCCTTCTTGCTGCTTTCCTAATACCCATGTGCATTAAAACCTCATCCATCATTGTTTTCAGAGAGTCAGCTTTTTAATCAGATCTGTATGTATATTGGTTTGAGCATGTGGCAGTTTAATTACCCTCTTGAATATGTGAAACACATCTTTGTCATATCTACTTATATCTGAAGAGAGCCATCCTATAACACTAATTAAAGAGGGATGATGACAATTTTTCCATACTCAAATTATGTCCCATCTGTCTAGTCATTCTCCTGTTCACTGTCTGGATTAATTAAGGGTGGAATTTCCCTGGAGTTTTGCCTAATGCAGGATGAAAAGTCTGTTTTAATGAAGAAACATACCAAATTCCTTTCTTCTTATCCCAGAGTAAAACATATAGCAGAGTGGAACAGAGTCCTTTGTTTTGCTGGACTCTGATCAGCTAGTCATATGTTGCATAGCATCATGAGCCCAGTTCATGCAAGTTTACTGAATCTACAAGTTCGTCTGAAGAGAGACACAGCAAGGCCAACAAGTCACTGGTAGATACTGTCCTCTGATACCTGGAGCCACAGTTGAAACAAATTTCATGTTGGTATGATTAAAGGAGACCGTGGTACCAAAGAGGTACAGTGTGAAGGCACAGCAACTTTTCAGCATTGCCTGTTATCAGCATGAAAGTATTTTGTCCATACCATTTTCTTTAGGTATTTGAGACATCCAGGTAAATTGCAAAATCTTCTCATCTTACTTAGTCAGAAAAGTTTCAAATAATTTATCCTTATTAACAAGACTGGGTGTTCTTCTTCCTAAATGTACCTGCAGAGATCCTGTTGTACATTTCAATCAGACCTCCCAGATGCCTAAGCCATTAATCTTCATGTAAACAGCAGCCAGAAAAGCTTTTAATGCAGAGAAGTTTGAAAAGCCCTGAGGAGTCAGGACTGTGTTATCAGGAAGGAAGGGATGCTACTTGTACTAGATGCTGTCATACTCCCACATTACCCTCAGAGGGCATGTGCCAGCTGATATCACATGCCAAAAAGTGAAAAATGAGGCAGGAGAAGAGGTATCAGCAAGGCCTGGGCTTCCCAAGCCCTCATTACACCAGTGGGCTGACTGAGAGGATCATTTTGATGCACTCCTGCTTTAAAAACTTTTCCACTGCTTTTTCTTGTTGCTGCTGGTGGTGGTGGTTTGGGGTTTTTTGGGCTTTGGCTTTTGTTCTGTTTGTTTTGGATTTTGATTGTGTTTTTCTTCTTCCCTTACTGATGCCAGTGTCCTCCAGTCATAAGAATGCACTGTCACCAGAGATTTTATTAGTTCAGAGAGTGACAGTGCTTTTACTACTGTGATTCTCCAGTTTATACAAGGCACTGCAAATATACTGTATGAAATTAATTTATAGAAATTATTAGATGGTATTAATTTAGTGTCATCAATTGCTTAGTCTATTCTTATTCTTTAGTTAGGCCAGGAGATAATAATGGCTATAAATTTGCTTAAAAAACGGCTGCTAAATATTAAAACTGCTAAAAGAAATTTCTTCAATAGCCATCATATTTCATTGTCATTTTTCATATACACTATATAAACCTAGTTTGAATTTCAGTATTTCTTCATGCCTACTGTACATTTTTCCTTTCTTTCCCCCCCTCCCTGGCCTAATGCAAAGCTAAATGAGGTACTTATTAATACTTCGCTTTGTAGGTTATCTGTCCCATGCTAATCCATTTTCCAAACTACATGATAAAAAAATACAGCTCACCATACATAAAAGAATACTTACATATATTTTTTTTCTTATAGAATGTTGAAGCTCATAATGTTATAACTTTAAAATGAATTTTTCGGGGAAGATAATAAATTCAAACCATGCTAAATTGAGAGGCATCCTGTGGCTAGATATTTCAGCAGTTGCTATGATATGAGGTTAAAGAACATTTTTGCCAATCTCACAATTTCATTGTGTGGAATTTTTAACCTCAAATTATTAACAGATGACTATGATTACTGAGACACAGAAATAAAAAACTTCTGGTTTCCATTTTATTTGTTTGTATAGTTGTTGCTATTGCATTCACACTACTGCACTACTTTCTCTCAGCATTTTCTCCTCAATTACAGCCCAACAGTCACTGCTTCTTCTCCCTTCTCTCACACAGACATTTCAAGTTTCCTCCTTGTTGTGGTTTGACCAGGAAGTGAGGTTTTGGGAAAGTTATAGTCAAACCAACCAGTGGCCAGATTTTAAATTGGCACCTGGTGTAGCCACTAGGGACTTGGATACGCCTCTGAGAACACACAGGGGTTAAAAGCAGAGCATTCCCAAAGGGACTTCCTTTTTGGAGTCCGGCAGGTGAGCGGATCTGTGGCAAACAAAGTACATTCAACAACAGACTAACACTCCCAGTTAAGGTCCTATTAACTTTGTCAACTTTATTAACATTAACTACCAATTGCCACCCTGGAAAAAGAACTCCCATCCCCAATGTTTCACTTCTTACATGCACCATGGCAGATGTCTCTTCGAGCAGCTGCCATGCGTGACATGGAAGCACAGAAGTTCTACTGTGTTTTCTGGGGAGGCCCATGGTGCAGGAGGGAGGCTCCTCTCTCCTGATGGACTGCAGGGAGCTTGTGTGAAAGGAGGGGTGAGAATTGATGTGTTAGAGGGGATTTGAATGTTAGAGGACTGGGGGGAGGAAGAGTGTTTTGAAAGTGTTCTATTGTGGATTGCTGTGTGTGTGGATCTTTCCCCTTCCTTTTGTGTCTATGTAGATTAATAAAGTGTTGTTTTTTTCCCCCTCCATTCCCAAGTTAGAGCCTGCTTTGTTCTGTTCCTGGGTCACATCTCACAGTAACCATTTTAGGAAATACACCTTTCATGGGGGCACTGGCACTGTGCCAGAGTCAATCCATGACACTTCTGCATGAAAATCCTATGCAGAGCAGGGGAGAGCCACATAAAACAAAACCAAACCAATTTTTTTTAAAACTTCTGTCAGCCAAGGGAAATGCTCTACATATTTAAAATAACACTTCCAGATGTCCTAAAATATTATCTTTTCTACTTGCACATGGTTTTGAGCCACTTGTGCAATAACTCTTGCTTCAAATTTGGAATGCTATTTTCTGCCACACAGCTCTGCAAGTAATCAGCATAAAGTTGCACACTTAGATTAACTTTAGAATTCCATAGGCTCCTAGGGATTTTGCACCTGCTTCATACAGTAAGCACACATTCCTTGAGACATTAAAAAGTTCTGGCTGCAAGACTACCTGAATTTAAGAAATAAATTGGTATTTGAGTCCTTAGACAAATATTCTTTTACTAAGTACAGTGGGAAAAAAAAGACCATTTAATAATGGATCGTATTTCTAATATTTTTTTACGCCTCCAACCCAGCTCTACAACACGAATGGCTGAGTAGCAAAAGAGGACACTTTAAGAGATATAATGAGGCGGTTTTCACCTTAGTCAAGTATAATCACAGGAAAATGCGCTAACAGAATTGTATGAAAAAGTGTGACTCTCTTGTCAGCCCACAGAGGTTGAAATCACATTCTCCCACTCCAGAAAAGTCTCAATAAAATCTTCAAATCTGATTGTTTCATCCTATTTGTCTGAAAAAATAGAAAATCCAGTCTTGTAGAAAGATACTAAGATAGTTTATTTTCATAATATGTTAGTATGTTTTCTATCAGATTGCAATTTTAGCACTCAGGTTTTCCTCTTGTCTCCCCTCTGCTAAGATGGTTAATTGGTGATCCTTTTCCCCATGTTTTGGACATCTTAATGATTAGCTTTACAAGTACTGTTTACAAGATTTTACTGTAAGAACAATGTCATAGTAAAATCTGAGCCTTTGCTTTGAAAGTGATAGCAGCAGATTCAATACCAAAAAAGAAATACAAGGAGGAGTGGCTTCACTTGCAAACTCTTTTAACTAGTCCATCATAAGCATTTCCATGAATTCAATTAAAGTACCAATATCCAATATTCTGAACCTAATGTAATAAATGGTTTTCATATTACCTAGTTTTAAAAATTGCTTTACATAATGTAATCACTTACTTGCTCTAATTGAATTTCACTTTACATAATTTAATGAATGAATGCTGATCATTTGACATAATTGAATAAGTAGTTCAGCTCATTCTCTATACTTCTTAGGTCAAAAATTATTTGCATCATCTTCCAGGATGATACTGTGATACTTTACAGTTAGATTTCCTTTCTTCTCTCAGCTTCTTTATTGCCCTGTGTAATTCCACTTTGTGGGAAGGAGATTAACCTAGATGTGCAAGCCAAATTTTTCAAGAAAATACGAAGTGTAACTCTACAACCTCCTGCTACTCTACATAGTGCAACTTTACAACAGACTACAAAAGCCATAATTTCAATTAAAGAGTCATTTTAACTGATTTAACAATATCCATGTAAGATAGGCAGGGACTGAGTTTTCAATCACCTTCTAGCAAAGCCTAGATTTTCTGCTTTCTGTTTATGAGACAGAATTTAATTTTTAACTGAAAAGACAAGAGATTTAATGAAGAACAACTCATAATTCAGAAGTTAAATTACGTTCTACTCTGAGTTAAATCAAGCCACCATTCACAATAAAGGAATAAGGGGAAAAATACAGAGTTCTTGGAAAAAAGTTAGAAAGAGGGAAAGACAGAAAGACAGTTGAGAAAAAGCTGCAAAAATGTATTTTACATTTCAGAAACAATTCTACCTTTCTGACTGTTGCCTTCTACAAAAGATATCACAGTATAATCACCAGCTCATGCATGGAATCTATGGGATGGATATATATATATATATATATATATATATAGGTAGATAGATATAGATATATAAAAGCTCTGTACAAGAGTAATCACAGCTTTGCACTGGATATCAGTTTTTCTCCTTCAAATCTAAACCTACACAATTTTCAGAAATATTAGCTGTAAGTCATCTGCTGCCTTCCTATATGCTGCTAATTTTTTTAATTATGAAAAACAGCTGGTGAGCCTTTCAGAATTAATACAAAATGCATAGAATGCAATAGCCCCCAAGGATTTATGTACCTTACAATACAGAAACTAAGTGCACTTGCTCAGAAGCATTTTTATTTCAAAAGAAGTTATTCCTGTCCAAAAGTAAGTATTCGGAATCAAACTGCAAAACATCAAAGGAGTAATAAACCTATTGCTTTGTCTTCTACTCTCCTATCAACGATTTTTAGCTGGATTATGTCTGTCTCATGCATCCTCACAGTTATTACTAGGCTTAAGATGTGCTCTTCTACAGGGAAAAATATGCAAGGGAAAAAATATCTACTAAAAGCCATTTCATATATTTAATGTCCAGTTAATTAATTTCATATTTATATTTCCATTTTCTTAGTACAGTAAGAATAGAGGGAATCATGAATGATCTCAACTTTTAGCAGACAGAATAGATGAAGGTATCCACATAACTCTTTTTAATCCCCTTGAAATTATTACTTTCTGCTTAGTGATGAAAAATATGGGCATTCTCCTCTAAGAGACTCTGGCTCAGAAACTGTGAAGTAAGTTGTAAGGTATAAGATTTGAGAAGAATAATAACCTCCTATAATAAAGGCAAATGGTAAAAAGGTACTTTACCTACTCCATTCTTCCACTTTCTCCAATAGAATCTTTTTCCCTGAGCCTATTACTCTCACTTCATTTTCATTGCATCTTTTTAATGTCATGACGGTAATTTGCATTGCAAAGCATTTATGTGCCAGGGTACCACAAAGTCCCTATTGTGGTGCTTAACTAGACAAACATCATTCATTGCCACACCCATCCCATGTCATTCTGTCTTTATTTATTAACTATTCTGTCTAATGAATTAGTTATTTTCCTTTATCTAAAGCAATACCTTAATTGTTTGAGGTAGGTTTGAAAGAAAGGTTTTTTGGATTTTGGTGGGGTTTTTTGGTTGGTTTGGGTTTGTTGTTTGTTGTTTTGGTTTTTTTTTACTGGAGAAGCTTTGCAGTATATTTTTATGCTTGTTGTTTCACATGGCTAATAATTATCATTCAAGAACTGACCTAATTTTCTCTGGTTTTTTTCTCTTTTCCATTCATGAAAATCAGTTTCTGGTGATTTAGGGTCTGAAATTTGCACTAAGTTACCTGAAGTTTGGTGAAAAAGTTAGAGCAATAATGATTGAACTGGTTATTACTTCAAGCACTAAGGGAGTTGTCAGGTCCAGCAGTTTTTGTGACCCAGACCTTTTCCTTGTTTCCAGTCCAGTAAAACCTAATGTGGTGCAGCTGTAGGCCCTGGAGATCTCCTACACACACTTACCAAAGGATAAAGCTGCTGGAGTGCCCATTCCCAGGTCAGCAGAGAGGCTTAAGACACCTTCCAAATAGACACATATATACAAGCACACACTGCACAGTCCAACGCCGGTAGGGCAGAGCCTTTGCCAGCACATCTCTAAACACCAATAAACAAGCATATGAGTACTCCACATGCTAACTTAGCCCCTTTCAGCACATACAGGCTGGAGGGAGACTGACAGAAAATGGGTAACAAGGGGATTTAGTAAGAAGGACAGGTGTACCTTAAGAAAAAGCAGTGAAAGAATTCAAGCACTCACGTGGCCCCACATTACTTTTCTGGCAAAAAATAATTGACTCATTCCTTGCTCTGTCATGAAATAAATTAATTAATACAGACAGACTTTCTTGCCCTATTTTTTGGGAATTATTCCTGTGCAACTCCCAAGACTGCTTTACCTCCTGCTGCTCATCATCATATTATTTACTCTGTTGCTGTCAAACCTATTTAGATTGTACCCTTCATGCCACTTCAAAAACTGACATGGATTTTCACTGAAGAATCAATTACTTAAACCAGCATTTGAGCAAGAAAAAAGAAAAATAAATATTAAACTTTATCTAAAGGGCTTCTTATAGAAAAACCAAAGCTTCCAACACAACCTTGGAAGTAGAAGAATCTGTACATTAATTGCTCTCCAAGATTCTAGTACAGTTAAGATTCAGACCAAAAGTACAGCTCATGGCCTCACAACAAGTTGCCCTGAGCCAGATACGTCTTTTCTTACTGCTTCCCCTGTACTCACATACAGTGGTTTTGTGTCTGCACATGCTGAAGACTCATCCCCAGAAGATTTCCAGATACAGAATGCTTAGTGAAAAAAAAAACTGTGGTAGAACTGATCCAAGATCATGACACTAAAGAAAAAGAGATCCAACAGTGATCAACTAATTTGATTTACAATTATTATTATTTACTTTTTTTTTTTTTAATTTTGTTCCAATGCAACAATGAAGTAGTAAAAAGCCAAGGAAACACATAGCAGGTCCAGCAAAGTAGCTAGTACCGGTAGTCCTGTAAGAAGGTATACGAGTCCAGAATACGAAGTTCATGGAATGGCTGACGTCTCATGAGGATGCCATTGCTGACAGCAGCCAAGAGCTCCAAGATGCTTAGTACAGTACAGCACCAAAAAACGTACAGCATGGAAAAACACAATTGGTCTTCCAGCTTCTTTAGACAGCCTTCCTCAGAAAGTTGCTCCACATGGTCTAAGTCTCCCCTGCAGTGAGAATGCTCCTCCTTACAGCAGCTTTCAGGGACACAGGTTGGATAGTACAAAGAGGATGATGCCTTTAGCCAGTCTGTGTAGTTGTGGACCCCACAACACTGCAGCTCCCTCTGTATCACATCCATAGCACCGTTTCCAGGATCCTGGGAGCATGTCCACTTGTGCTGGTGAACAAGGTAACCCATAGCACTTTCCAGCTGAGAAGCTGTCCTAACACAGTAGAAACCTGCCAGAGTTGCTGAAGTTGTTTCTAAGCAAAGAAGGAGCAGCAGCAAGTACATGAGAGTCCCTTGCTGATTGCGGGAACATTTAACAGAAATAGAGACAGCCAAAACTCCAGTAGGTAGCAATGTAAGTGCAGTTGCAAGAGCCAACCAACCAGGGAGAGACAAGTAAGACTCCTGAAATAAACATCTGTAGTTCTTGAACATCAGGATCACTGAAACTCCGCCAAAC
Organism: Onychostruthus taczanowskii; assembly: GCF_017590055.1. Classification (NCBI taxonomy): domain Eukaryota; kingdom Metazoa; phylum Chordata; class Aves; order Passeriformes; family Passeridae; genus Onychostruthus; species Onychostruthus taczanowskii. Next base: position 57,206 of record NW_024500584.1, read on the forward strand.
ATCTGAGCTGCAGCAGTACCCCAGAAGATGAAGCCTAGGAATCCCAGCAGAAATCGAGCAAAGGACCTAAGGTAGGCACCCTCAGAGCACCACAAAGAGAGCAGACCCATCACAGCCCTAACCTTCCTCATTCTGCCCACTCCAGCTAACCTTCCTCATCAACATTTAAGAGGCTTCAACCCCACTTATCCAGGTGCAGCAGATGAGATCTCCACCCAGAAACAATTTGCAAGAGAGCAACTCTGATAAGGCTCCTTAGGACAAAGACTGTGCCCTGCATCAGTTTAACCACCTGCTGCTGCTGCAGCTTGCTCAGCACAGCCTGCAGAAACCAGGAAGGTATGTGCCCAGCTTGCTGTGGAGGGTGAAGGAGGACAGCTGGAAGGAGGCAGCACTCCTTTCATGTGTAGAAGACCTAAATGCAGAGGAATAGTCAAAGTGGTAGCCAGCACTGTTTGTTCAGATTACTTCAGATTACAGCCCAATTCTCCAGCAGTAGCCAGGGTGGCAACAAATGTGCAAGTCAGAGCCATTAACAAATGGATGGTTTAAGCAGAGCTGTTCAATAAGGAATCTCCACAGGTGATACTCACCTAGACTCATTATCCTCCTCAACAACTTTATCATTCATTCAGTGTTTTAAGGCCTGTAATGATGTTAATAATAATCTGCCCTTTTTTACCCAGCAAGACTTCTCTGTAGATAGCTTCAATTACTCAAGACACCTGGATGAGAAATCCCTGCCATTTCACACTTTTACCCCTCAGATTGCCTTACCAGTGATCTGACTGACAGCTGTAATGACTCAATACAAGAGGCACTAAGTGGTATATTAACTTTACCTTGTGTGTAAAGAAACTGAATTACACACCAGATAAATCACTTCACAACAAAGGGAATCACAATAACAAAGGGAATTGATGTCACTTATCAGCATTACCAGAAGAATATTATTGCTCAAACTTGTGGTATGCATGAACCATGCAGGATTGGAAATCTGCACAAATCTTGCCACAGGTGCCAGGAAGGCAGATCCCAAACCCAGCAGTGATCCTGTAACCATCCTGATGAAGTCCCTTAAGGTCTCCTTGGTTTCCCAAGGCATACAGCAAGACTAATGCAATGTACATACATAAGGGAAAATACAGAGAGATGATCCTCATTTTCAGAAACATGAGCACCTGCAAACCTGACAAAAAATCAGAATAACTTGGTGCTCAGATCCCTGGAACCCTGTTAAAGTCTCAGCCAAGCTGATGATCCCACATCTGTCAGACATTTTACAAGAACATATTGCTGGTATATACACTGTGCATACACAGATGTTGGGCGGATTCCCATCAAAATCTCTTTCTATATGCTGTATAAACAAGTTATTAAGGCTAATTATTTTGGAATGAGATAAATTGCTTTTATTTTTAATCTTTTCATTAAGAGTAATTAGCATGCAGCGATTAACTTGTTAAATCTTAACAAAATTATTCTTTCAAAGCTGCTCCTGAATGTGTGTATCTTCCTTCTCTGATGTCTGTTTCTACCCTCTCTCCTGTTCCACCTGCTGCTACCCCCAGCCGTCCTACTGTGTTGGTTTTGCTGCCATTCACATATTCTCTTGGAATGCTTTTTCCCCGATTTCTGTCTTCTGCATCAGAGAGCTGGGGAAGGGGAGCAACAGAATTCCCCCTCACATCTGTACACACACAGAAGCTACACTGATTTGTTTCCACAATACAGAAAAAAATACCATAAAAGCATGAGGAAACGTATCAGAAACACATCAGAAATTACTGTGAAGAGTACCAACTACTGTTTTTTAGCTTGCAAGCTTTGTGAACAAAAGCATGTCAGCCTGCCTCTTCTCCTTTTTGCCCTTTCCTGTGCCCATAAAGCTAAATGAGATAGTAAGAAATTAGTTACAACATAACTTCCTTTTAGCTTATTCTACAACTCTGTATTCCTGGCAGAACAAATGGGCCAGAGATCATACCCAACCACCAGTTCAACACGGAATCAGAAGCACCAACCCTAAACATTGACTGGGAGCCAGTCCCCATATGAGAGGTCTCAGTGTCCTTGGGGGAAATAAAGCACAACCAGCACCATGGAAGAGGAAATTGCAGCGGTGGGATCAATATTGGCAGAGATAAAACCCCTTACCCTCTTTTTGCTATGCAATTCATAGGCACTCAGAAAAAGAAAGCTTCTGCTCAAAATGTAAGATGAAGGACAAGAAAAACAGAATTGGTCTCTGAAGTAACCAAAAGACTAACTGGCACCCTCAGTAGCGCTGCCTTTGTGATAAGTCATTTTACCTGTGTGTGTGGACAAAAGCTTGAAAAAGCAATGAGCAAAGCTATCCATCAGGAGACTGTAATGTGACAAAGAGAATATAGGTATGACAGAATAGGAATACTCCTCTGTTTTCTTTACAGTGGTAAACAGCACAACATGATAAATGCTGTCCCTGTTTTCTCTGAAGTTGTTTCTGCTTATGAACTGACGAATATTTAAATTCAAATGTGGGTGCAACAGATAATACACCATAGATAAACTATTTTCTGGAATGTTGCTGAAAGTATAATCCTTCAAGTTAATAAAATGTCAACAGTATACTTTTTTTTTTTTTTTCATTCACTGCTCTAGAAAGCTATAACTGACATTGAACAGCTCTGATGTGCCTAGGAGGTCAAAGAGGCTCATTCCATCTGGCTCCAGGAGTGGGACCAGAGAGCCATCAAGTCAACGTTGTGTTTGTGCAGTGTAGGCAGCTGACTAAACTCATTTTGTATGGCACAGGCTGTCATACAGATTGATCAGGGAGTACAGCTGAGCTGTAAGGGGCAACTATTCATATCAAGATGACCAGCTAGTCTGCTCAGGCTTGTGCGAACAAGACAAAGTCTAGAGGTGACCATGGCATTTGGATATAGCTACACAAGCCCATCTTAGAATCATAGTCACATAATGGTTTGGGTTGGAAGGAGCCTGATAGATTATCTAGTTCTTGTCCCCCTGCTAGTCAAAGGCAAGAAACCTTTCACTAGATCGGACAATCTTCTAAGCTTCATACAGGCTTCCTAAAACAAGAGACAGATCTCAAAGCCATACTCTCAGCAACTGCTCCAAGTGTCCCAGTGGCACAGACAAACCCCAAAGTTGCCTCTGTAAAACAGCTGCTACTTCCCGTGTAACCCATGTACAGATGAACATGTAGATGCTGAAATTAAAGCACTCAGAAGGAGGTTTGAGAGTTCTGAACTTTTAAAGGTCTTGTTAGATTAAAGCACACATAGCATAAGCTATACCTTTAAAACCATTCTAAAAAACAGTTATTTTTATCAGTTTCCTCTACTCCACTTTTACACTAAGCTTCCCCACTACTACACACCTTTTTGACACCTCCACTGGGTGGAAGCTGGTGTGTGACCCAGCTGGGCCAGCAAATCCGGAAAAAGGGTAAGTGGCTATCAGTGGTATCGCTTCTCCTTTCACTGGCCCAAATCCTGCCTGCTGGTGTTGGCAGTACATCTTTCCCAAGTTGAAGAGAATTTACACACACTTTTTCCACTTTCCAAGAAAAACCCTGACAGCATGTAAAGTGGCAACAATTAAATATTAATTAATAATTAATATTTTAAAAATAAATAAATATTTGGGGGAAATCAACCCTTTTTTCTTCACAATCAGGTCATTCAAGCTATAATAGGCATTCAAAACTCCACACAGCAGAAGGGCTGGGTACCAACTGGAAAGCCATTTCTAAAACACTGAAATCTGCAAAGTGTATTGCCTCTTTGAGAATAAAGAACACTGTTTTATGCAACATGTCATATATTACAAGATCATTAAGGCAGCCCAAATGGAAAAAGATAAAAAAAGCCTGGTTGGACCCAGTGCCTACAGTTGCAGCCATGCACAACCAGTTTCCATAGTAACCAAAGTGAGATGATATTGCCTTGCATGAGACTGATACCTCCTATGGAAAGCTTGAAGCAAACAGAGGTATAACTACCAGCTCCTATTCATGGAGAAAATATACTCCACTCAAGAACTGATTTACTATTACGCACATGTTTCAATGCAAGCCTGTCAGCTGTATACCCTGGCTCCATTTGCCTTTTTGTGACTGAGGAAGCACATCAACTGTTTTCAGGATTTATTTGGTTTTACTTTTAATATCCCACACATTCATTGGTGTTGAAAATGTTCAAAATCAAATGTCAAGGGTTTGGTGTTTTCATGTATTTCCCTCTTTCTTTCCTTTTATGAATTGAACATGAAAAAATGCAGACTAAAAGCTTTTTCCTTTTTTTCTTGTTAAATTTCATTTTTCCCTTCCTTTTTTTTTTTGCCAGTCTGTAATTTCTATGAAATACCTTGCGACTGGATGAATACAGACTATCAAAATATGAAAAAAAGAGGGGAAAAAAATCACTTTCCATATTTCTGTCACTTTGAAAACTGGAGAACATTTTAAAAGACATATAATGGCAAAAGAAACAAAAGAAATTAAAATTAAAAGGGAACTTCTGTTCTTTTGATTGTCTTTATTGCAGTTGATAATAACAACAGGTTTGTAGAAATGTAAAACCTTTGTAACTTCTGTAAAAACTTTGTAAAGCCTTCATAAAATTAAGAAAAAGCTGAATATCATGAAATTCAAGTCGCCTTGACATTTAAAGTATTCTGTGACTTGGTTTTCATTGTTTTCAACCATCACTAGCTACAATATTACTTATGTGAATGCAGTGCTCTCATTTGTGTTTGAGATTTGCCAGAAACCATATGCAAGGTTTCTGGGCATTTTCTGAAGTTATGAAAATACTTTTAATTTGAAATACAGGCCCTTTAATGGTTAACGCATAGAAATAACTGACAGATTTCTCTTTAGGGAGGAAGTGAGGAGTGCCTGCTTACATTATCTGGAAGTTATGAAGACCTGACAAGAAGTTTACACTTGTCAGAACTTCTCATGAGTAAAGTATGTTCTTTGTGTCTTCTCAGAAAATGGAATCCTTGTAGAATGCTTTTCCTCAAGAGAAGACTTTCATGCAACACTAGGCTGGAGCCCTTCTGGGCCAATTCTCTCCACTGTATTGCATGTGAAAATTCAGGTAGCAACATGTAGCATTCTGCCTGTGACCTTTTGCCCAACCAGTGAATGAATCTAACTACGCAGCCATAAAGGAGCAAGATATGAATAAAAATTTGGAAATCTTTTTTTCCATATCGATACTATAAAATCTATGTACATCACCTGATACAGGTCTTTCAAACTAATTTTCTGATTAAATTACAGAGGTACTTTTACAAATGTTGCCTTTGGATACTCCATTTACCAGAGAATGTAACTCTATTAATGCTCTTTGAGCTCCAAAACTTTCAATCTTAAGTCATCAGGGTTTATTACAATATGGAAACTTGGATCCCAATGTTTATCTCACAAGGTAAGTCTAGATTTAGTATCAGTTTTTTCTTGAGAGCACTGCAACAGGGATGTACTTGTTCGAGTGTTATTGAATCCTATACCCAAACTAGGCTGTAGAGGAGAGATTCAGCATGATCACATGCAAAAAATTCTTGATTACATTTTCGCTTGAGCAGCAACTTAGGATTTAAAAAAAATCATTGTAGCAGCAATGATGTTATGAGCATAGGACTACTTCTGAAGTACTTGTTCCGTCCAAAGTCACATACAGCAACTTCTTTAAACTGAGAACAGTGGATTATCTTGGTGTGAGCAGCTTGCAGACTTCTTTAGACCTGTAATGGGAGCTCACACAAAAGAATGGAATTTGTGCAGCTTGTGCTTCATTAATTCATTGGTAATATTTTGCAGGGTGTAGGTTCTTCTTCAGATGATTGACTGGGGGAAAAAATCAATTGGAATATTAATTTTGGTTTAATCTGAATAATTGTTTAAAGGTCACATTTTCCACCAAGAAAGGTATTAGCAAAGAATGTTTTCAGCCTACAAGACAGCTGAAAATTTAGCCAGGTGAAAGTAAAAGGAGTATTTGATAGGGTCCTCATCTCTTTTTACTGGCATAGCAATAAGTATATCTGTATCAAACATAATGTTCATCTCATAACAGGTTTTATAGTGACTATACAAGAGAATTTATTTTTATCACCTTTTGTAAATCATGATATGAGCATATAAAATGTCAACTTTGTCAGAATTAGTCTTACAGCACATTTCAAAGAAGTGGAACCAATTTTAATGGGATTTTTATGCATCTCCATTTGAACGAAATGCAGGTTTTAGAGGGAAAAAAATCAAAACCAAAGATATATGCAATTTATTTCTGTGTTTTATTTCTATCTCCAGTCTCTCCACCAAGCAATTGTCTTCAAGAGGTATTCTGCATTTAAATGGAGATGCTGTCATTGACATAGAAAGGATCTATTATGTTTAAAATCATACAAGCATCTAAATAAAAAAAAAGACAAATAAATGAAAATATATTTTAACATGGAATGTAAAAATACATTTAAGTATTATTCCAGTACCAGGAATGATGTCCCTGCTAACTTCTGGACCAATGACAAGTAGAACAACTTGGCATTGTCTTGGTACGAGTAATTTTATTTTATTTCAGAATTTAGGTACTCATCAAAACTTAATTTTTGACCCCAGCTGCTGGGAACCAGGGGCCTTTTCAGAGGTTCCCATAATGCTGAAATCCAGCTAGGTGTACCAAAAATATTCCAGTACTCTAGAAACATCTTACCCTTTCCCACAGCATCTTGATGGGTGTGGTTATTATTACCCAAGCATCTTCTCCAGCACCTTCCAGCAGACCTGGGCTCTGGAATATGTTCTGCATGAGATAGCCCAGACAACTTTCTTGCCTACAGCACAGTCTGAGGCAATTTTCCACAGTACAGATTACAGTCCTGAGTATTTGCTCCAGCATGAATATCCATGGCAATACAAACCAAAACACATGAGTCTTTCCATTGTCAACAGTCAGATAAAAGTCAGAGATTCAGTGTGAAGCTGAGGGGTGACAAGGGAAAAAAGGATTTGTAGGAAAAACTGTGAGTAGGTTTAGACAAATTCCATTCAATGTGGCTGCCAATGAAACAATGATGAAGAGCATAGTTGCTGAACCAGGATAAAATCTACCAAAAATACTCAAAAAAGAAAAAGCATTAACTGGATTTTTCTTCTATAATCCCCTTCCAAAACTTGTTTGGGTGGTCTTCATAACAAAAGAAGATTATTTCCATTTTTCTGATTGGCATTGTGGGAGCAGCCACTCAGGACTGAATAGAAAATTGCTAATCTTAGTGGTAACTATGGTCTTCCTTTTGCAGAGAAGGTAGTGCCAGATTACTCAGGGCTGCCCTCAGCTTTCATCCAAAATAAAGCAATTAGGTATTACCTAAGCTTTCATTCCTACCACCACCCCCTCATCAAGCACAAGGTGATGCTGTGCCTATGACATTCAGGAAAACTCATGTTTCATGCTGATGGGAGGGTAACCTTGCAAGTCCTTGTACACATTTCTCCTCCCTCAATATTCATTTGCAGGTGGAGCATTGGAGAAATATTGGAGTGGTACAGGCATAACAAGCATCAGAGGTAGAAATCCGTTACTTGAGGGAATTGAATAGTCATTTTTGACAAATGATCAGGCACCAATAGGCAGACAAAATAAGGCCATGTAGGCCTGCAAATGCAAATGGGCAGGAAGTCCATTTAACAGCAGTCCCCGGAGTCATGGAGGGAGGCAGAAGCTCAGGAGCAAGACAAAGGTTCTACCTTTGTCCTCAGGGCTACAGCAGTGGTGGAGGTCACCAGAACAGCATCATATTCTCCACATGCCATGCTGACATTTCACCATCAATATGTTCACTTCAGAAACAAAGTGGTATTTACAGACCTGTCAGCAAGTGGAATGCATAAGAAATTTATTGCAGGCACCTAATAAGAGCTCCAGTTTCCAGAAACATGGGATTCAAAGAAGCTGACAAAAGCTTCTGCAAAGACATTTTGCATAGGAGGAAAGGGGCAACAGCTGAGACCATGGACCATCCTAAATTACCTTTCGCGCAGATTGGCTCCCCGTGTCTTCCCTTTCCCTGTGTACAGAAGCTGTGCAAAATGCTTTCCTCCTGTGCAAAATGCTCAGAGGAAGATAGGACATATTGCCAGGGAAAGTGGAAACAAATTCTTCTATGTTCATTGTATTCCTAATAGGAACAAGAGGCTCTTACTCAAATATTTAACCCTTTCTCCGTCCTGGCTGTTTGCCAAGTGGCAGCCTCATTCATTTTAACATAAAAACGTAGTGTTGCTCAACTTGTCTTCAACAAGTGCCACTTTGACAAATGCTTTTGATAAGCCTTAAAAATACTGAAATAGCACATGGGATGATGACAGAGTCCATATCCCCGGCCAACATGGTAACAACCACTGCTGAAAATCACAGTGTTTTTTAGACTTACAAACATTGAAATAAAGGTAAAACCTACTAAATACACATGTATTCTATAGGTTCAGTCCAGATAATTAACTGCTTTATTTATAAAAAAATGCTTATGCAATGTACTAGACAGGAATATCTTCTGTTTAATTAAAAATATCTTCAAAAGTGCACAGGTCAGATTCCAAAAGAATGGCAACTGTGGTTTTGGGTTCACCATGTTTCAATATTATTCTTTCAATAAGTAATGGTGAAATGTTTGCTAGTGGCTAGTGGTAAAACTTATTATAAAAATACATTGTCCTTGCAAACAAGTAGATTTCAAATACCATGACCCATGCCTCTGTTTCACACTGCCCCTCTGGACAAATTTGCAGGTAGCAGTAAAAGGTAGAAGTCAATTGAACAAAGCATTCAGGTGCCACAGATTTGAAAGCAGCAGGAATAGAAGGCAATAAAATGAGCTTCGATAAATGAAAAAGCCTGCACTCAGACAGAAATACGAACAAGCACTTGACAACACAGAGATAACCCAGCAGTCAAAACTGGCACATTAAAACAGCCCTACTGTTTTTCTCAGTCATACCCTCGTACTTGCAAGTGACTCTGAGAAGGCAGATTGCAGAAAAAGATGCAGGTGAAAAGTCAAAGTAAACTGGAACACTACCAGGCATTTCAGAGTTGGCAAAAAGGGTCCAGGCTAAGATTCTTTGCCCTATAGAAGAAATTATTTATGAAAAATAAAATTTGAAGGCATAAGCATAATAAATATTAAGAATTTTTATTGCCTAGAAAGTGAATATTTTCATCAATTTAAGTAGGACTTGAAATCATAGCCTAGGACTTCAGATTTCAAGGGGGGGAAATAAATTTTTTTTTAGCAATAATTTTTTAAACATTTCAGGGAAACTCCAGAAATATAAAAAAAAAATTACTTTTTACTTAGTTCACTGGCAGACTTCCATTTAAGAATTATCTTTCATTTAAAGGGTCTTTTTAAAATTACTTTATGTATTATGATATAATTCAGAACAACGTGTTTAAGGGACTGGAACAGTATTCTGCAAGAGTCTCCCTAGAGAATTTCAAGATATCTTACTTAATTTTTTTTTTCCTGAACCAAAATTAAATATGATTTTCCAAAAAAAAACAGAGTAGAGAATACACTGACAGTGAAAAAAAAGACATTAAAATCTCCATCATTTTAAAGGGGCAAAAGGAGATTTCTAGGCATGTTTCCCTCTTCTGACCCAGTTCTCATACTGCCTCACTTCTGCAAAACCTCCTACACTCTTTAAGGATGGAGAAACTGGTTCCATAACTAGGCTCAATTGCTCTTATTTTCAAGGTAAATGCAGCTGAAATTTTTGAACTTTTTCTGATCTCTCTGTAGACAGAGAGACACACCTTAAACAGATGTGTACAAACAAATCCAGAAACCTTCCATAGAGAATATGTGCACGAAAGAACTAGAGGTTACTCACATTAATGAGTTTTAATACTTTTCATACCCAGTAATGCTGCCATATGAACCTGTACAAAAGACAATCTTGTCCCAGTGGTCTTTTGTGTAAGGAAGAAAAAATCCTAAAAATGTTTCATTATCAACTCCACAACAAAGTCTGAAGAAAAGTGGAAAGATAGCTTTCCAAACCCCTGCTAGGTAATTAAATATAATCTTGGTTATACAGCAAGTATTCTAAAATGACACAAAATCCTATGAAATCAAAATAAGAGCTAGCCTGCTCGTTTATTTAAATCACCTTACATCAGGTAAATTTAAAGTGCTTAATCTAAATATATATGTACTGCCATTTTAGATATTAAACTGCTGAACAGTCCACACTAACAAAGCTGGAAAAAGTACAAATGGGACTGAAAGTCTGAACAATATTAAACCATTCGTTTATCAGCAAGAATGTAAGAAATGAATATTCATGCAATAAATAATATTTTTATTACTAGATTAGCAGGTGGAGATAGGTGCTTGCTTTTGAATTTAATTTTCACTCTTTCTTAAATGAAAGAATAAATCATATCAATGCAGACTGCTTAGAATAGATTTTACTTGAATTTGAATAGCTGTAAAAAGTGACATATTAAGTAAGGTTCACTTTATAAAATGGGTAGTTGAATGGGTAGTTGAATAAAGGAGCTTTTAATCTGAAATTTAACCTTTATAAAATATATATAATAAAAGTAATTTAGGGCAATACCTTAGCTTAGGTTGTGTACTGTTTGTCTGTGAATCTTTTGTGGAGGATTTTCCTTTTTTATTTTCCTTTTGTTATTTGTAGAACATGAATAAAACCAGTATTATAATAGTAATATCAATAAAAACAACAATATATAATCAAGTAACAAAAGATAATCTAGGGTCAAACCCTGGAAGTTTTCCTAAATTTGGAGTTACCTTTTCTGTATTTTTTAAAGAATTTTTGGATGACAGAAAAAGGAAAAGTTACATATGAAGGGGATAGGAAATGTTACCACATAGCAACCTACCCCAAGCATATTGCCATCATAGTGAATAAAGAGAAAAATAAATGAAAGTTTATTTTTCTGACTTCTTAAATTTATAGTTAATGCATCAGGACCTACCACATAATAAACCAAATACTTTTAAACAGAGGATGACTGGATTTAAGTAATAGATTTTTTTAACATGTATCTATTCCTTTAGGTAAATTATCTCAGGGAAGTACTGGCAGAAGGAGACCTGCTAATCACAAAGAATATAAATAAGAGTTAAATAACTCATAAGTAAGAGTTAAATATCTCACTTCTTGTAATGACTTTCAGGGTAGAGAAAAGGGGATGGAACTCAGTAACTCAAACAAGAGAATGGATCCTGAAGATGTATGGGAAAGATTAAGGGAAGATTATCTATCTGCAAAACTTGAGTGCAAGCATAAGCTTTGGGAAGGACAAACTACAACCCTTTGCCACGTTTTGAACTGCTCTGAAATTTCCATAAATAATAATGATAAGAACTAAGTTATTCTGCTGATGACACCCTGTACATTAAGGCAGGCTAGGAAAAGAAGGCTGATCTCTTACCATCATTGACATTATTGCACTTCCAATCTTTGTGTGCCTTTAAGACTGCATATTTTCATGCCAGATATTCCTTTTCAAATTGCACGCCACTGTGTTCAATGGGCTTTAAGTTCACTTGACTTCTCAGGTGAACATAACAGTCCTGGTAATCAGATATGTGTCTGCACCAATGTTCTGATTTTTCTTCAGAGGAAACTTAAACATGGGAAAAACAAGGGCTCTGCTAAGCCTCACCAGTAACCTGTTTGGTTTGGATAGCCAGGATTATGGCTGCAAAGAGCATCACCAATGATGCAATCACTTGGGATTCTGGTCCTGCTGTGATACTATTGAACAAATATTGCTATGCAACAAAAAAAAAAAAACTAAAACATTGTTCAAGAAGCTTACTTTCTTTGCATGTCAACCTCCTACCAAAACACTTGTGATTGTGTGCAAGATTTAGACTGAGTCACATCCTCTTTACTCATGGGTTGATGTTGAGGTGAACACTCCATGTGTGGAGACACGAGGCTTGGCTCCATTTCAGAAGGCTGATTTATTATCTTATATTATATATTATACTAAAATACTACATTAAAACTATACTAAAAGAACAGAGAGAAAAGAATGATCAGAAGGCTACAAAGAACAGGAATAGAATAGAATGCATAACAAGATCTTGTGACTGCTCACAGCCTCGGCACAGGTGGCTGTGATTGGTCATCAATTGAAAACAATCCACATGGAGCAATGGAAGATGCACCTGTTGCACTCCACAGCAGCAGATAGTTATTGTTTATATTTCTCTCCTGAGACCCTCAGCTCCTCAGGAGGGGAGAAATCCTAGCAAAGGATTTTTCATAAAATATCATGGTGACAGGTTGACATTTACCTCACTGACATTTATCTGGCAAATGGCTGCCCCACTCATTAAAGAAGCACTTAGTCATTGAATATTTGTAGCTATTTACTGTTGTAAGAACAAGTAACTCTGAGAAGAAGGCCTGTTCCAGATTGCATTTTGTCTTCACTTGCAAAACTTCAATTTTCATACTTCATGAGCTAGATTTTATTTAAAATATGCCATGGTAGTTTTTCCTGATCTAATTTGTGTCTTTTAGATAATACATTGTCTACTGGCCTGTTTTTACAGAAAAGTCACTCATATGTGTAACATGAAAGACAGCTACCTATATATTCCTATCCTCTGTTAGTTACATATCCTACACCAACACAGAGTTAGGGATCCTTGTTCACATGCTCTTTTATATGTTACCTGCATAGTTTTTTGACACTCTCAATTCATTCTCACTTGGAATGCTTCATTGCCTTCAGCAGCCACCCCTGGCTTTTTAAGGCAGATAAGATAAGTGTTATTTTTCTGCTGAGTTTAAACTTCCCTCTTCTAACTGCGTCATGAGAAGGAGCTTTGCAATCATTATCAGTAGTCATAACTGCTGTAGGAAAGCACTGGAACCTGGAAGAAAGAGACAAATTTTACTGCAGGAGTCTGACCCTAAATCTTTCTGAATTACCAGCACTGCCTGCCCGCAGTTCCACCATTCAGCTCCTTTTGGGAGAATTGAGCCAGCCACACACATCCCACCAAGCTCCTCCACAAGGAGGAGCAGACATTATTTTTGTATCAGAGAGATCATGTCTTGACATTAAATCCTAGATGAAGGACAAAAAGGGGCACTAGGGTTAGGTCACTTTGAGAAGTTAAATTTAAAGGCTATGCTCAACTTATAAGTCTGAGAGTATTTTTACTTTTCAGGTTTGAATCTTTAAGAAGAAGCAACTGAGAAAGCACAAGGATATTATATGATGAAAAATTAGGTTTACCACTGAGACCAGCAGAGACATTTCAGAGAAGAAAACTGAAAACACAGTGCTGCAACAGAATAATTTAACTCTCCTTTTCTGGTCTTGCTAATTGTTCCTAAGTCCTGCATCTTGTCTTAAAGCAGTATTTTGCCTTCACTGTCTCCTACCAGCCTCCTGCACAACGGATAGGCTGATCGATTAGGGCACCAGAGCACAGGTCTTGAAGCAATACCTTCAGACCTGCATTCCCTTCAGGCCACCTACCTGTTTCCCCCCATGCAGATCCAAATTAATCCGCTAGTGCTTACAACCCCAGACTTGGTAAGCTTAGCTTTATTTAATTATGCAAGTGAAGTCAAGTTTCCCACTGCAGAGGGGAGAGATATCTACAATCTTATCTTGTGAAGAGAGAAACTAAGACAGACCTAGTCAGTGTATCTGACATTACTTCTGACTTTGTCTCCAGTTTTCACCCACAATCACCCATCAGTACTACAGGGCAAGCATGGGGGCACCCCCAGAGATATTCTGAATAATTAGCTGTGCAGTGCACCACATCATTCTAATGACAATCTACAAACTAGAGTAAATATGTTATACAACTTCAGAACAAAAAGAAACAAAACTGTAGGAGCCACATAGCAAAAACAATTAACTTATTAATTTGTCTATGGTCTGAAGACATACACTAAGAAGATAGCTGGATTGTGCTATTATTCTTATATTTACAATTAACTCGTATAAATAATGGCAATTTCACATAAAAGAATGCAGAATAATGCTTTGTATCAAGTAACTGCCATGTAACTGTAATCTGTACTAGTCATTAAGTACGATAAGATACAAGCCTCTTTTGCTACTTCTCAGTCGTCAGAGCTAACCTAGAGATGCAGCGTGCAAATATTAATTAAGAGACATACATTTGCCCAAGAGCTGCAGCAGAGACTGCTGAAGCTGCAGCATTTGCAAGTGGACCTGGAAGAATCTTTCAATGACAGCACAAAATATTGACCAGCTTTATTTACAACAGTTTTTACTCATTCATTACCTCCTCAAGGAAATACTAAACAATAGATCTTTAATGCAAACAAGGCCACAAATTCTTACTGCAAGCAAAACAGAGAACAGTTATACATAGCTGAGCAAACCTGCAAGCCAAGAGAGGCAGTGGCCATTACTGGGGGAATTTTGACAAAACCAGACAGGTTTGACTCTTTTTTCCCTACACCAGTCAAGACCACTGTCTGACAGTGTCCCACACCAGAAAATCTCATAACACAAGTGAGACATGCTGGTGTATTTCATGTACAACCAATGCAGAAGGAGAATTGTTATTGGAACCTGCTTCATGCAATTCTGGCAAAATACAGTCATAATTTCTGTAAAGCACAGGATTATTTTGAGTGCTACAAAGAGTTTAATAGTCTCTTTAAAATCTGATCTACTACTTCCAAAATTTAAGCATAGTCACTAGACCTCAGCAAAGTGGATCAATTTATGTAGAAGTGTTGAAATTTTCCTCTTTAAGTGACATTAGTTAGAATCCCAGATAGAGCTGTCTTGCATCAAAGTACTTTTGTGTCTTTGCAAGTATTTTGGAGGCTTTTTCTTAAATTATAAGCTGTAACTCAAATTGCTTGGGGAAAACATAAAATTCAAGACGAAAATGACCTGAAATTATTCTAGGCCTTGTTAGATGTTGTCGTGGGGTGACAGCCTTTATCCCAATATTTGAAGGAAGAGCAGCAGAGCTCAGAGAGGAAGTTCCACCAC
>NW_024500585.1:0-996 GCF_017590055.1 Onychostruthus taczanowskii
CCAGTATAACCAGTATAACCAGTACCTGCAGCCCGTCCCAGCACTGGTAGGCGCCGTAGTCGGGGCTGACGCTCTCGGGGAAGCCCTGGGGCAGCAGCAGCCGCTGGAAATTCCCAAAATTCCCCAAAATTCCCGGAAAATTTGGGGGGAAAAAGGGAAAACGTCAGAGGGGGAGGGGAAAGGACACAAAAATTGCAACAGAAATGGCAAAAAAAGGGAGAAAATTCCCAAAAAATTGCCCGAAAATCCACAAAAATCACCAAAAAAAATCCCCCAAAATCTTCCAAAAAACCTCAGAAAATCCCAAAAAATCCCCTGAAAAATCCCCCCAAAAATAAAAAAACAAATCCCCACAAAATCCCAAAATTGCCCCAAAAATCCCCCCAAGAAATGCTCAATAATTAAAAAAAAATCCCCAAAAAATCCTCCATAATTAAAAAAAAAATCCCAAAAAAATCCTCAAAAATTTCCCAAATAAATCCCGCAAAATCCCCTCAAAAATCCCCCAAAGAAAGCCCAATAATTAAAAAAAAATCCCCCCAAAATCCCAAAATTGCCCCAAAAATCCCCCCAAGAAATGCTCAATAATTAAAAAAAAATCCCCAAAAAATCCTCCAAAATCCACCAAAAATTCCCAAAAAAATCCTCAAAAATTTCCCAAATAAATCCCGCAAAATCCCCTCAAAAATCCCCCAAAATTCCAAATAATTCCCCAAAAAAATTCTCCCAAAATTCCCCAAAAAATCCCAAGAAATCCCCAATAATTCCAAAAAAGTCCCAAAAAATTCAAAATATTCCTCCCAAAATCTCCCCAAAAAATCCCCAAAAATCCTCAAAAACTCCCAAAATAAATCCCCTAAAAATCCCATAAAAGTTCCCCAAAAAATCCCAAAATTCCCCCAAAATATCCCAAAATTCCCCAAAAAATCCCCAAATTAAAAAAAAAACCCAAACGTAAAAATAATCGCTCAAAAACCCCCAAAACTGCCTTAAAAT
>NW_024500586.1:0-172 GCF_017590055.1 Onychostruthus taczanowskii
TGGAACTACTTTCTCTTAAGGTCCTACGACAGGAGAGACCAAAGACATGGCAGGCAAGAAATTCCAGGACCCATTAGAAATCATGTGGCAAATGCTGAAGGAATGTCTGCAGAGAAGACAAGGTGGGTGCATTTCCCTCATGCTGCCACTGGGACTCAGCATCCGGGGTCTT
>NW_024500586.1:325-637 GCF_017590055.1 Onychostruthus taczanowskii
CTCCAGGGAGTCCTTTTTCGGGCCTGCCTGCAGCTTCTGCCCAGCCTCTGCAGGAAGGCATTTGGCATCAGCTGACAGACAGCCCAAACTGGACCACCAGACATGCCCACCCTCAGATCCCCTGCAATTTCCTGGTGTCCAGGCAGATCAGATGTTGGGGCTCTTTGGGGAAGGAAGCAGCCTTGGGTTGTCCCAAAATCCTGGGTGTTTTCTGATCCTTATCCATTCCTTTCACAAGTGATGCCTCACCTTCCCCATTCCCAGTCAGGAATGTTTCCATCTGATCCAGCTGTATCTTTTCCATTCTCCAGA
>NW_024500586.1:767-995 GCF_017590055.1 Onychostruthus taczanowskii
CAGAGATGGAAGGAAAGCCTGTGCTGAAGGCTGAGTTTCCCAGAGGAAGCAGTGGCTCATTGGCAGCCTCTGCTGCAGGAAGGGAGGCCATTCCAGGCACAGGCACAGGAGGTAATTGCTGTGCCTCTGGGCCTGAGCCCTGCTGAGGCTTGAGCTGCCCTCTCTGCTGCTTGGCAGTGCGGGCACAGCCTGGATTGGAGCGGCACAGCCCAGGGGAATTATCCCGAG
>NW_024500587.1:0-995 GCF_017590055.1 Onychostruthus taczanowskii
TCACCCAAAATCCAACAAAATTCACCCCTAAATCCACCCAAAATCCTCCTGGCTGCAGTAGCGGCCCTAGAGGAGGAACCTGGGTGGACACCAAAATCAACAAAAATCCTCTCAAAATCACCCAAAATTCACCTAAAATCTGACAAAATTCATCCAAAATCCAACAAAATTCAAACAAAATTCACCCAAAATCCAACAAAATCCACCCCAAATCCACCTGGCTGCAGTAGCGGCCGTAGAGGAGGAACCTGGGGTGGACACCAAAATCACCCAAAATCTGCCAAAGTTCACCCAAGTTCAACAAAATTCACCCAAAATCTGACAAAATTAATCCAAAATCCAGCAAGATTCACATAAAATCTGCCCAAATTCACCCAAAATTCACTCAAAATCTGACAAAATTAATGCGAAATCTGACAAAATTCACTCCAAATCCACCTGGCTGCAGTAGCGGCCGTAGAGGAGGAACCTGGGGTGGACACCAAAATCACCCAAAATCCACCCAAAATCTGCCAAAATCTGCCCAAATTCATCCAAAATCTGACAAAATTCACCCAAAATCCACCCAAAATTCACCCAAAATCAGCCCAAAATCTGATACCTGGCTGCAGTAGCGGCCCTAGAGGAGGATCCTGGGTGGACACCAAAATCACCCAAAATCCACCCAAAATCTGCCAAAATCTGCCCAAATTCATCCAAAATCTGACAAAATTCACCCAAAATCCACCCAAAATTCACCCAAAATCAGCCCAAAATCTGATACCTGGCTGCAGTAGTGGCCCTAGAGGAGGAACCTGGGTGGACACCAAAATCACCCAAAATAACCCAAAACCTGACAAAATTCACCCAAAATCCAACAAAATTCACCCAAAATCTGAAAATAACACACAAGATTCACCCAAAATTTACCCCAAATCCACCTGGCTGCAGTAGCGGCCGTAGAGAAGGAACCTGGGTGGACACCAAATTCACCCAAAATAACCCAAAATCTGACA
>NW_024500588.1:0-995 GCF_017590055.1 Onychostruthus taczanowskii
GGACTGGGAACGGGACTGGGACCGGGAACTGGAACCGGGAACTGGGACTGGACTGGGACCGGGAACTGGGAACTGGAATCGGGAACTGGGACCAGGACTGGGAATGGCACTGGGACTGGGAGCTGGGAACTGGGAACTGGAACGGGACTGGGACCGGGAACTGGGAACTGGGAACCAGGAACTGGGAACCGGGAAAGGGAACCGGGAACGGGAACTGGGAAGGGGAACTGGGAACGGATACTGGGACGGGACTGGGACCGGGAACTGGGAACTGGAATCGGGAACTGGGACCGGGAACTGGGAACTGGAATCGGGAACTGGGACCAGGACTGGGAATGGCACTGGGACTGGGAGCTGGGAACTGGGAACTGGAACGGGACTGGGACCGGGAACTGGGAACTGGGAACCAGGAACTGGGAACCGGGAAAGGGAACCGGGAACGGGAACTGGGAAGGGGAACTGGGAACTGGGACAGGGACTGGGACAGGAACCGGGAACTGGAACGGGACTGGACCGGGCCGGCCCCGTGGGGACAATGGCGGTGACACCGAGCCGGCACGGGCCGTGTGCCACTGCTCCCAGTACAGGGACAGAGCCCGCTGGCACTGGGGACACTGGGGACACTGGGGGACACTGGGACCCCTCTGGGTGGGCACTGGGGACACTGGGGGACACTGGGGGACACTGGGGGACACTGGGGGGCACTGGGGGACACTGGGACCCCTCTGGGGGACACTAGGGGACACTGGGACCCCTCTGGGTGGGCACTGGGGGACACTGGGGGACACTGGGGGACACTGGGGACACTGGGGACACTGGGGGACACTGGGGACAGTCCCCGCGGGCTCTGGTGACACAGATTCCTCCCCGTGGGTGTCGGGGCTCCGCAGGTGCCACACCTGGCCTGAGTCACCTGTGGCACGTGCCAGCCCTGCCACCCCCGGCACCGCGGCACCAGCTGGGGGGGACCCAGTGACCCCAGTATGGCCAGTGAC
>NW_024500589.1:0-995 GCF_017590055.1 Onychostruthus taczanowskii
AAAAATACAGGGGGAAAGGGGAAAAATCCCGGCGGGGATGGGGAAAGGGGAAAAATTCCCGGCAGGAATGGGGAAAGAAAGAGAAAATAATGGGGGGAAAGGGGAAAAAAATGCCTGTGGGGATGGGGAAAGTAAGAAAAAATACAGGGGGAAAGGGGAAAAATTCCTGTAGGGATGGGGAAAGAAAGAAAAAAGTAGTGGGGGAAAGGGAAAAAAAATCCCTGTGGGGATGGAAAAGGAAAAAAATCCCTGTGGGGATGGGGAAAGAAATAAAAAATACAGGGGGGAAAGGGAAAAAAAATCCCTGCGGGAATGGGGAAAGAAATAAATAAACATCAGGAAATAAACAGGAAAAAACCAAAAAATCCCGGGAAGAAAACAGAAAAAAACCAAAATAAACAGGGGGGAAAAAAAAAAAAAAAACAAAAAAAACAAACAAACAAAAAAATCCCAAAACCCAAAACCCCACCAAACAAAATCCCAGAAAAGAAACCAGAAAAAAAAAAAACCAAAAAACAAAAAAAAAAAAAAAAAAAAAAACCAAAAACACCCCAGAAAAAAAAAAAAAAAAACAAACAAAAAAACCCAAAAAAATCCCAGAAAAGAAACCAGAAAAAAAAAAAACCAAAAAACAAAAAAAAAAAAAAAAAAAAAAACAAAAACATCCCAGAAAAACAAAAAAAAACCAAACCAGAAAACCCAAAAAAATCCCAGGAAAACCTCTCAGAACTAAACGTGAATACCCAAAAAACCCCAAAAAATACTAAAAATTTTTCCCCTAATTAAGAAAAAACCAAACCAAGGCACAAAAAGCCCAAAACAAAACACAGAAAAATCCCAACAAATAAAAAAAAAAAAAAACACAAAAACCAACACAAAAAAAAAAACTTCCCCAAAAAAAACCCAGAAAAACTAAATTTCCTTTTTTTTCCTCTTTTCCCCTTTTTCCCTGGTTTTTTTCCCCTTTCCCCACATTTATTTTTCCCTTTTCTTTC
>NW_024500590.1:0-994 GCF_017590055.1 Onychostruthus taczanowskii
GGAGAATTTTGGGGGGAAATGGGGGAATTTTGGAAAAATTGGGAATTTGGAGGGAAATTCAGAATTTAAGGGGATTTTGGGAGGGAAAATGGGAATTTTGGGGGAGAAAATTGGGGATTTTCGGGGGATTTTGGGGATTTTCAGGGATTTGGGGGGAGAAAATTGGGAATTTTGGGGAGAAATCGGGAATTTTGGGGAATTTTGGGGGAAAACTGGGAATTTGGGGGAGAAAAACGGGAATTTTGGGGGAAAAAGGGGGAATTTTGGGGAGGGTTTTTGGGGAGATTTTGGGGAATTTTGTGGAAGATTTTGGGGATTTTTGGGAGGATTTTGGGACAATTTTTTGGAAGATTTTTGGGAATTTTTGAGAGGATTTTAGGGATTATTTGGGGAGGATTTTGGGGATTTTTGGGGGGATTTTGAGGATTTTTTTGGGACAATTTTGGGAAATATTTTGGGTACGATTTGGTGGATTTTTCTGGAAGATTTTGGGACAATTTTTTGGAAGATTTTTGGGAATTTTTGAGAGGATTTTTGGGGATTATTTTTGGAGAATTTTGAGGATTTTTCAGGACAATTTTCGGGGAGGATTTCAGAACAATTTTTGGGATTTCTGGGACGATTTTGGGGATTTTTGGGGAGGATTTAGTGGATTTTTGGGGGGATTTTGAGGATTTTTCAGGGAAGTTTTTGGGATGATTTTGGGAATTTTTGAGAGGATTTTTGGGGATTATTTTTGGAGAATTTTGAGGATTTTTCAGGACAATTTTCGGGGAGGATTTCAGAACAATTTTTGGGATTTCTGGGACGATTTTGGGGATTTTTGGGGAGGATTTAGTGGATTTTTGGGGGGATTTTGAGGATTTTTCAGGGAAGTTTTTGGGATGATTTTGGGAATTTTTGAGAGGATTTTAAGGATTTTTGGGAGGATTTTAAGGATTTTGGGAGGGTTTTAGGGATTTTTTGGGAGGAGGTTTGGGACAAGTTTTGGGAG
>NW_024500591.1:0-994 GCF_017590055.1 Onychostruthus taczanowskii
GACAATCGGGGGGGGGAGGGGACAGTCTGGGGGTCCCCAGCCCCTCTGGGATGTCACCGGGGCTGTCCCCTCCCCCCAGAGCTTGGGGACACCCCCAAGTGCCACCTCCTGTCCCGGTGTCCCCCGGGTGTCCCCAGGGTGTCCCCCCAATCTCATCCCGTGTCCCCAATGTCCCCAACCCCTGTCACAGTGCCACCCCGGTGTCCCCAGTGTCACAGTGCCACCCCGGTGTCCCCAGCAGTGTCACAGTGTCACAGTGCCACGGGTGTCCCCTGTGTGTCCCCAGTGTCCCCATGCAGGGTTCGAGCAGCAGCGGGGGGAAATGCAGAGCCGTGTCCCCAATGATGTCCCCAATGTCCCCATTGCTGTCCCCACTGTCCCCAGGGTTCGAGCAGCAGCGCGGGGCCATGCAGAGCATCGCGCGCCGGCACCGCCGCGTCCCCAATGTCCCCAATGTCCCCAAGGTCCCCAATGTCCCCAGTGTCCCCAATGTCCCCACTGTCCCCACTGTCCCCAGTGTCCCCAATGTCCCCACTGTCCCCACTGTCCCCAGTGTCCCCAATGTCCCCACTGTCCCCACTGTCCCCAGTGTCCCCAATGTCCCCACTGTCCCCACTGTCCCCAGTGTCCCCAATGTCCCCACTGTCCCCACTGTCCCCAGTGTCCCCAATGTCCCCACTGTCCCCACTGTCCCCAGTGTCCCCAATGTCCCCACTGTCCCCACTGTCCCCAGTGTCCCCAATGTCCCCACTGTCCCCACTGTCCCCAGTGTCCCCAATGTCCCCACTGTCCCCACTGTCCCCAGTGTCCCCAATGTCCCCACTGTCCCCACTGTCCCCAGTGTCCCCAATGTCCCCACTGTCCCCACTGTCCCCAGTGTCCCCAATGTCCCCACTGTCCCCAATGTCCCCAGTGCCCCCAGTGTCCCCATGCAGGGTTCGAGCAGCAGCGGGGGGACATGCAGAGCATCGCGCGCCGGCACCGCCGCGTCCCC
>NW_024500592.1:0-994 GCF_017590055.1 Onychostruthus taczanowskii
AAATTTTGGGATTTTTGGGCTGAAATTGGGGATTTTAGAATGAAATTTTGGGGATTTTGGGTTGAAATTTTGGGATTTTTGGGCTAAAATTGGGGATTTTAGGATGAAATTTTGGGGATTTTGGGCTTAAATTTTGGGATTTTGGGGTGCAAATCTTGGGATTTTTGGGCTGGATTTTAGGATTTTGGGCTGAAATTTTGGGACTTAGGGATGAAATTTGGAGGATTTTGGGTTGAAATTTGAGATTTTTTGGGCTAAAATTGGGGATTTTAAGATGAAATTTTGGGGATATTGGGTTGAAATTTTGGGAATTTTGGGCTGAAATTTTGAGATTTTGGGCTGAATTCTGGGATTTTGGGCTGAAATTTTGGGATTTTTGAGCTAAAATTTGGGATTTAGGGATGAAATTTTGGGATTTCGGGCTGAGATTTTTGGGGTTTTTGGGAATTTTGGGCAGAAATTTTGGGATTTTGGGGCTGAAATTTTGGGATTTTTCAGGTAAAATTTGGGATTTTAGGTTGGAATTTGGGAATTTTGGGCCCAAACTTTGGGGGTTTGGGGCATTTTGGGCTGAAATTTGGGATTTTGGGTTGAAATTTTGAGATTTTGGGGCATTTTGGGCTAGAATTTTGGAATTTTTTGGGATTTAAGGATGAAATTTTTGGATTTTGGGGGTTTTTGGGTCAGACTTCCAGGATTTTGGGCAATAATTTGGAATTGGAATCTGGGATTTCTGTGTTGGCATTTTGGGGATATGGAGGCATTTTGGGCTGAAATTTTGGGATTTTTTGGGGATTTTGGCCGGGATTTTGGCATTTTGGGCTGGAATCCCAGGAATTTTGGGCATTTTGGGCTGGGATTTAGGGTCAGAATCCCAAAATTTTTGGGGACTTTTCCATATTTTAGGTATCCATTCCTCTCGCTGGCGCTCGCAGCTGCGCCAGGGCTCATTTGGGGAGATTTTGGCTGGGAATTTTGGGGTTTTTTGGGGATT
>NW_024500593.1:0-993 GCF_017590055.1 Onychostruthus taczanowskii
GACCCAAAACCAGCACTGGAACTACCCATAAAATAACCCCAAAATAGCCCAAAAACGGCACCGGAATGATCCAAAAGTGCCAAAAACTGACCCAAAAACAGGACTGAAACTACCCCAAAAATAACCCCAAAATAGCCCAAAAACCGACCCAAAAACAGGACTGAAACTACCCCTAAAATAACCCCAAAATAGCCCAGAAATAGCCCAAAAATGGCACCGGAATGACCCAAAACAGCCAAAAACTGACCCAAAAACAACACCAAAACTACCCCAAAAATAACCCCAAAATAACCCCAAAACAGCCCAAAAACGGCTCCGAAATTACCCAAAACAGCTAAAAACTGACCCAAAAACAGCACTGAAACTACCCCTAAAATAGCCCCAAAATAACCCAAAAACTGACCCAAAACAGCCAAAAACTGACCCAAAAATGGCACCGAAACTACCCCAAAAATAACCCAGAAATATCCCAAAAACGGCACCGGAATTACCCAGAACAGCCAAAAACGGACCCAAAAACAACACCGAATATACCCCAAAAATTACCCCAAAATAGCCAAAAAACAGCTCAGAAATTACCCAAAACTGCCGAAAACTGACCCAAAACCAGCACTGGAACTACCCCAAAAATTACCCCAAAATAGCCCAAAAATAACCCAAAACAGCTAAAAACTGACCCAAAAATGGCACTGGATCAGCACCGAAACTACCCCTAAAATAACCCCAAAATAGCCCAAAAATGGCTCCGAAATTACCCCAAAACAGCCAAAAACTGCCCCAAGAATGGTACTGAAAATACCCCAAAAATAGCCCCAAAATAACCCCAAAATAGCCCAAAAATGGCACTGAAATAACCCCAAAACTGCCAAAAACTGACCCAAAACCAGCACTGAAACTACCCCAAAAATAACCCCGAAATAGCCCAAAAAAGGCACTGAAATAGACCCGTAATAACCCAAAAATAGCCCAAAAAAAATCCCCCTAAATCCCCCC
>NW_024500594.1:0-993 GCF_017590055.1 Onychostruthus taczanowskii
ACCAAAACCCTGTGGTGATCTGATTCCTGCTAATGCAGCCTTGGGCAGGATGTAGTGTGAGCCTGGCATTCTGCAAAGACACTGATGCAGGTCTACAGATATGAGCCTTTCAGCTCAGCTCCTGTGGTGCCTTATTAGCAAGGGAGCGATACAGTGAATTTTGTCTTCTCTTGAATGCCTAGATTAGGTAATAGTTTCATATTCAGCATTTTTTCCATCTAGTTCTTTGCACACTGCAGCCATTATTTTTTAAAATCACTATTAGAAAACAATCCATGATTAGTTTCCAGGTCAGAGGCTTAATAAATAGCTGCTAACCACTTTTCCTTCCTGCATTTCAGGCGGCAGCTGCGGGCCTCAGCTATGTCGGGGCGTATGTCATCAACACCTACAAGAGCTACGACAACTTTCTGCAGGACAAGTACGCCCTGCTGCCGGCCGTGATCATAATTTGCGTGGCCGTGGTGATGTTCATCATCGGGCTGATCGGCTGCTGCGCCACCTTCCGCGAGTCCCGGGTCGGCCTGGGGCTGGTGAGTGTCGCCGCCGTGTCGCTGCCACATTCCTGGGTGTCGCCTGCCTCCCGCTGGCATGGGAGGCTCTCTCGGCTGGACTTCGGGAGGTGAACGAAGGAAAGGTCGTGGCGACAGCGCTGCCGAAGCGCTGCTTGTTTGTGCCAGTCACCTGCAGCTGGGATGCTCTGGTCCGCCTCGGCGGGCTCAGGGAAGATGAGTGTGGGAGCAGCAAGTTTTGGGGAGCGAGGTGGTGAAGGAGCAGGAGGAATTACGAGTTTCCAAGCAAGGAAACCAGATGTGCATCAGCTTTTCTGCTGACTTTAGTCCTCATGCCTTGACTGCTCACAGAATTACTTTTAAAAATCCAGAAAGGTTCACTTAGAGTAGCTTCACGGCCCAGGTCATGCGCTGAAGGCAATGTGAGCCCAACAAGCAGTGCACGGCGTGCCTGTCCCATAATCTCGCATTCCTGGATGCT
>NW_024500595.1:0-38113 GCF_017590055.1 Onychostruthus taczanowskii
TCGCCGCCCTTGCGCCTTTTGTCGCCGTCGTCTTGGTACCGGCCCCTGCGAACGGGACCGGCACCGCCCCCGGCTCAGCAAAGGTAAGGACAGGTAACGCCGGGGCACCGAGGGACCACGCCGGGCTCCCGGATCGGGGGGCTCGGCCACCGCCCCGGCCTGCCCAAGGTAAGGCGACGGAGAACACGGCGGCCCCCCCAAATTGGGGGGGTCCGACACCGCCCCCGGCTCGGCAAAGGTAAGGGACAAAATAAAATTGTGATCCGGGGGGCGTGGCTGAGGCCGGGTATATAAAGCGGTGCCGGGGGCCCCCGGGCTAAGTTCGGGATCGGGAGCGGCGGAGGAGCGGCGCGGGAGGAGAGCCCGGAGCGGGCACCGGACAGCGGAGGAGCGGAGCGGCCGGAGCCCCCGGGCCTGGGCGGCGGGACAGCGGAGGATCGCGGCGATGGACACTGGAGCGGCCGGAGACCCGAGGATCGCGGCGATGGACACCGGAGGACCGGCAACGGAGGATGCGGTGCCCCCCCGGCCCGCACTCAGGTAAGCTCGAACCAAGTGCAGGAGGCGGCCGGGGATGGCCTAACCCCCCCTTGTCTCCACAGTGGGTGCAGCCGGTCCCGGTTCCGCCACCCCATAACTGCACGGGCGCGGAGACCCCACCGGTGACTCCGCTCCATGGAGACCGCCCCCCGCCCACATTACGGTAGGCACGAAGGGAGGCGATCCGGCCCCCTCCCGGTAACGGGAAGGAGGCCGGAGATGACCTGATCCCAAATCCCCGTAGTGGGCTCAGACGGTGCCGGTTCCCGGTAACCGAGGAGCAGCAAGGGTGCGGCGACCCCCACCGGACACTGCTGCACCGAGACCGCCCCCAGCCCACGTTAAGTTAACACAAACTGAGCCGACCCTGCCGCCCCCGGTAATGGGGGGCGGACGGAAATGGTCGGACCCCCCGTTCATCCCCGCACAGGACGGGGGGGAGCCGAACCGGCCCCGCCACGGGGGCGGACCGAGACCACCGGCCCCTCCTTAACGGGGGCGGACCGAGACCACCGGCCCTTCCATGACCGAGGGGGACCGAGACCACCGGCCCCTCCATAACGGGGGCGGACCGAGACCACCGGTCCTTCCATGACCGAGGGGGACCGAGGCCCACCGGTCCCCCTTTACGGAGGAGAACCAGGACCAACCGGTCCCTCCTTAACGGGGGAGGACCGAGACCACCGGCCCTTCCATGACCGAGGCGGACCGAGACCACCGGCCCCTCCTTAACGGGGGCGGACCGAGACCACCGGCCCTTCCATGACCGAGGGGGACCGAGACCACCGGCCCTTCCATGACCGAGGAGGACCGAGGCCGACCGGCTCCCCCACCACAGGGGAGAACCGACCGGCCCCTCCTTAACGGAGGAGAACCGGCACCAACCGTCCCTCCTGAACGGGGGTGGAGCCGAACCGGCCCCGCTTTAACGGGGGAGAACCGAGCCCGACCGGCCCTTCCGTGACTGAGAAGGACCGAGACCACCGGCCCCTCCTTAACGGGGGAGGACCGAGACCAGCGGCCCTTCCGTGACCGAGGAGGACCGAGGCCCACCGGTCCCCCTTTACGGAGGAGAACCAGGACCAACCGGCCCCTCCTTAACGGGGGAGGACCGAGACCAACCGTCCCTCCTGAACGGGGGTGGAGCCGAACCGGTCCCGCTTTAACGGGGGAGAACCGAGACCACCTGCCCCTCCTTGATGAGGAGAACCGGGATCAACCGGCCCCTCCATCCCGGAGGAGGACCGAGACCACCGGCCCCTCCGTGACTGAGGACCGAGACCACCGGCCCCTCCATCCCGGAGGAGAACCGAGACCACCGGCCCCTCTGTAATGGGAGGACCGAGACCACCGGGTGCCCCTAAATGGAGACCCCAAAAGAGGGGACGGACAGAGGCCCCACCCCCGAAAATAGCAGGAGGACGGAGACCCCCGGCAGCCTTCAAGGGTGAGGAGGATGGAGACCCCCGGTCGTCCTGTGGGGTGAGAGGGTCGGGGGAGCATCCCCAGAGCCCCCCCAGAGCCCCCCGGGCCCGAGACCCCGCTGAGCATCCCCCCAGCTCGGGAAATGCACAGCGGGTGTCACAAAAACCCAATTTTACAACAGATGGGGGGAAAAAAAATGATCCAATTTTACAAAAATCCAATTTTACAATGCATGGGGAAAAAAAATTCCAATTTTACAAAAAATCAAAATCACAAAGCCCCAAACCTGGCCCGGGGGGAGGGCAGGGGGGGCCCGGGGCTGTCCCCATCCTTGTCACACTGGGGGCTGCTCTCTGACTTTTGTAATTTAACTTACTGTTACATTTATAGATTATTTAGCCTTTAATTTGGCTGATAATTTGGCTGATTGGTAATTTGGCTAATAATTTGGCTGATTGATAATTTGGCTAATAATTTGGCTGATTGATAATTTGGCTAATAATTTGGCTGATGATTTGGCTGTTGATTTGGTTTATAATTTGGCTGACTGATAATTTGGCTGATTGATAATTTGGCTGATTGATAATTTGGCTACTAATTTGGCTGATGATTTGGCTATTGATTTGGTTTATAATTTGGCTGATTGACAATTTGGCTGATTGATAATTTGGCTAATTATTTAGCTGATATTTGCTCTCCCAAGTAGCTCTTGAGACAAAAATGCAAACAAATCCCAAACCCCTGGGATTGGGAGCACGGGACAGCCAGAGCTTCCATCCCTGTCACACCCGGGGCTTTCCAACTGTTCAATTAATTGTTTAATTATTAATTGTTCTGTGGTTTAGAGGCACAGGGCCACCCCCACCCCAGTCCCTCTTGGTGCCCCCAGTGCGAGACGGACGGAGAGAGCTCGAGCATCCCCCGGACTCTGAAATAAATAAAATTAAACAAGAGCTAACAGCACAAAAGAGGCTTGCACTGATTATTTATTATATAAAATTTTATTTTACTTATTTATTATATATATTTTAATATATTTTATATGTTTTATATATTCATATATTATTATTTGTACATTATCATGTATATTATTTATATATTTTATATTTTAATATAAATATATATATAAATATATATTTTGAATATATTTGAATATTTTAAATATAATTTTAAAATTTGAAAAATTAATTTAGATATTTATTTTTATTTAGCCCCACGTTTGGGGTGCCCAGCGCCATGGGGAGGGCTCTCTGGGGGTCCCAGCTCCACTTTTTGGGGTCCCAGCCGCATTTTGGGGTTCCCGCGCTCATTTCTTGCCCCGCCCCCACATGGGCGTGGCCACATCCACACCTATGGTACACCACGCCCCCTTCGCGAGATTCCCGCCCTTTTCCACAGCTCTCGCGAGAGTTGGCGGAGCGGGTTGGTCCCAGGAGCGGCGGCCGCTCCCTCAGAGCAGCGGGGCTCGGTGCGCTCCCCTCAGCCCTTCCCGCTCCCCTCAGCCCTTCCCGCTCCCTTCAGCCCTTCCCGCTCCCCTCAGCCCTTCCCGCTCCCCTCACAGCCCTCTCCGTTCCCTCAGCCCTCTCCCTCATTCCTCCCCGCTCCACTCTGCCCGGCCCCGCTCACCTCAACCCTTCCCGCTCCCTTCAGTCCGCTCCCCTCTGCCCTTCCCGCTCCCCTCAGCCCTCTCCGTTCCCTCAGCCCTCTCCCTCATTCCTCCCCGCTCCCCTCTGCCCGGCCCCGCTCCCCTCAGCCCTTCCCGCTCCCTTCAGCCCTTCCCGTTCCCCTCAGCCTTCCCGCTCTCTTCAGTCCGCTCCCGTCAGCCCTCTCCGTTCCCTCAGTCCTCTCCCTCATTCCTCCCCGCTCCCCTCAGCCCTTCCCGCTCCCCTCAGCCCTTCCCGCTGCCTCAGTCCGCTCCCTTCAGCCCTTCCCGCTCCCCTCAGCCCTTCCCGCTCCCCTCACAGCCCTCTCAGCCTTCCCGCTGCCTTCAGTCCGCTCCCTGAGCCCTTCCCGCTCCCCTCACAGCCCTCTTCGTTCCCTCAGCCCTCTCCCTCATTCCTCCCCGCTCCACTCTGCCCGGCCCCGCTCACCTCAACCCTTCCCGCTCCCTTCAGTCCGCTCCCCTCTGCCCTTCCCGCTCCCCTCAGCCCTCTCCCTCATTCCTCCCCGCTCCGCTCTGCCCGGCCCCGCTCACCTCAACCCTTCTCGCTCCCTTCAGTCCGCTCCCCTCTGCCCTTCCCGCTCCCCTCAGCCCTCTCCCTCATTCCTCCCCGCTCCGCTCTGCCCGGCCCCGCTCACCTCAACCCTTCTCCCGCTGCCTTCAGTCCGCTCCCTGAGCCCTTCCCGCTCCCCTCACAGCCCTCTTCGTTCCCTCAGTCCTCTCCCTCATTCCTCCCCGCTCCCCTCTGCCCAGCCCCGCTCCCCTCAGCCCTCTCCGTCATTCCTCCCCGCTCCCCTCATTCCTCCCCGCTCCCCTCAGTCCTTTCCCTCAGCCCTTCCCGCTGGGGAACAGACCCCCCTGCACAGACCCTTCTGTGCGGCTCCAAGGCTAATAATAACAACAGCCATCCCCCAAGGACTGAGCACACGGCACGGGGTGGGGTTCAGGCCCAGGGGGGCAGCCCTGGGCCCCTCCTGGAGCTCTTTATTGGGGCCGGGGGCAGCCTCAGCCCTTGGGGGCCGAGGTGAAGATGCGCAGGCCGTGCATGTGCTTGATCTCCTCGCTCAGCGCCTGCGGGGCACGCGCAGCTCAGGGGCGGCTCTGCCACGGCCCCACAGCCATGGCTGCAGCATGGCCCCACAGCCAGGGGTGCAGCATGGCCCCACAGCCAGGGGTGCTGCATGGCCCCACAGCCAGGGGTGCAGCATGGCCCCACAGCCAGGGGTGCTGCAGCCACAGCCCCACAGCCAGGGGTGCTGCACAGCCCCACAGCCAGGGCTGCAGCCACGGCCCCACAGCCAGGGGTGCTGCAGCCATGGCCCCACAGCCTCAGCCCCACAGCCAGGAGTGCTGCAGCCTCAGCCCCATGGGTTCCCTCTTTCCCATTCCCTTTCCCCCATTTCCTCACATCCATTCCCTCTCACCCATCCAGCTGTTCCCATTCCGTCACCCCCATTCCCTCTCCCCCTGTTCCCCCTCATTCCCTCTCCCCAAATCCCTCCCATTCCCCCTCTCTCCATCTGCTCTCCCTGTTCCCTCTCCCTCTCTCCCCTGTTCTGTTCCCTCCCCCCGTTCCCTTCCCTCTCCCCATCCCCTCTCCCCTGTTCCCTCCCCCCGTTCCCTTCCCTCTCCCCATTCCCTCTCCCCTGTTCCCTCTCCCCGTTCCCCCTCTCCCGTTCCCTCTCCCCTGCCCCAGACCTGGGTCACCATCCTGTGCTGCTGCACCGGGCGCTTCTCCCGGAACTCCTCCGACTCCACGTGGATCTCGTACATGGCGCCGCAGCCTCCTGGGAAGCCGGGCCAATTAACGCCAATTAACGTCAATTAAAATAAATTATAGTCAGTTAAAGTCAAGGCTTGAGCACCCTCACACTCCTGCCCCTTCTGGGGTCCCTGCAGCCCACGGGGGGCTGGAGACCGACTGGGTCCCCCCCGAAAACCGGGTTTGGGGCAACCAGGAGCGGGTTTAGGGCAATAATGGGGTTTAGGGTGATAAAGAGCGGGTTTAGGGCAAACAGAAGTGGATTTAGGATCACAAAGCCGGTTTAGGCCCACAGGAGTGGGTTTAGGATCACAAAGAGCGGGTTTAGGATCACAAAGAGCGGGTTTAGGATCACAAAGAGCGGGTTTAGGCCCACAGGAGTGGGTTTAGGATCACAAAGAGTGGGTTTAGGATCACAAAGAGCGGGTTTAGGCCCACAGGAGCAGGTTTAGGATCACAAAGAGCGGGTTTAGGATCACAGGAGCAGGTTTAGGATCACAAGCGGGTTTAGGATCACAAAGAGCGGGTTTAGGCCCACAGGAGCGGGTTTAGGCCCACGGGAGCGGGTTTAGGCCCACAGGAGTGGGTTTAGGATCACAAAGAGCGGGTTTAGGCCCACGGGAGCAGGTTTAGGCCCACAGGAGCGGTTTTAGGATCACAGGAGCGGGTTTAGGCCCGCAGGAGTGGGTTTAGGCCCACGGGAGCGGGTTTAGGCCCACAGGAGCGGGTTTAGGCCCACGGGAGCGGGTTTAGGCCCACGGGAGCGGGTTTAGGCCCACAGGAGCAGGTTTAGGATCACAAAGCGGGTTTCGGCCCACGGGAGCGGGTTTAGGCCCACAGGAGCAGGTTTAGGCCCACAGGAGCGGGTTTAGGCCCACAGGAGCGGGTTTAGGATCGCAAAGAGCGGGTTTAGGATCACAAAGAGTGGGTTTAGGCCCGCAGGAGCGGGTTCAGGCCCACGGGAGCGGGTTCAGGCCCACGGGAGCAGTCCCTACCTGAGATGTCCACCACCTTGATGGCCGAGGCCCGCGGGAACTTCTCCCTCAGCAGCCGCGCCAGGCGCGACTCCCCGTCCGTGCCGGAGGCAAAACCCCGCCAGGAGCGGCAGCGCAGGAACAGCTGCGGGGAGACGGCCCTGAGACCCCCGGGAACCCCAAAAACGGCCCTGAGACCCCCGGGAACCCCAAAAGCGGCCCGGGAACGGCGGGAGGGGACGGGAAGGGAGGGACGGGACCGGGAGCTGCCAAAGGGAGGATCGGGCGGTGGGGACCGGGCCTGGGGAGAGGCCGAGGGGGTTTACCCGTGCCTGAGGGATATTGAGAGGAGCGGAAGCACCGGGAGCGGTACAAGGAACGGGGGAACACCGGGAGACGGCGGGGAAGCGGGCCCGGGGACGGACACCGGGAGGGGGCGCGGGCCGCGGTTACCGGCACCGGCGGGACACAGGGAGGAGACGGGCCGGGAGGGGAGCAGGGCAGGAGGGAGGGACACGGGGACAAGGACAAAGGGACAGAGGGACACGGGGACTGACGGACACTCACCGGGCCCCGGCTCAGCCCCGCCGCCGCCATCCCGGGGGCGCGCCGGGGTCACCTCCGGCTCAGCCAATCAGAGCGCGCCGGTGACAAAAGGGGCGGGGCCAGCGCTGCGCTGCCCGAGCGCCCCCTGGTGGCTCGGAGGACCACGAAAGGCCCAACCCCCGATGCCCCCCCCAAGGGTCCCCACAAAGGGTCCCAGCCTGACCCCACAAAAAGCCCCCTCCTGACCCCATAAATGACCCCTCCAGACCCCATAAATGACTCCTCCAGACCCTACAGAGTGTCCCCTCCTGACCCCACAAGTCCCATCCTGCCCCCCCTCCATTCCCATATCCAGGGTCCCATCCCGACCCCCAAAAGGATCCCAAAAGGATCCCATCCCCTCTCTCATCCCACAGATGGACCCCCCCATCCTGATCCCCCTCCAAAGGACCCCAATTCTGCTCTGCCCCCAATTCCCATGCCCAGAACCCCATCCAGACCCCCAATCCCAAAAACCACAACCCCAAAAACCCCAATCCCAAAACCCAATCCTGCCCCCAATTCCCATACCCAGACTCCCCAATCCCAAAAACCCAAAAACCCCAAAAATCCCAATCCCAAAACCCCCAATCCCACAGGAATTGCAGCCGAGCCTGGTGTTGAGTGCAAAAAATAAATATAAAATTTATTAAAACACCCACAATATTTTAAAGGTATCGGGAATAATAACACAGCCCAACTCAGAATAAAATACAAATTAAAAATAAACAACAACAGAACAAAAAAAACCCCAAAAAAACAAAACCAAAACCGGAGGGGAGGATCCAAACTTGCGATTTTTAGGAATCCTAAAAAATAAATTTATTGAAACACTGGGGAGAAAGAAAAGGAGGGAAAAGGGGAATAAAAACAACACAGAGAGAAAGGGAAAATGATACAAAATAAAATTATCGGCATCGATTTCCTGTCCTAGGAGTATCTACAGTTTAATTACATGTTAATTAATTCATTAATTAATTAATCCTATTGCCTTGAGACGTGGGAAAAAATTCTACCGCTCCTCATCCGCCCCGAAATCTTCATTTCAAGTAACCCCAGAGCCGAGCCCAGCCAGGAATCCCAAAGGGGTCTGGGACCCCCGCGGTGCCTCCCCGCAGCTGCCGCCGCCCCCAGACCCCCAGAGAGCGCCGGGACAGCCCGAAAAACCCCAAAATGCGCCGGAATAGCCCGAAAAATCCAAAAATAAACCCCAGAGAGCGCCGGGACAGCCCGAAAAAATCCCAAAATGCGCCGGGATAGCCCGAAAAATCCAAAAATAAACCCCAGAGAACGCCGGGATAGCCCGAAAAATCCCAAAATAAACCCCAGAGAGCGCCGAGACAGCCCGAAAAATCCCAAAATAAACTCCAAAGAGCGCTGGAATACCCCAGAAATAATCCCAAAATAAACCCCAGAGAGCGCCGGGATAGCCCGAAAAGAATCCCAAAATGCGCTGGAACAGCCCGAAAAAAATCCCAAAATAAACCCCAGAGAGCGCCAGAATACCCCAGAAAAAATCCCAAAATGCGCCGGAATAGCCCGAAAAACCCCAAAATAAACCCCAGAGAGCGCCGGAACAGCCCGAAAAACCCCAAAATAAACCCCAGAGAGCGCCGGAACAGCCCGAAAAGAATCCCAAAATGCGCCAGAATAGCCTGAAAAACCCCAAAATAAACCCCAGAGATAATCCCAAAATAAACCCCAGAGAGCGCCGGGATAGCCCAGAAAAAAATCCCAAAATGCGCCGGAATAGCCCGAAAAATCCAAAAATAAACCCCAGAGAGCGCCGGGATAGCCCGAAAAATCCAAAATAAACCCCAGAGAGCGCCGGGACAGCCCGAAAAAAATCCCAAAATAAACCCCAAAAAGCGCTGGAAAACCCTAGAAAAAAATCCCAAAATAAACCCCAAAAAGCTCTGGAATACCCCAGAAAAATCCCAAAATGCGCCGGAATAGCCCTGAAAAAAATCCCAAAATAAACCCCAAAAAGTGCTGGGAAACCCCAGAAAAAATCCCAAAATAAACCCCAAAAAGCGCCGCAATACCCAAAAAAATCCCAACCACCCCAGAAAAAATCCCAAAAATACCCCCAAAAGAAATCCCAAAAATGCCGGAATACCCCAGAAAAAATTCCAGAAGGAATTCCAAAATAAATCCCTAATAATGCCGAAATACCCCCCAAAAAATCCCAAATACCCCAAAAAATCCCCAAAGAAATCCCAAAAACTGCCAGAATACCCCAGAAAAAAACCCCAAAAAAATCCCAATTAATGCTGGAATACCCCAAGAAAAGCCCCAAAATAAATCCCAAATAATGCTGGAATACCCTCAAAAAAATCCCAAAATAAATCCCAAAAAAGCATCGGAACACCCCAGAAAAAAATCCCAAAAAAATCCCAAATAATGCCAGAACACCCCAAAAAAATCCCAAAAGAAATCCCAAATAACACCAGAAGAGCCCAAAAAAAAATTCCCAAAAAATCCCTAAAGAAATCCCCCAAAAAATCTCAAACCCCATGGGAATAGCCCCCAAAAAATGCCAAAAAAATCCCAAAATAAATCCCCAAAAGTGCCGGAAGAGCCGCCCCACCTCCGGCCCAATTCCCGGATCCCACAAGGAACGCACTCAGCTTGTCATTTTGGAATTGCCATGGTGCTAAAAAATAAAATAAAATGAAATAAAATAAAATAAAATAAAATAAAATAAAATAATAAAATAAAATAATAAAATAAAATAAAATGAAATAAAATGAAATGAAATAAAATAATAAAATAAAATAATAAAATAAAATGAAATAAAATGAAAAAATAAAATAAAATAATAAAATTTAAAAAATAGAATTAAAAAAAAGGATTTACAAATAAAAGAAAATACAGTAAAATAAAAAAAAAATAGAATGAAAAAAATTCCAAAATAAAATAAAATAAAATGAAATAAAAATCCCACCAAGCCAAAATCCCTCCTCACTCCCGGAACCCAAATGAGGAAATTGCGGCGGGGTCAAAAATCCCTGAAGGAGGCGAAGGAATGGGGAAAACCCGGGTGGGAATGGGAAAAGGGAAAAGGAGGGAACAGGGAGAGGGTCCCCGAGCCCAGAAACGCAGAGAGGATCCCAAAAATGCGGGAGAGGATCCCAGAAATGTGGGAGAGGATCCCAGAAATGTGGGAGAGGATCCCAGAAATGCAGGAGAGGATCCCAGAAATGTGGGAGAGGATCCCAAAGATGTGGGAGAGGATCCCAGAAATGCAGGAGAGGAGCTCGGAAATGTGGAAGAGGATCCCTGATCCCGGACAAGCTGCACCCGGGGCTGGGGGCTGAGGTATCTGCTGGGGGGCACGGGGGGGAAGTAGCACCAAGAAACCCCAAAAAAAGGAAAATCAACCCAAAAAAAGGGAAGGGGAAAAGAAAGAGGCGGGAGGAGCGCAGGGGAGGCAGGAGGGGATGAGAGCGAGGGGCTGCGGGAGCCTGGGCAGGGCTGGACACGGTGCTGGACATGGGATGGACACGGGATGGACATGGGATGGACACGGGATGGACATGGGATGGACACGGGATGGACATGGGATGGACACGGGATGGACATGGGATGGACAAGGTGACGGACACAGTGATGGACATGGGATGGACACGGTGCTGGACATGGGATGGACACAGGATGGACACAGGATGGACAAGGTGATGGACAGGGCTGGACACGGTGCTGGACATGGTGATGGACACCGGATGGACATGGGATGGACACGGTGATGGACACGGTGATGGACACGGGATGGACACACCGATGAACATGGGATGGACACAGGATGGACACGGTGATGGACACGGGATGGACATGGTGATGGACATGGGATGGACACAGGATGGACACAGGATGGACATGGTGCTGGACATAGGCCTGGCACGCTGCTGAGCACCAGGAGCGCAGGGTTGGTTGCTCAGGGTTGGTGCTCAAGGGGAACAGCGCCAGGACCGGGCTCGGCGGGGCAGTGCCATGGGGGTGCCCGGTGCCCGAGCAGCACCGAGCTGTGCGCCGTGCAGGGTGGGCAACCACCATGTCCATGCTCTGTGCCCAACCACCGTGTCCATGCTCTGGGCAATCACCGTGTCCATGCTCCATGCCCAACCACCGTGCCCACACGCCATGTCCAAGCCCCACGGCCGAGCGCTGTGTCCACACACCCAGCTCAGCACCATGTCCACACACCGTGGCCGAGCACCGTGTCCGGGGCGTGTGGCCAAGTGCCATGTCCACACACCGTGCCTGAGCACCACCCACGGAGCACCACGCTCAAGCACCATGCCCACGACACGTGGTCAAATCACGTTGTGGCCGAGCACCATGGCCATGGGCCACGTTCACCTGTGCTCAACCATCATGTCCATGCTCTGGGCAACCACCGTATCCATGCTCTGGGCAAGCACCGTGTCCATGCTCTAGGCAATCACCGTGTCCATGCTCCATGCCCAACCACCATGTCCATGCTCTGGGCAACCACCGTATCCATGCTCTGGGCAAGCACCGTGTCCATGCTCTAGGCAATCACCGTGTCCATGCTCCATGCCCAACCACCATGCCCACACGCCGTGTCCAAGCCCTATGGCCGAGCGCTGTGTCCACACACCCAGCTCAGCACCATGTCCACACACCGTGGCCGAGCACCGTGTCCGGGGCATGTGGCCAAGTGCCATGTCCACACACCGTGCCTGAGCACCACCCACGGAGCACCACGCTCAAGCACCATGCCCACGACACGTGGTCAAATCACGTTGTGGCCGAGCACCATGGCCATGGGCCACGTTCAAGCACCACGGCAGAGCACGGGCCCAGGAGCCACGGCCAAGCACCGAGCCCAAGCACCAAGCCGAGCGCCATGTCCATGTGCCATGTCTGAGCACCGTGTCCACCCACCACGTCCGAGCACCATGTCCACAGTGCATGGCCAAGCACCAGTGTCCACTCAGCATGTCCGAGCACCAGTGTCCACTCAGCATGTCCATGCACCATGTCCGAGCACCAATGTCCAAAAACCAGTGTCCAAGCACCATGTCCACTCAGCATGTCCATGCACCATGTCCAAGCACCAATGTCCAAGAACCAATGTCCGAGCACCATGTCCGAGCACCAGGTCCATGCACCGTGTCCACACACCCTGGCTGAGCACCATGTCCACACATCATGTCTGAGCACCACGTCCGAGCACCATGTCCATGGTGGCATGGCTGAGCACCGTGCCCGAGCACCATGTCCATGCCCCATGTCCAAGCACCATGTTGAACACCATGCCCTTGCACCATGTCCGAGCACTGCGGTCAAGCACTGTCCACACGCCCTGGCCAAGCACTGTCCACACATCATGTCCACACACCACGGCTGAGCACCACGTCCATGGTGCATGGCTGAGCACCATGCCCGAGCACCATCTCCATGCACCATGTCCGAGAACCATGTCCGAGCACTGTGGCCAAGCACCGTGTCCATGCACCATGTCCAAGCACTGGGATCAAGCACCATGTCCACACATGATGTCCGAGCACCACAGCAGAGCACCGTGCCCAAGCACCATGTCCATGTGCCAAGTCAAAGCACCAAACACAGCACCATGTCCACACACCACGTCCATGATCAGTGTCCAAGCACCACATCCAAGCACCGCGGTCAAGCACCATGTCCAAGCATCACGTCCGAGCATCATGTCCATCATGTGTGGCCAAGCACTGGGACCAAGCACCATGTCTGAGCACCACGTCCATCATGAGTGGCCAAGCACGGGGACCAAGCACCATGTCCACGCACCACGTATGAGCACCGCACTGAGCACCATGTCCGAGCACCGTGTCCACAAGGAGTGGCCGAGCACCGTTCCTGAGCACCACGTCCATGACCACGCTATGTCCATGACCTGTGGCCAAGCATCACGACCGAGCACCACGTCCATGACCACGCCATGTCCATGACCTGTGGCCGAGCATCACGACCGAGCACCACGTCCATGACCACGCTATGTCCATGACCTGTGGCCGAGCCTTGAGCCTGAGCACCGAGTCCAAGCACCACGTCTACGATGTGTGACCGAGCACCACGTCTGAGCACCACAGCCACCACGTGCGGCCATGTCCGAGCACTTATGTCCACACTCCACGTCCAAGTAGCCTGTCCAAGCACTGTGGCCAAGCACCATGACCACACCCCTGGCCGAGCACCCTATCCAAGCACCATGGCGACAACACCTTTCCAGGCACTACGGCCAAGCACCATGACCACACACCTGGCCGAGCACCCTAGCCAAGCACCATGGCCACAACACCTGTCCAGGCACTACGGCCAAGCACCATGACCACACACCTGGCCGAGCACCCTAGCCAAGCACCATGGCCACAACACCTGTCCAGGCACTACGGCCAAGCACCATGACCACACACCTGGCCGAGCACCCTAGCCAAGCACCATGGCCACAACACCTGTCCAGGCACTACGGCCAAGCACCATGACCACACACCTGGCCGAGCACTGCGGACACCTGGCTGAGCCCTGCACCTGGACATCACCTGTAGCACCTCATCCCGGGACCACACCCGCCCCGGACCCGCAGGGAACGGCTCCACCACGACCCCGGCCGGCGGCACGCCTCGGACGCGGCGCCTCTTTCAGCTTGCATAAACCCAACCGGCTCCCGGCACGCCTCGAGCTGTCGCTCCGGAAAAGTAAACTTCCTTCTCAACGACATTGCTTAAATTTTGTTTTTTTTGTTTTTTTTTTTTTTTATCTTGGTTCCTTAATTTGATATATACATTAGTAGCACCTCAGCGAGATGGAATCAGGCAGAAGCGTGATACAGTTTGTTAAAACACCATAGCACCGTTTGTATTACAAGATTTCATTTAATAAAAATATGCCTTATAGAGCCCACAAAGCGTACTCCAGTATTAAAAGGAAAAATCAGCAATTGAGGCACCTCAGGGATTCTGGTTTCCTTCTCCTTCCCACGCCTCATCCCGAGAGCATCGAGATGGAGGGGGACCCAAATTGCATCCCCCGTTTCCTGCCCGAGGCGAAGCACCGTGGCCAGAAAAACCAAAGCGGGACGGAGGAGCCGGTCGGGGCTCCCCGCGCCGAGCCCTCCCTGGGGTTTCCACCACGGCTGTTGTTCTAGCACCATTGTGGCCATGACCTGCTGCAAAACCAGGTCCCCACATCCCACTCGTTAAAAACATCCCTCCCCCCCACCCCAAGCTCCGCGACCCCCGCGGCTTCGGCACGGGCGGGACGAGCGCGGCCGCCGGGACGGGTAAAGGGAAAAGATTTTGCTTGGAAACAGCCTCTCAGCAGCAAGGGGTAAAGAGCTGTGCATAGATTTCGAGTTTGTGTAGAAGTCTGAAGCGTGCGAATTCGTAATGACTGAGAGTTGAGGTAGGTTAGACAAAGTTTATGTAGTGTAAAAACGTTGAGACTGCAGCAGTTCTCGCTCCCCGACCCGCGGCGCCGGCAGCTCCCCGCTCTCCCGGGCTGAACCCGCCGCGCCGGACCGACCCCTCCCTGCACCGAAAAACCTCCGAGGAAGCAGGACTTAGACAGGTTACACGGACCATCGCCTTCTCCCAACGCTCCTTCTCCTCCAAGGCACCCCCGTCACGCCAGCCAGAGACCCCGGGTGACAACAACAGGGCCGGCACCCGAACCCGGCCCCGGATCGTCCCCGCTCCGCGTTCCGAACCACGGCGACACGGCGGGTCCCCGGCACGTCCCTAAAATCTGACTCTTACAATCCTGATATGCTATTGGGTATTTCTAAGAAAAGCGGGAATAGCTCGTTGAGTTTCCTTGTCAAATATACGCGACTTTACAGATTACGGTTAAAAAACGAACAAAAAAATAAAAAACAAAACAAAAAAAAAATTCATTAATGATGAAGGACGGACAAAGCATGTTAAATATTCTGCCAGTATTTACAGTTCTCCCACGATAATCTTGTTTAAAACATACTGCTTCAAGTTGGGGGGAGTGGGGGGAGAGGAAAGAGGGGAGTTGTTTGCTTTTTTAAGTTTCGCTTTCATTCTTTTTTTTTTTTTTTTTTTTTTTTTTTAAATCTAGGTGAAAGTGCTTTTAAAAAAATTTCTTTCCCTATTTACAGGTTTAAAATCAGACCACGTCAATGTTCAGGCTGTTTTACCGAGATCCTGCTGATCCGTGCCCGATGGGGGGAAGAAGGGTGACGGTAAACACGAGGTGATCCCGCACGGCGACGGCGTCGGCGCTGCCTCGCTGGCTCTCCAAAAGGCACCTCAAAGTGCAAAAGCAACGACCCCGCCCCGGGGACGCCGGCCCCCGGCTCCGGCCACGCCGCGCTCCCGGCGAGCCGCGGGGCAGCTCGGCCGCGCTCCGTCCGTCCCGGCGCCGGGCGGGAAGTCTCGACTGAGAGTGTTCGAAAAGCACCACGCGGTTGTCGTCGTTGCTGGGTTATTGGTTGGGTTGGGGTTTTGTGTTTGTTTTTTTGAGGGAAGAACGGTGATCCGTAGGAAGGAGGGATGGCACCCGGGGAGAGAAAAGAGCACCGAGCCCCGGCGGCGTTGGCCGCGGCTCGCCGGCACCGGCGGGGAAGGCGGACCCGGCGGGGTTTTGGCCAGCCAAGTCTTGGGATTCGCTCTTCCCGGAGCCGATTGCACGGAGAAAGTCCCCCGGAGACGGAAAGCACCAGACTTTAGCAACAGTGATGTACAGAGAGCAACACTCGCTATTCACAGTTTGGGGTTGGTTTGTGTTTTTTTCCTGTTCTTTGTAATTTTTTTTTTTTTCTTTTTTTTCTTCTGTTTTTGTCCCGTCGGCTCCTACGGAGACGCCGCCGCTGCCGCTCGCCCCGGAGGCCGTGGGCGAAGAAGCCCCAAGTCCGAGCCCGAGCGTGGCCCCCCGGCAGCGGCGTTCCCCAGCCCGGACGTGTCCTGAGGTCTCCGGCGCCAGGAGAGACGCCGGTTTTGCTCCGCGGCGGCAGAGCCGATCCCGCCAGAGGCAAGGAGCCGGGCGGAGACGCGCCATCCCAGGATGGCCCGCTCGCTCGCGGTGAGAAAGGTCTCCTCAAGCTGCAAAATTGGTATTTTTAGGTCCTTGGAATAAAAATAATTGGATGTTCAGCGTGTCTGGC
The DNA here is from genome assembly GCF_017590055.1 of Onychostruthus taczanowskii. Lineage (NCBI taxonomy): Eukaryota > Metazoa > Chordata > Aves > Passeriformes > Passeridae > Onychostruthus > Onychostruthus taczanowskii. The sequence continues at coordinate 16,083 of NW_024500595.1, forward strand.
TGACAGTAAAGCACACGGTCCCACCAGCCCCCACGCGGCGGAGCTGGAGGGAGTCACCTCTTGCCTTTGAGCTGGTTTGGTGTTCAAGTTGGTTTGGATTCATGATTAGGGTGGTTTTTCGATGTTGGCTTCTCTTTCGAAGATCGGCTTCGTCGTTGTCATCGGAGTAAAAAACAAAATCAAATCAAATCCAACAAACAGGCCATTTTAAGTGGAATTAAAAACCTCTCCTTGCGAAAGGACACTAGGAAATTCATCCGAGGCTAGATTAAAAAACATGGAGATATAAATATGAGATTACCTAAAATCATCAAACAGCATCGTTCCTCTTGGGTTTTTTAACCAAGTTTTGCTTGCTTTGCCAACTCCTCCCCGGGCGCAGCTCTCCGACGGCGTGAGCCCGCGCCGGCTCCGCTGCTCCCAAGCACGCGCGTTGGGTTCGTTTCCTATGGGTTGGATTTTTTTTTATGTTTTTTGTGGTTGTTGTGTTTCGCTTCGGTTTCGTCTATTTACTTTTGTTTTCTTCTCCCCCATGCCCGAGGAGAAAGCACCACGAAGCAACGCCGGGCTGCGGCGCTGCCGAGGGTTGAGGTAAGATGGGGCCATGGCGGTCGCCTTGGTCTCAGATCCAGCGGCTGTAGGGGCCCGTCACCTTGGTGTAGGCGTAGGAGGACACAGTGATGGCAGAGTTGGTGGGGATTGCCACCGCCTGCCGCGTGGGGACCGAGTCCCTCCTCTCCTTGCTGGGCGCCTCGGTCGCCAACGCGCCGCCCCACTTGCGCTTCTTGGCAAAGGCTTTGGCGTCCGGCGGCAGCCCCAGACGCGCCGCCTCCTCCTGCCGGGCCCGAGCCCGCTCCGCCAGCTGCTTCACCTTGGCCTCCCACAGCGCCAGGCCGTGGTTGGGCTGGTTCAAGTTCTTGTGTTGGTAGAAGACGAGGGAGATGCGGGTGGGGTGGCAGCGGTTGGGTTTCTTCAGCGGGGTGGTGGCGTGGAGCTCGCGGCGGGCACACTCGATGAGGATGGAGCCGTGGGCGGGCGCCACGGCCACGCCGCCGATGTTCTCATCCAGGAAGTTGTGCTCACTGTCTGACCACTCCTCTTCCTCTTCCTCCTCCTCTTCCTCCTCCTCTTCCTCTTCCTCCTTCACTGCCTTCTCCGGCAGATCCTCCTCCAGGCCAAAGGGGTCCCATGGCTTCTCCTGGTGGGGCCCTGCCACCCCCTTCTCACCCACTGCTGCCTCCCACGGCTTCTCCGGCAGCCCCAGGCTGGGTGCTGGTGTCCTCTGCTCCTCCACCTTCACGGAGCCCCACGGCTCCTCGGGGAAGCTGGGGAGCCCTGGCAGAGCCGAGCTGAACCCCAGCGACCCCAGCAGGCCCGGGGTGCCCGTGCCCGCCAGCGCCGTCTCCCCCAGCTTGCAGGGGCTCCACGATTTCGGCAGCAAGCCCGAGCCTGCCGCCGCCGCCGCCGTCTCTCCAGCCAGGACATTGGACCACTGCTTCTCAGGTGGTGGCAAGCGCACGGCGGCATCGAAGGCGCTCAGCTTCTCCCGCCCGCCCGAGCCCGGCGCCAGCGCGCTCCACGAGCCCTCAGCTGTGCTAGTCCTCTCAGGGGAAGCTGTGCCCCGGGGCGCCTTGAAGGGGCTCCACCGCTGCTCCGGCGCCGTGCCGTGCGCAGGGACGGCCGGCAGCGTTAAACCAGCGCCGGGCACGGCCGCAGCGCTGGGGAGGGGCTCGATGGCGGGCGGGGGGTCTGGAGGCTCCTGCTTGATGGGCCTGCTGCCAAAACAGTTCTGTGCAAACGCCGGTGCCTCCTCCGAGCCCGAGCTAGTCCTGTGCGCCCCGGGCGTTGCCGCAGCCGCTTTCTGCTGGCTGGCGTAGCGGTTGGCTCGCTCGTAGGTGCGCTGGTGATGGTTTTTGCTCCGCACGCTGTGCGGGATGGGCTCGGGGAAATTGGTGTTCCCGTAGGTGTGGTTGAGGTTCTCCTGCAGCGCTGAGACGTCGGGCTTCTTCTCGTAGCCGTTGCTGACCCAGCTGCTCCCACTCCTCTCGGGCGCCCCGTAATTGAGAAACTGTGAGGGGAACACGTGGTTGCTGGAAAAGCCGTAATACCCGAAGGAGGGAAGCGCGAACTTGGAGTGAAACCCGTTCACGGAAGGCAGATTGGGCTGTGCATAGTAGGAATGGTAAGAGTAAACACTGTTCATGCTGTACGGGTCGGAGGGCCGGCAGCTGCCCAGCACCGAGTAGCTCTCCACCACGGCGTTGCCGTTGTACTTGAAGGCGTTGTAATGGCTCTGGGGTTCCACCTTGATGGAAGGTTTCAGCGGCTGCGGGGGTATCCCGCCTTTCAACGCCATACCTGTGGGACAGCACACACAGCCCCCGTGACCTGCCAGCCAAGGGAGCCACCGGAGGGGAACCAGGACCCCAAAACAGCTGGCCAGACTCAGAAATCCCATGGTGATAGGTTTGCCAGCCAGCCGCAGAGGTTGGCATCAGCTGCCATCACCTGGCGCACCGGCATCGATTCGCACCTTTGTGAAAACCCAGGTGGCACAGAGATGCCATCCAGCACCACAACACAGCGGCCCAAAAGAGTCCCCAACCACACCCCTACCCCCTCACGCGCTTTCCGGGTGGCTCGGGGTGGCAGGACCTCACCTCTGCCCCCGTTACCTGCATTTGGCTGGAGCGTGGGGAGCTCGAGCGCTTCCTGCTTGATCTTCTCTGGCGTCATCAGCTTCTCCTTCTGCAGCTTCTTCCTCTCGGCAGCAGCTCTCCTGGCTTCCAGCTGCCGTTGCCGGCAGGACTTGGCAGGCTCGGGCAGCTTGCGGACCTCGCGGGGGAAGGACGTGAGCACCTGGATGGCCCCGCTGCCCACCTTGGCGTTTTGGTTCTCCTCGCTGCCAAACTCATCTGTGCTGGACATCTTGTAGAGGGGGAGGACGTGCAGCTGCTCATCTTCAGGAATTTTCCCCACCACACGATTGTCTTCCTTCGTCAGTGTGCAGACCTGGCCAGAGCAGGCGCTGTCAGTGGGATGCTGAAGGATGCGGCCCGTGCTGGACGAGCCAAACCTCACACTTCTTCCCCACACTGATGTGAAGCCACACCAGCCTGGCATCCCCCCAGCCTGCTCTGGTCCCCAGCTGGTATTTGGAAACCTCCCATGGGGTTTGGGTTGGACAGAAGTAGATGCTGGTCCCTGTTAGACCTGAGCAGCTCATGTGAGGTGTGCCCACACCAAACACCTGGAGTCACGAGGTTGGGACTGGGGATGGAGCCCCTCAAAAAGGAGCATCCCAAATTAGGGGGAGCATCTTGAAAAGCCCTGCTGTGTGCCTGCTTACCACGGTGCAGCCGTTGTAGAGGTTGTGCTGGTCCTTGTGAGCGTGAGCACAGAAGTCCATGCACGCAGTCACCCCCGAAAACGGCCTCCCCTCCTTCAAGCCCAGCCGGCAGTCGATGGCTACATCCTCGTTGGTGACCTGTGGAAGGAGGAGCTGGTTACCCAAAATCCCCCAACGGCACCACCCCACACCATTCCAGCTGTGTGCCAAGGGCTGGGATGAGCAGGACCTGGTTTTGGTAGGCTTGCGGCGCCAGCCTCTTGTAAAGTGGAGCAACCTCGGTGGCCAAGTCCTGAAAGCTTCTCCGGAGCAGCTCTTCCTGTGGAAGGGAAAAGAGGAGGATGTTACCGAGGGGTTTTGGCAGCAGGGATGGAATTGGGGACAGAGCCCACAGACACCACATGGCAGCCAACCCTTCCCACGATATCCACCATGGCACAAAACATGTGATTAAATTCCTTGTGAGGATTTGGCCGTTCAAGCTCCAGCCTCACTGTCTTCTGGGATTTCTACAGAGAAAGGTGGCATTCGTGCCACCTTTCCTTTCCTCATCTCTAGCCCATAAAAAACCCCACAAGGAATCCTATTTTCAGAGTCCTGACAGGAATGGAACTCCAAACCACCACCCCACTGGTGCTGCCCCCGCTCCACCTCCATCACCCACCTCTTTGGGGTTGTCTCCCACCAGCCTGAACTTGCGGGGCGTTTTGCTGCGGGCGTATTTGCAGCCATTGAAGTACATGCTCCAGGAGCAGCCGAAGGAGAAGGAAGCACCGCAGGTGTTGGGGTCCTTGCCTTGGCACGCGCAGGTCCGGCTGGGGGGGGACATGGCGTGGGAGCGTCAGCCGCCGGTGCAGGGCAGTGACGGCAGCTCTGGGAACGGGAGGGAGCCCCGCATCCCATTCCCGCATCCCATTCCCACATCCCATTCCCACATCCCGTTCCCGCATCCCATTCCCGCATCCCATTCCCGCATCCCGTTCCCACATCCCATTCCCACATCCCATTCCCGCATCCCATTCCCGCATCCTGTTCCCGCATCCCATTTCCACATCCCATTCCCATGCCCCGTTCCTGCACCCCGTTCCCACACCGTGTTCCTGTACCCTGTTCCCACATCTCTTTCCCACATCCTGTTCCCACACCCCATATCCCGCACCCCATATCACACACCCCATTCCTATACCCCATTCCCATACCCCGTTCCCACACCCCGTATCCTGTACCCCATATCCTGTACTCCATATCCCATACCCCATATCCCGTATCCTGTTCCCGTACCCGTTCCCACCCCGCCTCCCCGCCCGGGGCGCGCTGCCGGTGGGACTCACTCGTCGTTGAGGCCGCAGCGGCGGCTGGTGGGGTTGCCGTACTTGGTGAGGGTGTCGGTGAGCTCCTGGTAGAGCGTGTCCCCCAGCGTGCGGGGGATGCCCTCCCAGGCCAGGATGAGGATGATGATGACGGCGTTCTGGCAGTGGTGGCCGGCGCGGTGCCGCACCAGGCACAGCAGCTTCTCCTCCTGGTTGTGTCTGCGGATCACCTGCGAGCGAGAGGGGCCGGCTCAGACCTTCCGAGGTGGGGAATCACACAAGTCCTATTCCCATGCCCCGTTCCCACACTGTGTTCCTGTACCCTGTTCCCACATCTCTTTCCCACACCCTGTTCCCACACCCCATATCCCACACCCCATTCCTATACCCCATTCCTGTACCCCATTTCCACACCCTGTATCCCGTACCCCATGCCCACATCTCTTTCCCATACCCCACTCCCACACCCTGTATCCTGTACCCCATATCCTGTACTCCATATCCCATACCCCATATCCCGTATCCTGTTCCCGTACCCGTTCCCACCCCGCCTCCCCGCCCGGGGCGCGCTGCCGGTGGGACTCACTCGTCGTTGAGGCCGCAGCGGCGGCTGGTGGGGTTGCCGTACTTGGTGAGGGTGTCGGTGAGCTCCTGGTAGAGCGTGTCCCCCAGCGTGCGGGGGATGCCCTCCCAGGCCAGGATGAGGATGATGATGACGGCGTTCTGGCAGTGGTGGCCGGCGCGGTGCCGCACCAGGCACAGCAGCTTCTCCTCCTGGTTGTGTCTGCGGATCACCTGCGAGCGAGAGGGGCCGGCTCAGACCTTCCGAGGTGGGGAATCACACAAGTCCTGGGGTGCCCTGAGCTGGCTGAGCCCGTGCCAGAAGGAGCTGCTGGCACTGGACACACCATTCCCAGGTGCCGAGTGTGGGGAGCCCCAAGGGGTTTCCCTGAGGGTTGATGTGAGTGAGGTTCCTTCAATTCCTCCTTGCCAGCCATAAATCCAGCATCCCTCCCCCGGCCATGGTGGAGCTGCAGCTCTGCTGGGTGGGAGATTCAGACTCCAAACCCCCTCCTCATCCTCCTCACCCTGCTCCCCACAGCTCCCACTGGGCTCTGCTGGGTGGGAGATGGTCCCTCACCAGAGGGACCTGCTGGTGGCCAGGCACGGAGGGGACAACCTGGGGATGAGAGGCACTCACCCACTTGGCGATGGGGCAGCCCCGGGAGCTCTTGCCCTCCTTGCCCGTGTAGATGACCTTCTCGATGCGGATGGCCTTGCCCTTCTCACCGTACCTGCCGGGGTACAGCTGTCAGCCCCACACCAAACACAGTCCCACTCACCTTCACGGGCCCCTCAGGAGCCCCCGGGCACCCTCACAAATCCTCACTTCCCTCTCAGGACCTCACTCACCCTCTCAAGCACTCCTCTCTCAACAGGACGCCACTCACTCTTCCAAGTTCCCACTCCCCTGACAGGACCCCAGTCACTCTCCCCACTCCCCTGACAGGACCCCAGTCACTCTCCCCACTCCCCTGACAGGACCCCAGTCACTCTCCCCACTCCCCTGACAGGACCCCAGCCCTGTGAGGGGCTCTTACCTCTCCTCCATGAGCTCCCGGATGGAGGCCACGGTGGGCCCCGAGCCCAGGTGGGTGTAATAGGGCCCCTCATCCTTCTCCACGATTTGCTCTGCAGACAGGAGAGGAACAAGAGATTTGGGGTTTGCACCTTTGCCAGCTGCCCTGAAGGATTCCAAACATTCAAATCCCCTCAAACTGAGCAGTTTGGCACCAAAAATCAAGGGTTTGTTAACAGCAGCTCCTCATTCCTGCTCTGGAGGATTCTGCCAGCACTGAAACGCTGCTGGAGAACCCTCACCCATCAACACCCACCCCTTTTTGGGACCCAAAACCCCCCTGAGGAGCCTCCCCCTTGGAAGCACCCTGGCACTGACCACAGCTCCATCCAGGGAATCTGGTCTGACCACTGCAGCTCTGCTGGGTGGGAGATGGAGATTCCAAACCCCCTCCTCACCCTGCTCCCACCCAGGGTTCCTGTCCAGGACCTCTCACGGGCACCAGCCCAGCTGGATGTGCCATCATGGGATGATTTTGGGGACAGGAAGCTCTTCCAGCCTGCTTCAGGCTTTCCCTAAGGATTTGGGGGTGCTCATGGGATGCCCTGAGCTGGCTGAGCCCATGTGAGGAAGGAGCTGCTGCATGGGGGAGAGACAGGAGGATAAGGGGGCTACAGGAGAAGGGTTTGGGCTGCAGGGGAAGGATTTGGGCTACAGAAGGAGGATTTGGGCTATGGGAGAAGAATTCAGGCTACAGGAAAAGGGTTTGGGCTATGGGAGAAGGATTTGGACTACAGGAGGATCTTGGGGGCTGCAAGAAGAGGATCCTGGGGCTGCAAGGAAAGGATCCTGGAGCTACAGGAGTTGGATGCTGGAACTGCAGGAGGATCCTGGGGCATCAAGAAGAGGATCCTGGAGCTGCAGGAGAAGGACACTGGGACACAGCCCTGCACACAGCAAACCCCTGGGGGCTTTCAGGGGTGGGACGTGATGGATGCCCCAAACAGCCCCAGCACACGGGGATGTTCCAAAACCACCAGCTGGGATGTGTCCTGCACCACAGGGCAGCCAAGGGCTGGTCTGTCTTTGCATCCCTCTGCTCTCACCACCCTGATTTTCATTCCCATCATGTCCAGCTGGCCGGGAGCCAGGCTGAGGAGAAAGCCAGGCTCAGCTGGGCTGCAGCTGTCCAGACAGGGATCAATATGGGATGCTTGGAAAAAGCTCATTTTATTACAGCCTCCAACAGCTCCCGCGCCCAATAAAACAGCAAGCCCTTTCCTGCTGCATTTCTTTCTCCCACAGCTTTTTCTTGAGAAAACAGAGAAGGGGAAGGGGAGGAATCCCCCCTCTCCCAGCCCCTAAACAAATCCTTTCCTGGCAAACTCTGAGGTTGGGTTTGAGTGGCTTCAGGAAAGCTTTCCCTCCTCTCCATGGAGTTTGGGCTCATTCCTGCTGCCATTCACAAGCAAATAAATAAATAATCATAAGCCCCACTAATAAAGTGCAGCCCGTGCTTAGCCCAGGGCATCCTCTCCCAGCACTGGGGGGGTTGTTTTTCCAGCTGGATGCCCCCAAATCCTCACCCTGTTGCTGCCAGGGGAGCACACACGTCCACTCTAAATTTTGGGGAGGGAATACCCAGCTCCCCACGCTCGGATGGAGGTGGACTGGAAGGACTGGGTAGGAATTCTCTAGCACTTGCTGCAAAGTCTAACAAATGCCAATGCACACCAAAAATAACCACAAAAAAACCACACAAATCCAAGAGTTTGATGATTTTTCAATGCATCCTGGTGGGACTGGCCAGTGAACAAGGCAGCATCCCAGCAGCAAGTATTTCTCCAGTGATAAGCACAAGCATCAAACCAAAGTCTGGGTTACTCAAAGCAACCTGAACCAGCTAATTTGGCTGAAAACACCATGAACAACCAGGTGAGAGGGAGTTTAGGTGGGTTTGGACACTGGGACCACCATGGATTCAGGGGATTCAGCTGGTTAAGGTTAAACAGGAGAAAAACCCAACAGCCCTTTGGTTTTGCTGCTCATCCAACCCCCAACCCCAGCACAGCCAGTGACACCAGTGCCACCCCCGTGGTGACACAGCCATTTCCACCCAACCGTAAAAACAAGAGAGGAGAAGAGAAAGCAAAAGGGAGCTCCACAGCACCAGGGTTTCACCACGTGAGGGCCTTTCCTCCCCACAAATCAGGGCTTTGCTGATGCCACGGCTTCCGTTACCTTCCCAGGTCGACCCCACCCTGCAAAGCCACCTCTGCCACCCTCCCCACCACTCCCCAGCACGGCTGCTGGCTCACCAACGCAGTCACAGGTGGGGAACTCAGCCTGTGCCCTCTTGGCAGGGGTGTCCAGGAGGCTTTTGGTCGGCGTGTCCAGGTATTTCAGCGGAGACTCCAAGAAGCCGCTCAGGGTCGGCGTCAGCGGCACCTCGTCCTTGGTGGGTGTTCTGTCGACGTCGTCCACGTCTGGGTTTTGGCTTTCCTCAGAGTAAAAACACGTGGTAGACACCACGGTGATAGCACCAGAAGACTCGATTTTGATCTGTTTGGGGGAGCGGGCAGTGAAGGGTGGCTCTGACAGCGGCCCCTTCCCTGGAGAGATGCTTTTGGGTCCGGCTTGGGGAGCGCTGCTGGGAGCCGGGGCGGCGGCGGCCGCGGCGGTGGCCGCGGTGGGGGACCCTTGCGGGGCTGGTGCTGGCCCCCCCGGCAGCTCGGCAGCCCCGGGGGCGAGCGGGGCAGGCGTCTCGGGGGGCGGCAGGTTGAAATTCTCCCCAAATTCGGCTTCAAATTGTCGGATGAGCTCTTCCAGCTTGTCATCCACCATGATGGGAGCCGAGCTGGCCGGCGGGGGGGCAGCCGGCGCTTCCTCCGAGCCAGTCGAGCCCGCCGGCGCCGAGTGAATTTGGGGGCCCCCCCCGGGGGCACCCCTTTCCTGAGAGTCGGAAGCCGGGGGGACGCCGTCCAGGGGGTTTGGTGGCGGGGGGCATGCGGCGGGCTGGGGTAGTGCAAGAGGCTGGTGCGGGAAGGCCGGCGGCGGCGGCTCCGTTTGCATCTCTTCGGCGGGGGGTTCGGCGGGGGGTTCGGCGGGCGCCCGAAACCCCTCCAGGCTGATCTGCCAGAGGGGAGGGAAGAGCGGCTGCGAGTCCTTCTGCTTCGCCTTCTTGATCTGCACTTGCTTGCGGAGAGGTTTGGCCGGCGGGGGCTTTTCGGGCGGCGTTTTCTTCTTCTTCTCTTTGGGCTGCTTTTCGAAGGGCTTGGGGGGCGCGGCGGGGGCGCCGGGAGCCCACCAGCTGCTCGGCCGGTCCGGGGGCGTCGCCGCCGCCGCCAGGCTTTGCTCGAGGAAGAGGCTGCGCTTGTGGTGGAGATGCTGCTGCAGGACCAGCTGCGTCTTCTTGTGCAGGTCAGGCTCCTGCGGTGCTGGCGGCAAGCGGGGGCCACCCGGTGCTTCTTTGCTGGGTGCTCGCTCGGGGGGTTCTGCTTTGGGAGCTGTCATTTTGCCGGCCGTCGCTTCGGGTCTCTTGAAAGCCGCCTTGATGTAGTCGTCAGCATTACCCAGCAGCTGCTCCAGCTCTGCCATGGGGTCTCCAGCCCCCGCTGCCCCCTCGGCCTCCAGCCCCCACGTGGCCGCGAAGTTCCCCCGCGGAGGCGCCGCGCCGAAAAATGGCTCAGGTGCTGCTCCCGGCTCGGGCGGGTAACGGGGCTCGTCCCCTCGCTGCCACGCGGCCCCCGGCGGGCCGAGGGGGCCGGGGCCGAAGGGGACGGCGGGGGGCGGCGGCGGCGGGGGCTGCCCATCGCCCGCGGGCTGGGGCAGGGCGGCCGAGAGCTGCGTGAGGGCTTCGATGGCTATGGCGGTCTGCAGGCTGATGTTCTTCTCCTTGGCGATGGTCAACGCGCTCTGGGAAAAGGGGAGGCTGTCGGGCGGGCACGGCTCGGCAGCCTCAGGCACCGGCTGGGGGTCGATAGCACCTTCAGGGGGAGGAGGCGGGGGGACGGCGGCGGCGCGGGGCCGAGGCGACGCCGGCTCTTCTCCGAGAGCCGTCTTGATCTTCTGCTCCAGCCATTCCAGGTAGTCGGGGCATTCGGGACCGTCGCAGTTGCAGTTGGGGGGCTTCACACCGTGCTTGGCCAAAGCCAGGGCGGCCTTGAGGGCGTGCAGGTCCTCTCCTCGCGGCACCCCGTCCGCCGTGCCCAGCCCGCCCCGGCTCATCTCCGAGTCGAACTTCTCGTACAGCAGCGACGGCGAGCCCGGCGGTGGGAGCCGGTAGGAGGAAACGGCTTCGGCCACCGCTGAGAAGGCCACCAGGTTCCGGACGTCTTCCAAGTGGGCTTTGCCAGTGGTGGGCGGCTGACCCGGCGACCACCCGCTGGGCTCCATCAGCACGGTACCCCCCGCCTCCGGCCGGCCCCCATTCACCAGGCTGAGCCCGCTGCCCTCCTTCAGCCGCCTTTCTTCCACATAATTAATTGGCCCTTCTTCCATTTGGCTTCTGCTGCGTCCATCAACCGCGTTGCCCGCCGAACCTGTCTGTGAGGAGGGACAGAGAAGAGACGTGAGCATCTCCAACGCTAATTTTTCCCTTCTGTTTCCTTTAGTTCCCCTTTCCCCATCTCATTTTGTGACCAGGGGGATGAAGACGCAGATGAGCCACGCGAGGAAGTGCCACCGGCAAAGCCACGCGGGTTCTGCCCGGCTGGCCGAGTGAGGAGCAGCTCGGCTTGGCTCGGAGGGCAGCCACTTTCCACCGTGCCACCCACGTCCCCACCCCGGCACCCGCTTTCGAAATCACTCACAGGACCGTTTGGGATTTCCACCACCCGCCGAGGGCACCGCGCACGCCGTGGGACGGGCAGGGTGTCCCTGCCTGCGGTGCCACAGTTTGCCCGCACTGAAGGCAGCAGCACAAGGAGGAGAGGGGGGTTTTGGAGCTGTGCCAGGAGCAAACATCCCGGCCGGAGCAGCCGTCCTTCGCCGGGGGCCGCGGCACGGCAGGAAGCCGCCGAGTTGGCTACGCCGGTGCCAGGGGCTGTTTCACCTCAAATAACCCAGCGTCTGTATCAACACGGCCGGCCAGAGCTGCCGGCAGCGCCGGGGCCGCGCCAGGCACACACCGAACACACCCGGCCACGCCAACGCCGGGTGGTGGCACTTGGGGACCGGGCTGGACACCCTGGGATAGACCCCCCGAGGGGTTCTGCCAGGGATGGGGAGGGTCATTGTGGTCTCTGTGGTGCTGTCCCACTGGGGATTTCGGTGCTGGCAGCGCACTGAGCCGTTTGCTGATAAGCAGGGGGAGCTTCCGGCAAGCTAAAAATACAGCAGAGTTCACTGGAAAAACCATGCCAAAGCAAGCAGAGGCTGTGGGCAGAGCTTCCTGCCTCTGGACGGGGCCGCCAGCAGCCCGTGGGAAGGATCCGCAGCTCAGATTCGCGGGGAGAGCCGAAATACAGAGTTAAATACAAAGTTAAATACAAAATTATGGCTCCGAGTGCTCAAAGTGTCCGTGCGTGGCTGCTTTAACCCTTCAGGCACCACGGCTTCGGCGCAGAGTCCTTCACCCTTGGCTGTGAGAGCGTGAGCAGAGCCACGCTGCAGAGATAAGAACGCCACGCTGGAGAGATAAGAATGGCTGCTGACTCCGGCGAAACCTCGAAGGAACCACTCCCAGCACGACTCTTTCCAAAAAAACCCCTTTTCCCCAGCGGAGAAATCCCCCAGGGCGTCACAGTGCTGGTACGGCATCACCCCGTGATGTTTTCAGAGGTGTTTTAGAGGGGCTCCGGCGCCTTCGGGGCGATGGGACCGGTCCGGCAGGTCCGGGGAGAAAGCGCAGCCGGGCAGGGTGGGGACAGCACGCCTCCGCTCTCCTTTGCAAACCCAGCAGGGAACGGCCTCGCCCGTCCTTCCTCCTCCTCCTCCTCCTGCCCAGCCAAAGGGGATTTTCCCAAGCGCCGGGGAGATAAACGCCCCGAGCTCCCCCTCTCAGGGGCTCCGGGGGACGCGCCGGTGCCCCAAGGGTCGCCAGCCCAGGGAAATGATGGCAAACCTGTTCTGCTCCTGGTGGGGAGCCGCCCCGAGGGTTTGCCCAGGGGAAAACCTGCTGGGAAAGGGCAGGGGAAGCCCCAAAAATCAGCCGCAGGGCCAGGGAGGCACCTTGGGCTGCTCCAGCCCATAAACTGGGTTATGGAACCGGGCTAGGAATGTAGGAAAATAGTTCATTGTGTGAACTAAAGGACGGAGCAAACATCCCCCGCTGCTCCTAAAGGGTTAACCCGAAAGCCACGACCTTCCCCAATTCAGCGGAGGAAAAACCTTCACATACACATATATACCTACATATACATTTAAAAAGCAAATTTTTTCCTGGCTGTCCCATCCAGCTCCTTTTGTTCCTGGCCCTGCTGGCTGGGAGATGTTAAGACCCCGCAGCTTCTCCCCAAAATCGATCCCCCCTCCCCATCCCGGCTGCACCCGCAGCAATCTCCCCTCGCTGCCTTGGGCACCAATTCCTCTGCCCTCAGCTTATTTTCCTCGGAAAAAGTTCTGCCTGCCCGAAGCTCCCGAACCTCCTTCCATTCAACCCGAGAAAGGATAAAAGCTGGGGAGGGGAGGAAATAAATTAAAATAAAGAGAAAATCAAGCGATATGGTTGGGGTTAACCCGGCTGCTCCTGCACATCCCCTTCTGCATCCTCCGGGCGCTACAAAAGCGGAAAAAATCCCCGCGAGCAAAACTTTTTTTTTTTTTTTTAATCCCTTTTTCCTCCCTTTTTAAATCCCCCCCAAGTTTAAATGCCTTAAACAGAAGGGAGAAAAAAAAAAATCAACCACACACAGGCTGAGCCCGGCTTGGAGCGGTTCCAGCCTGGGCTGCGCTCCCTGGGAACGGTGCGGAGCCGCTCGGAGCGCAGCGAGCGCGGCTGCGGGGGCACGGTGCGGGCCCGGGGACGCCTCCGGCCGGGCGGCACTTACGGGTGCAGGGGCGGGAGGCGGCGGCGGCACCGGCACCGTCCGCGGGAGGAAAGAGCGAGCGGGGCCGCGGGAGCCCCGGCCCTCCCCGCCCACCGCCAAAGCAGCTGCAGGAGCCATTAGCGCCGGCGCCGCGCGCACGTACGGACGGACGGAGGGATGGACGGATGGACGGACAGGAGGAGGGAGGGAGGGAGGGATGGACAGATGGATGGATGGACAGACGGAGGGAGGGAGGGATGGACTGATGGATGGATGGATGGATGGATGGATGGATGGATGGATGGATGGATGGATGGATGGAGGGATGGACGGATGGACAGACAGATGGAGGGATGGACAGACGGATGGACGGCCAGACAGCTGGATGGAGGGATGGACGGATAGACAGACAGATGGAGGGATGGACGGACGGATGGACGGCCAGACAGCTGGATGGAGGGATGGCCAGATGGATGGATGCATGATGGATGGATCCCTCCATCCATCATCCATCCCTCCCTCCATCCATCATCCTTCCATCCATCCATCATACATCTCTCCATCCATCCATCCCTCCCTCCATCCATCCATCCATCATCCATCCATACATCCATCATCCATCCCTCCATCCATCCATCCATCCATACATCCATCCATCCATCCATCCACCCATCCATCCATCCATACATCCATCCATCAACCATCCATCCATCCATCATCCATCCATCCACCCATCCATCCATCCATACATCCATCCATCCTAAGTTCCAAACCCGCTTTTCTGCCTTTATTTTTCCCCCTTTCCACTTTTTCAAATTATTCCTTTCAACTCTTTTTGCTGCTACAAAAAACAAACCAAACCCACCCGAAGCCAGCAGGGAAATGGAGTTTAAATCCCTCATCCTCCCAAAACCACCTGCTTCCCCACACCAGGGAATTCCCCAAAGATCCCCCAAAATAAATGTCTGGGAGTTTGTTAAACCCCTTGGCAGGAGCCAACCGGGTCAGGAGCTGCAGAGAACGGAGCACACACACACAGCTTGGTGCCATCCCGTGCAAAAACCACACAATTTGAATAAAAGTGGAGAATCTGGGGGCCAGAGGAAGCTCGCTGGCAATGCTGGGCCCTTCTCAGCGGCACCGGGGTGGCTCTGGGGACACCGGGGTGGCTCAGGGGGCATTGGGGTGGCTCTGGGGACACCGGGGTGGCTCAGGGGACACCGTGTGCCAGGGCTGCAGCGAGGGCACGGCCGGGAGGTCAGCGGGAGCCGCTGCCAGCCGGCGGCACGGGCCGGCCAAGAGGGAGCTTTGGCTGCTGGCCCCGCTGCGGTGGAGCCCGGCCAGCCCCGGCGCTCGGATTGTGGTTTTCCTCCTCTGGCACCCACCCCGGGGATCCTCCTCCGTTGGGATGGTGGCTTTGGGGCACGGCCGGGGGAAGCCCTGAGCGCTGCAGACACGACAATAACAAGCGAAGGGGCTGTGCCAGGGACGGGAATGCTGCTGGGATCACACCACGCTCCTGGGAGCACCACCAGACCCCGAGAGAGGGGAAGAGGAAGGGGAGGAGGCAGAGGAAGGGAAAGAGGAAGGAGAACAGGGGAGTGGAAGGAAAACACGGGGAAGGAGATTAAGGCAAAGAGGAAGGCGATGACGGGAAGGAGATGAAGGGAAAGGAGAAGCAGCAGGCAGGCCGCGGAGGAGCAGATGACCTAAATCCAACTCGCCGCCCCTGAGAAGGGGAATTCAAGGAAATGTGGGAAGGCCGAGTGCCGAGTGAGAGCCCCCGGGTCCCCCCGGGTCCCCCCGGGTCCCCCCCGGGTCCCCCCGGGTCCCCCCGCCGCAGTCCCGCCCCTCTCCCGCCCTGTTTCCCGAGCTGATTCCGTGGCCCCGGCTGACCCCGGCGCCGGGGCTGAGCCGCTCCTGTCCTCATTTAGCCCGGAGAAAAGCCGGAGTAAGCGAGGGAGCTGAGCCGATTTCCGCTGCGGGAAGCACGGCTCTGCCCTACTCCGGTCCCTGGAGACCCCCATGGCCACGACCCCTTCCACCCCAGCAACCACTGCACCCCCTTTGCCTCCTCCTTTGGGGTATGACGAGCTGGAATGTGATATAGTCCCATTCCCATCGGTACCGGGGGCTTCCAAGGGAGATGGAGGATTTTTTTCAAG
This sequence comes from Onychostruthus taczanowskii, assembly GCF_017590055.1. NCBI lineage: Eukaryota > Metazoa > Chordata > Aves > Passeriformes > Passeridae > Onychostruthus > Onychostruthus taczanowskii. The sequence goes on from NW_024500595.1 coordinate 31,454, forward strand.
GTGGAAAAGAGATTTGTTCCCACCTCCAACTACCTCGTTTCCCCCAGGAAAAGTGTTTTCCCTTTTGGAAGGGATGTTTGAGGTGGGGATCTTTGGGGTCAGGATGGCTGGGGAATGGAGGCTCAGGGTGGGAACGCTCAGGAGTGGGGATGCTTGGGGTTGGGGTGTTTGGGGTGAGGATTTTGGGATCAGGAGCGCTCAGCAAGGGACGTTTGAAGCAGGAATGCTTAGGATTGGAATGTTTGGGGGGGGATGCTTGGAGTGAAGATGCTTGGGGTCAGGACACTTGGGGCAGGGACGTGGAGCAGGGACACTTGGAGGAGAGACATTTGGGACAGGCACACATGGAGAAGGGACACTCAGAGCAGGGACACACAGCAGGAAAACCAGGAGCAGGGACATTTGGAGCAGGGAAACTCAGAGCAGGGACACGGAGCAGGGACAAAGAGCAGGAAAAGCAGGAGCAGGGACACTCGGAGCAGGACACTCGGGACAGGGACACGGAGCAGGGACACTCGGAGCAGGACACCCGGCACAGGGACACGGAGCAGGGACACTCGGAGCAGGACACTCGGGACAGGGGCACGGAGCAGGGACACTCAGAGCAGGACACTCGGGACAGGGACACGGAGCAGGGACACTCGGAGCAGGACACCCGGCACAGGGACACGGAGCAGGGACACTCACAGCAGGACACCCGGCACAGGGGCACTCGGGGATGCTCAGCACTGCCTCAGCAGCTGCTCCCAGTGGCCGCTCCCAGCAGAGCAGTTTTTGGGCAGCCGATCCCCGCGGCCAGGCCACGGCGTGTGCTCCCAGCACGCTGCGCCTTCCCAGCGCGGCGCCGAGCCCAGCCGGGAGCCGCCAGTTGGCGCGGGCACGGGGAAAGGCTTGGCACGGCACAGCTGCTGGCCCCGGCCGGGAGCCGAGCTCTTGAAAAGGGAAAAAAAGGAGGGGGAAAAAAAAAAACCAACCCGTGGGACTATTTTTGTTTCTCGAAGCGGTTTTTTCCTTAAACACAGCTGGCTGCCCTCGTGCCGGCTCCCAGATTGGCACCGGGGCTGGCTTGGCAAGGCTGAATCACCGTGCCTGCTCCGACCCCGGGGAAGGGAAAGCAGGGATGGAGAGGAGGGGAAGAGGAAGGGGAGAAGGAAAAGGGGAAGGGGAGGAAGGCAGAGGAAGGCAAAGAGGAAGAGGGAAGTGTAAGGAGAATATGGGGAAGGAGATGAAGGCAAAGAGGAAGGAGATGAGGGGAAGGAGATGACGGAGAAAGGCAAGGGGAAGGAGAAGGGAAAGAAGGGGATGGGGAAGGAGAAGAAGGGAATGAAGAGAAATGGGGACAAAGGTGAAAAAGGGAAGGAAGGGGAAGGAGGAATGGGAGAAAGGGGACAGGCAAGGAGGGGAAGGGGGGATAGAAAAGGAAGATGGGGATGGGGAGGAGGAGAAACAAAGGGAAGAATAGGAAGGGGGACAGAAGGAAGGAGACAGGGACAGGGAAGGATGAGGACCCATATGGGAAGGAAGTGGAAGCACATGAGCTGTGTGGGGAAGGCCTGAGGCCTCTCCTCACCTGCCACCTGGCCCAGCTGCACTTCCCATCCCACTCCAGCCCAATTTCACAGCACTTCCCCCAGGACAAGGCTCCATCCCCTCCCAGCCACTCCAGCCCCCAGAGCCCCCCCTCGGGGCATTTCCACCCCACCAACTGCTTTGCACTACAAATCAGGGGGAAAAGCCAGATTTGGAGGAGCGAGGAGGAAAGGTTTTCCACAGCCACGCACTGACCAAACTGCACCCCAGTTTCCAAGGCTTTGAACAGAGGAGGAATCCCTGCACCCTCCTGGTCCCTAGCTGCAAGTCAGGGATGTGCCAGCCAGCACCCATGGGTGCTCAGGTCCCCTCCAGGTCACGCCCATCCTGTCATACCTGGGGGATGCTGCTGTGCCCGCCCCAGTCCCCAGGTGCAAGTCAGGGATGTGCCAGCCAGCACCCATGGGTGCTCAGGTCCCCTCCAGGTCACGCCCATCCTGTCATACCTGGGGGATGCTGCCGTGCCCCCCCTCCCCGGGACGTGGGGCTCCTCACACCGCGCACAGCCCGACCTTCGGCAGAGGAGGAGGAGGAGGAGGAGGAGGAGGAGGAGGAGAACCACGTGTGCCGCCGCCCTCCCACCTGGCAAGCACGGGCAGGTCGTTGGCGCGACGGCCGGCGGGCAGGAGCTGGGAGATGAGTGGGAGCCGGGCCCTGCCCCACCTGGCAGCAGGGAAAACGCCTCCCCTGCCAAACCCACAGCTGGTTTCACCGCCACGACCCGCTCCCCGTGGGGAAAAGCATCTCGTGGCAGGCAGGAGACGCTGCCCCTTCGGATGAAACCCCTTTCCCAAAGCTGGAGGAAGGTGCCCGGGCAGGAAAATGTGTTGGCAGCACGGCATCAGCAAACTGCGGCACGCTGTACAAAGAAATCCCTTTTTCTACCCAAAAATTTCAAGCTCTCCCGCTATCCCAGTGCCTCGCCGGGGGCTGGGGCCGCTGAGTCAGCGCGGGCTCTGCTGAGTCACCGGGGCCACCTCAGCCGATGAGCTCAGCGCGGGGGTTTGGCATCTCCACTGCCGGGCCCCCAGGAGTCTTTTGCCAACACCTCTGCCAAAATTCTGGGGTCTCACCGGCTTCTTCTCAGCCATCCCCAAAACCACAGCGATCGGCATCGCCTCAAATCCGACACCACAGAAACACGACCAACAAAGGGTGAGGGGAAGCCGGGGACGTTCAACCCTTCCCACCCTCCAACCACGCCGTGGTCCTCTCCAAAAACACCTCACCGCAGACCACCCACGAGCCGGGATGGCAGCCACCCTCATCCTCCCCATCTCGCTCGCCAAGAGAGGAAACGGGAACGGTGAAAGAACAGAAAAATGAAATCTGGTTTTGCCTTTTTTTTTTTCTTTTCCCCCCTCGCTGGGGTCAGCAGCACCACGGGGGGGAAAACGCCGAACGGCGAAAGAACAGCGAAACGAAATCTGGTTTTGCCTTTTTTCCCCGCACCTTGCTGGGGTCAGCAGCAGCACGGGGGAAAGCCGGTGCCGGGGCCGGTGACTCACGGGGAAGGAAGGAGGGGGAAGCGGCGCGTGCACGGGGCCGTGGTGTTTGTAAACCTAAAAAAAGCCATGTGCGGGCAGGCAGCGTGCTCGGCCGGCCGCGCCAGCCACGGGGAGGCGGGGAGATCCAAGGGCAGGCGTGATCCCAGCGGGATCCAGGGGGAACAGGGAGATCCAAGGGCAGGCGTGATCCCAGCGGGATCCAGGGGGAACAGGGAGATCCAAGGGCAGGCGTGATCCCAGTGGGATCCCAGTGTGATCCCAGTGCAGTCCCAGTGTGATCCCAGTGTGATCCAGGGGGGAGCAGGGAGATCCAAGGGCAGGCATGATCCCAGTGGGATCCCAGGGTGATCCCAGTGCAGTCCCAGTGTGATCCCAGTGTGATCCCAGTGTGATCCAGAGGGCAGCCGTGCTCCCAGGGTGATCCCAACGTGATCCCGAGGGCAATCCAGAGGGCAGACAGGCTGCTCCCAGTGTGCTCCAACACCAACCATCCCAACCAGGGAGGCTCACGGAGACGCCTGGCACAGCTGGGAGAAGCCGGCACTGCCACCAGGGCTGGTGCAGCCATGGGGTTAATTAAGTGCCGGGCCTTTAATTGCAATGGCGTTAATTGGTGCGGGTTTAGGCCCTGAGCTTTAACTGCAGTGGCTTCAATGCAATGGCCTTAAGTGCAGAGGTTTTAATTGCAACACCAGTGGGTTCCTTTGGAGCCCCTCACTCATCTTGCTCCACCTCTGGAGCCCCTCACTCATCCTGCCCCACATTCCCTGCTCCATCCCAGCTCCTGGGATGTTTCTCCACCCTTTCCAGCCAGCCTGAGAAGCAGAGCAGACTGTGCCACCAGCCCTGCTGGTGACAAACCCTCCGGCCACCCCACGGCCTCCACGCTGACAACTGCAGCATTTACAACTTGCTCCAATCTTTTTTTTTTTTTTTTTTTTAAACAGCATTTTCAGGGCTCAGGGTGGCTCAGAATTTTTTTTTCCCCTCGTTTGGCTGTGATGGGAACTGCAGGCTCAGGAGCTCGTGGTCCCCAGCTCCCCCCTTCGACAGCAAAATCTCATTTAATCAAAAGATGCGGCGACTGGATGTGCAGAAGCACTTGGCTCTCGCTCTCTTTTTTTCCCCTTAAGAACTGCCATTTTAGCTGTAGCAAACAAACACGCTGCATTGTCCCCGGCTCCCTCCGACAGCCCTGCAAATCCCAGCCCAGGAAAAGGGGATTTTGGCCCCGGGACAGAGGAGCAGAGGGGCTGAGCTGGGTTTGCAGGGCTGGCAGTGGTGTGGCGGGCAGATGTGGAGCGGGGACGGGGCCCATCGCAGCTGTTTCACCTCCAGCCTCTTCCCGTTTCATTTCATCTCCCCTTGGATGCCGGCCCGGGGAGCGGGGGATAAATAAAAAAAGCTCTTTCATCCTCACAAACGGTCTGGCACCCTTCTACACAGAGCTCAGAGCACCGAGATTAAAGCGCTGGCACGGGAGGGAGCAGGGGGTGTCCCCAGCAGGGATTTGGGGGCACCTCCCTTGTCCACAGTGGGGACAGCGAGGGGACAGGGACACTGGGTTTGGTGCTGGTCCCTTCAGGACATCCCTTTGAGGGGACACCCTGAGCAAATGGGGACAAGGGACCCTGCACAGGCAGGAAGGGACCCCAATGACATGGGGATGGGGACAAGGGACCCTGCAGAGTCAGGAAGGGACCCCAGGGGAATGGGAATGGGGACAAGGGACCCTGCACAGGCAGGAAGGGATCACGGATGCCAGCTGCAGGAACAGGGAGCAGGGAGCCAAGCTTGCACAGGTGGGGGACAAGGGACACTGCTGCCATAGGGATGGGGACACTGGCACGCACAAACAGGGAACCAAGGAGCCTGATGCAGCAGGAACAGGGACTGGGAGACTCCCACAGGGAACCCCAAGGCCGTGGGGACAGGGACACACACTGCCACGGGGACAGGGCACCCTGGCACACACGGGCAGGGGACAGAGCACGCCGATGTCACACGGATGGGGACCGGGGATCCCAGCGAGGACCAGGGACCCCGACAGTGTGGGAATGGAGACTGGGAACACAGGAACACGCAGGGAGCAGTCTGAATATCCCAAAGGCACGGAGACAGGGAGCAGGCACCCCAGCACATGCAGACAGAGCACCAGGGACGCCAGGAGGACAAGAACTGGGCACGTGCAGGAAGGGGACTGGGGACCTTGATGCCATGGGGACAATAACTGGGGACTGCAGCACATGCAGAACCAGGACCAAGGACCCTGGCGCCATGGGGACAAGGACTGGGGACCCCAGTGCCATGGGGACAGCTCACCCCCAGTGTGCCAGCACCAGGAACACCCCAGCAAGGGCTTTTTGGGACACAGACCCGAAGCACAACCACGTGTCCCAGAGCCATCGTGCCACCACTTTGCCATCCCCACTCCCAGCCGGGCCAGCAAAGCCCCTCAAAGGAAAGGCCAGAATGCTGGGGACCCCACCAGAGCCCCCTTTCCCCCCTTAATTACCTTCCAGAAAGAGTCCATGTCGGGCAATCCGAAAAGCAAACCTCGTCCCAGCTAACGAGGTGCCAAAGGCCAAGAGCGGGGCTCTTTTATGGGGCCACCATAACAACCGGGAGGACTCTGCCCAGCCCTTCCCAGCATGATGCAACCTCGGGGCTCACGGCATCCCGGCACAACCCACCGCCCCGGCACCTGCCACCGGCTCTAGCTAGGATTTCTGATTTTTGGGGTTTTTTTTGGGTTTTTTTTTTTTTTTTGCACAGCATCCGGAGGCAGCTCCGGCGTTGGCGGGCGCACGCGCCGGCCGCGAGATGCGAAGCAGCATCCCCGTCCCCTGCGAAAACACGTGGTGCCAAAAAAGAGCCGCTCGCCGCCGGCTCCCAACTTCGGTTTTTGGCAACGCTCTCCCACCGTGACCTCGGCGACGTCCCTTGGAGCCACCAGCAGCCGCTCGGGATGCCAAAAGCGCCAAACCGCGCCGGGATAACCAAAATCACCGCCTGGGCGGGTGAGTGAGACCCCCCCTGAGGAGAAGCAGCTGTTTTTTTTGCCCACCTCCGTCCTGCCGTGACGGAAAGCGGGGGGGTGCCCGCGCCGGACCCCGGGACTTCGTCACGGCGAGGGATGACAGCTGCCACCGGCCCGGGTGACGTCACGGTGACGTCACGGCGGGGAGCCTCATCGCCCTTGTTCGCATCCCCCCCCGCCCCCCCGCCGCACCTCTGAGCTCAGCACATTTCGGGGGACGGCCGGGATGGGTTAATAGAAATAATGATTAATAAAGGCGAAAAAGCACGCGGGGGAATTAACGATATGGGGGGGCGGGAGTGGGGGGGGTGCACCTTAAGGTTTATCGCCCTCCTGCCCGTATCCACCGCCCCCACCTTTCCCCCCCCCACACCACGAAGCGATGCTGGAGGGAAATTAAAGGGATAAAAGAAGGAAAACAGCCCCAAAACGGGGGTGGGGGCGCGGGGCCCTCCCCAGGCCCCGCCGCTTTGTCCTCTCGGCCCCGCGGGGCCGCCAACACCGCGGGGGGGGGGGGGGGGG
>NW_024500595.1:38230-68951 GCF_017590055.1 Onychostruthus taczanowskii
CGGCCGCGCCGGGGGGGGGGGGGGGGGGGGGGGGGTCTTTAACCTCCCCCGCAGCGCCCCGCAAGCCCAAGGAGGGATTGGGGTTTTCTGGGGGGATTTGGGGGGGTGCAGAGGGAGTGTTTCGGAGCGGGGAAGGGGTGCGCTTACCTCGCCGCTGCCCCCGCGCTGCCCCCGCAGCCCCCGCCGGCCCCGCACGGCTCCGGCCCTCAGGAGGAAGCCATCTTGTCTCCCTCTCCTCGCGCTCCCTCACCGCCGCCCCGCTGCAGCCGGGGGGGGGAATGAGCGCCGCATCCCTGCTCCCCCCCTCTCCTCCTCCTCCTCCTCCTCCTCCTCCTCCTCCTCCTCTTCTTCCCCCAGGGGAACATGAGGGGGACATGAGTGGGGACAAGAAGGGGACACGGGGGGATGTGGGGACATGAGGGAGGTGCAGGTGGCACACAAGGGGGACACGGACAGGGGCACAGACACGCGACCCCACAAGCCCAAAATGGGGTCACAGGACCCCCAAACCCCGCTCTTTGTGTCACTGTCCCCCAGGAAACTGCGACGGGGGAGGAGCAGCCAAAAACCCCAAAAGCAGCCGGGGAGCCCCCAAAAAGCTCTTTATCCCCCCCCCCACAAATACTCTCCTGCCATTAAACCCCAGAGAACATCGTTAATTGTCCATCAGTTTGGGTGCGTTAATTGGGGAACATTGGTCATTTGGCTTGGATAAACCTGAGTCCAGCCTTGGATAAACCTGAGTCCAAGGTTGGATAAACCCGAGTCTAGGCTTGGATAAACCTCAGTCCAGGTTTGGATAAACCTGAGTCCAGGGCTGGATAAACCTGAATCCAGGCTTGGATAAACCTGAGTCCAGGTTTGGATAAACCCGAGACCAGGCTTGGATAAACCTGAGACCAGGCTTGGATAAACCTGAGTCTAGGCCCCAAACCCCGCTCTTTGTGTCACTGTCCCCCAGGAAACTGCGACGGGGGAGGAGCAGCCAAAAACCCCAAAAGCAGCCGGGGAGCCCCCAAAAAGCTCTTTATCCCCCCCCCCCACAAATACTCTCCTGCCATTAAACCCCAGAGAACATCGTTAATTGTCCATCAGTTTGGGTGCGTTAATTGGGGAACATTGGTCATTTGGCTTGGATAAACCTGAGTCCAGCCTTGGATAAACCTGAGTCCAAGGTTGGATAAACCCGAGTCTAGGCTTGGATAAACCTCAGTCCAGGTTTGGATAAACCTGAGTCCAGGGCTGGATAAACCTGAATCCAGGCTTGGATAAACCTGAGTCCAGGTTTGGATAAACCCGAGACCAGGCTTGGATAAACCCAAGTCCAGAGTTGGATAAACTCAGGCCAGGCTTGGATAAACCTGAGTCCAGGGCTGGTTCCTGCTGGGAGTGGGGATTTCTCTGCGGTTTATTTAGGATTTGTCCCCAGACTCATTTAGGGGATCTCATGTGGGGGGATGAACGGAATTCCCAACGCCGGGAATGCCCCAGGGACACCTCGAGCTGCCCCTCATCCTATCCCTACCACCCCAAAGTGATTCTGGGGCCGTGGTGTGCCCGTTCCTGCTGGGAATGGGGATTTCTGTGGGCTTTATTTAGAATGAACGGAATTCCCAACGTCAGGAATGCTCTCAAGCTGCCCCCATCCCATCCCCGGTGGTTCTGGGGCCGTGGTGTGCCCGTTCCTGCTGGGAATGGGGCTTTCTGTGGGGTTTATTTAGGATTTGTCCCCAAATTTGGTTCAGGGATCTGGTTTGGGGGATGAACAGGAATTCCCAAAGTCGGGAATGCTCTCGAGCTGCCCCCATCCCATCCCAGTGGTTCTGGGGCTGTGGTCTGCCCATTCCTGCTGGGAATGGGGCTTTCTGTGGGGTTTATTCCCAAAAACTCATTTAGGGGATCTGGTTTGGGGGATGAACAGAATTCCCAAGGTCGGGAATGCTCTCGAGCTGCCCCCATCCCGCCCCCGGTGGTTTTGGGGCCGTGGTGTGCCCGTTCCTGCTGGGAATGGGGCTTTCTGTGGGGTTTATTCCCAAAAACTCATTTAAGGGATCTCGTGTGGGGGATGAACAGAATTCCCAAGGTCGGGAATGCTCTCGAGCTGCCCCCATCCCGCCCCCGGTGGTTTTGGGGCCGTGGTGTGCCCGTTCCTGCTGGGAATGGGGCTTTCTGTGGGGTTTATTTAGGATTTGTCCCCAAATTTGGTTCAGGGATCTGGTTTGGGGAATGAACAGAATTCCCAAGGTCAGGAATGCTCTCGAGCTGCCCCCATCCCACCCCCGGTGGTTTTGGGGCCCTGGTGTGCCTGTTCCTAATGGGAGTGGGGATTTCTGTGGGCTTTATTTAAGATTTGTCCCCAAATTTGGTTCAGGGATCTGGTTTGGGGGATGAACAGGAATTCCCAAAGTCGGGAATGCTCTCGAGCTGCCCCCATCCCATCCCCGGTGGTTTTGGGGCCGTGGTGAGCCCGTTCCTGCTGGGAGAGGGGATTTCTGTGGGCTTTATTTAGGATTTGTCCCCAAAGCTGAAGGGGTCGGGTCCGAGCATCCTTCCCTCGGCTGGGGCGGTCCGCGCTAACGAGCGGCTTTGCCAAGACGCTGATTAGTTATGCAAATGAGCGCGAAAGACACCCCGGCAGGGCAGGAGAGGGTCTGAGAGCTCAGCCTCGACCTCCGCCACCTTCCTCCTCCTCTTCCTCCCGCCGCAGACCCTCGCGGACGGGGGGGAAAAAAGCTGGAAACGAGCCCCGGGGGGACAGCAGGAGCTGCAGCCGGGCCTCCCGAGCCGGAGGAACTGGTGAGACTGGTGGAACTGGTGCTGGGAAGGGGCCGGGAGAGACTCCGGGCCGTGGGAACCGCGGCACGCCCGGCCCGGGCCGCCGGCACCCCGGGAACATCCCCAAAATTCCTATTTTTCCCCAATAGCTTGGGAAAGCGCCGCGGATAAACGCCGGGTTTTGAGTTTTCACCAAGGGCAAAGTCCTCGCCTTGCCTCGGCGAGCCACCCGTGCCAAGGTCCGTGCCACCCGTGCCAAGGTCCGTGCCACCCGTGCCAAGGTCCGTGCCACCCCATGCCAGCCTCCCACAGGGAAAATCCCCCTGGAGCGCCAGAAAAGCGCCAAAAAAAGGAAAAGCTTTTTTTGGGGGGTCCAAAAACACCCAAAAAGCACCAAAAAAAGCAAAACCTTTTTTTTGGGGGGGATCAAAAGCGCCCAGAAAGCACCAAAAGAAGCAAAACCTTTTTTTTTGGGGGGGACCAAAAGCGCCCAGAAAGCACCAAAAGAAGCAAAACCTTTTTTTTTGGGGGGGACCAAAAGCGCCCAGAAAGCACCAAAAGAAGCAAAACCTTTTTTGGGGGCGGGACAAAAACACCCAAAAAGCACCAAAAAAAGCAAAACCTTTTTTTTGGGGAGGACCAAAAGCACCCAGAAAAAAGCACCCAAAAAAGCGCAAAGCAACACGGAATTTTGGGGTTTTTAAAGGGGGAAAAGCAGCGAAACCAACGCCAGGCAGATGTTTCTCCCTCCCACGCTGGAGACCCCCCAGCCGGAGCAGCTCCCCCCCCTTTTTTTTTTCTTTTTTTTTTTGCGTGGGCACCAAATGTGAAATCCCGGTTCCAAGCACCCCGGCCGGTCAGACCAGAAGCTCCGAGGGGAGGAAGGCGCTGGAATTTTTATTTTCTTTTTTTTTTTTTTTTTTTTTTGGGCGAAGAAAAAACGCCGCAACTTGTTTAGCTCCGGGCACGGCTCTGCCTCCCCCTTCCTTGGCACCCCCTCCTTTTTGGGGGGCAGCCGTGCAGCGTTTTGAGAGAAATCCCCAGGAATTGGGTTCAAAGTTGGGTTTTGTTCCGCCCGTCCCGCGGCGCTGCTTTGGGGATGCCCCAGGGACGAGCTGAAATTATTATTATTTTTTTTTTGGGGGTGGGTTTAAGGCATCCAAGTGGCCTTTAAGGCAGCAGAAAGTCCCATTTCCCACGGAAATACCCTCAAAAAAAAAAAACAAACCCAGCCACCAACACCACCAAGGGGGGGCTTTCCCTGCGCGCCCCCACCAGCCCCCTCCGAGCGACGGTGACAAAGGGGTCACAAATCACCCCAAAAAGCGGGGACGAGAGGGGGGTTTGGGGGAGCCGGGGGTCGCTCACCTCCCTGCGGAGCCTCTCCGTCTCCATCCCGGGGGGGCAGCGTCAGATTTCGGGGCTTCCCCCGGCCGGGGGGGCGGCTGGCCCGGGCTGGCGGAGCCCCCAGCCCGGCGACAGGGACATGGCGGGGTCACCGCGTCCCCCGGCCCGGGGACACCGCCGACTTCTGGGGGACAGAGCCGCGAGTCACCCCGAGTTTTAATTTCCAGCCCGGGGGGGGGGGGGGGGGGCGGCCCCGCTGTCTCCCCACCCCTCCCGCCCCATAACCCCCCCCAAAACCGGGGTGCTGCCGCTTTTAATCCCACCCCTTCTTTCTTCCAACCCCATTTTCCTTTTCCCTCTTTTCCGATTTTTTTTTTTCCTTTTTTCCTCCTTGTTCCGCACCATCCCCCATCCCCCATCCCCCTTTAAGGACCCAAATCCCCGTGGTTTTCCCCCAAACCCATGGGGCACTGCCCGTCACAACACCCCAAAACTGGGGGCACAACGTCCCCCCGTGTCCCCCCAGGGCCACCCCGACCCTCCACAGGCCGAGCACCATCCCCCATCCCCCTTTTAGGACCCAAATCCCCGTGGTTTTCCCCAAACCCATGGGGCACTGCCTGTCACAACACCCCAAAACTGGGGGCACAACGTCCCCCCGTGTCCCCCCAGGGCCACCCCGACCCTCCACACCCCGAGACACAGAGCAGCTCCTCAGCGATCTGATCTTAATTTAAGGGAAAAAAAATGAAATATAAATTAACAAGTGATGGGGGTTGGGTCAAACACCGGGATTTTCCTCGGGAAAATCGGAATTCCAGCAGAAAATCCACCCCAAAGACGGGCAGGGGTCACAGCAAGGACCTGGGGACCCCCTGAGCCCAAAACCCCACACGGCTCTGAGGATCCAGCCCCGGCCAGGACAGAGGGGCTGGGGGACAGTGGGGACCAGGACGTGTCCCCTGTCCTCAGGATCGTGTCCCTTCTCCTTGGAATTGTGTCCCTGGCCCTGAGCATCGTGTCCTTTGTCCTCTGGATTGTGTCCCTGGTCCTTGGGATCGTGTCCCTTCTCAGGTCTGTGTCCCCCTGTCTTTGGGACTGTGTCCCCTGTCCTTGGGATTGTGTCCCCTGTCCTCAGGATCATGTCCCTTCTCCTTGGAATTGTGTCCCTGGTCATGGGGACCGTGTCCCCTGTCCTTGGGACCGTGTCCCCTGTCCTCAGGGCCGTGTCCCTTGTCCTCAGGGCCATGTCCCCTGTCCTCAGGGACGTGTCCCTTGTCCTCGGGGTCTTCAGGCAGATGCTGCCCCTTGCTCGGAGCCCAGGGGCTCGGGATGGGCTGGCACAGGGTGGGCACCCAGGGATGTCACAAAGGCCTCCACCTGCAAGGACAGCCTGGCTGAAGGGTGGCACCGGGGTGGGGCAGGGGTGGCACCAGGGTGGCACTGGGACGGAACTGGGATGGAAACTGGGGTGGAACTGGCACTGGGACAGTGCAGGAATGGAGGGGGTGGCACCAGGGTGGCACCGGGGCTGTGCCACCCACCCCACCCGTGGCACCCCACCCGTGGCACCCACCTGTGCCATGAGCAGGCCCTGCCTGGCCACGTCGTGCTCAAAGTCCTGCTCCACGTCCAGCACCAGGACGGGCGCGCTCCGTGCTGCTGGAAAATGGATCCTGCAGAGGGACAGCGGGGGCTTAACCCGAAAACACCCCAAAACCACCCCAAATAAACCCAAAACCCAGGGCACCCCAAGGCTGGGGACTCACTCGGTGGCCCTGGCCACCAGCCAGAGCTCGTGCTGGCCGTGCAGCTGCTGCAGGTAGCCCAGCTGGATCCCGCCCTCCTGGGAGGGGTTAAACTCCCAAAAAACCCCAAAAAACCCCAAAAGCCGGGGTTTGGGGTGACCCCAAAGCTGGGCACACATGGGGACTCACTCGGTGGCCCTGGCCACCAGCCAGAGCTCGTGCTGGCCGTGCAGCTGCTGCAGGTAGCCCAGCTGGATCCCGCCCTCCTCGCTCCTCGCCCGCCGCCGCAGCCGCTCCAGGCACGTCTGGGGGGGAAAAAACGAATTTCACCCTTTGGAAAATGCTTTGGGCAGCCCAGGTGTGGAACTCCAGGTGTGCAATTCCAGGTGTGGAACTCCAGGTGTGCAACCACAGGTGTGGAGCCCCAGGTGTGCAACCACAGGTGAGCAATTCCAGGTGAGCAATCCCAGGTGTGGAACCCCAGGTGACCAATCCCAGGTGTGCAATTCCAGGTGAGCAATTCCAGGTGTGGAGCCCCAGGTGTGCAGCCCCAGTTGTGCAATCCCAGGTGTGCAACGCCAGGTGTGGAGCCCCAGGTGAGCAATCCCAGGTGAGCAATTCCAGGTGACCAACCCCAGGTGAGCAATCCCAGGGGTGCAACGCCAGGTGTGGAGCCCCAGGTGAGCAATCCCAGGGGTGCAACGCCAGGTGTGGAGCCCCAGGTGAGCAATCCCAGGTGTGGAACCCCAGGTGTGGAATTGCAGGTGTGGAATTACAGGTGTGGAACCGCAAGTGACCAATCCCAGGTGTGGAACGCCAGGTGTGCAACCCCAGGTGAGCAATCCCAGGTGTGCAATCTGAGGTGTGAAACCCCAAGTGACCAATCTCAGGTGTGCAGCCCCAGGTGTGCAGCCCCAGGTGTGGAACTCCAGGTGTGAAGCCCCCGGTGAGCAATCCCAGGTGAGCAATCCCAGGTGTGCAATCTGAGGTGTGAAACAAGTGACCAATCTCAGGTGTGCAACCCCAGGCGTGGAGCCCCAGGTGTGCCACCCCAGGTGTGCAATCCCAGGTGTGCAACCCCAGGTGTGGAACCCCAGGTGTGGAATTGCAGGTGTGGAATTACAGGTGTGAAACCGCAAGTGACCAATCTCAGGTGTGCAACCCCAGGCGTGCAACCCCAGGTGTGGAGCCCCCAGTTGTGCAATCCCAGTTGTGGAACCCCAGGTGTGGAATCGCAGGTGTGCAATCCCAGGTGTGCAACCCCTGGTGTGCAACCCCAAGTGACCAATCCCAGATGAGCAATTCCAGGTGTGCAACCCCAGGTGTGTAATCCCAGGTGTGCAACCCCATCTGACCAATTCCAGGTGTGCAATCCCAGGTGTGCAACCCCAGGTGTGAAACCCCAGGTGTGGAACCCCAGGTGTGCAATCCCAGGTGAGCAATTCCAGGTGTGCAATCCCAGTTGTGGAACCCCAGGTGTGGAACTGCAGGTGTGGAATTGCAGGTGTGCAGCCCCAGGTGTGGAACCCCAGGTGTGGAGCCCCCAGTGACCAATCCCAGATGAGCAATCCCAGGTGTGGAGCCCCAGGTGTGCAACCCCAGGTGTGCAACCCCAGGTGTGCAACCCCAGGTGTGTAATCCCAGGTGAGCAATCCCAGGTGTGAAACCCCAAGTGACCAATCCCAGATGAGCAATCCCAGGTGTGCAACCCCAGTTGTGCAGCCCCAGGTGAGCAACCCCCGGTGCCCGGTGCCGGTGCCCACCTGGGGGCTGGCGCGCAGGTACAGGAAGGCGTGGGGGGCGGCGCGGGGCCCCAGGTGCCGCAGCAGGAGCTGGTGCCAGTCCTGGTAGATCGCCCACTCCAGCGGCTGCAGGTGCCCGGCCTCGAACAGGCTCTTGGCAAACACGTACCTGGGCACGAGGGCACAGGGCAGCTCCAGATTTGCACAGATTTGGGGGTTTTGGGGTTTTTTTGTACTCGTCAGGAGATGCAGGTGCTACTCCTTGGTGTGTACAAAATGTATATTAAAAATATACCATATATAAAATGTCTATATATATATTTTTTATATATATATAAAACATTTTCAAAACCATTATAAAAATATATATTATTTATATTAAAATATATATTATTATATATATATATGGAGAAAACATGTATAAAAATATATAATATATTAAAAATATGTCTAAAAATGTAAAACATATAAAAATAAAATACATGAAAAATACGTTTCATCTACAAAATGGCACGAAGACAAGACCAAGGTTCAACCTAAGGTTCAGTTAAGGTAAAAAACCCCAACGTGGGGCACATTTGGTGCCCCCCGAGCCGGGCATCCCCCAAAGGGCCACCCCCCAAACACCCCCAGATGCCACTGCTGCCACTCAGCACCCTCTGGGGACACACTCTGCCCACCCTGGCGCCCACCCCCAGCCCGTGCCCCTTTTTGGGGTACCTGTCACTGAACACCGAGCGCTCAAAGACCCGCACGGCCGGGGGGGTCCCGGGGGTGCCCCCGGCCTCCTCGGGGGGCTCCAGCGCGGCCTTGAGGCGGCTCAGGCACGACAGGGTCTGGAAGGTGTAGGACCAGCGGGCGGGCTCCTGGTACATCAGCTGCAGCAGGTTGGCACAGCCCTGGGGCTCCTGCGGGGACATTGGGGTGGCAGCAGGTTGGCACAGCCCCCTGACACCTATGGGGACATTTGGGGTGGCAGCAGGTTGGCACAGCCCTGGGGCTCCTGCGGGGACATTTGGGTGGCAGCAGGCTGGCACAGCCCCCCAGCACCTGTGGATTTGGGGTCAGGGCTGGCAGCAGGCTGGCACAGCCCTGAGACACCAGTGGGGACATTTGGGGTGGCAGCAGGTTGGCACAGCCCCGGGACACCAGCAGGGACATTTGGGGTGGCAGCAGGCTGGCACAGCCCTGGGACACCTGCAGGGAAATCTGGGGTGGCAGCAGGTTGGCACAGCCCCCACAACCAGTGGGGACACTTGGGGTGGCAGCAGGTTGGCTCAGCCCTGGGACACCTGCAGGGACATTCTGGGTGGCAGCAGGTTGGCACAGCCCCGACAACCAGTGGGGACACTTGGGGTGGCAGCAGGTTGGCTCAGCCCTGGGACACCTGCAGGGACATTCTGGGTGGCAGCAGGTTGGCACAGCCCCGAACACCAGTGGGGACATTTAGGGTTGGAGGGCTGGGGGTGGCGTTACCTGGGCAGTGCCAGCGGCCGGCTGCACCTTGCGCCACTGCGCCACCGGCTCTGTCACCAGGTGCCACCGCGGGAAGGTGGCAGCCAGCAGCTTCAGGAAGGTCGATTTCCCCACGGCTGCGGGAGGGGAGGGAGAGCAGCGTCAGCCCGGGGGTGTGGGGTGAGCCCGGGGTCCCCGGGGGTGTGGGGTGAGCCCGGGTTGTCCCCCCTGTCCCAGTTCTTGGGATATGGGGTCAGCCTGGTGTGCCCCCATCTCGGCTCCTGGACATGTGGGGTGAGCCGGGGTGTCCCCAATCCTGGCCCTAAGGGATGTGGGGTGAGCAGGGGTGTCCCCAATCCTGGCCCTAAGGGATGTGGGGTGAGCCTGGGTGTCCCCAATCCTGGCCCTAAGGGATGTGGGGTGATCCTGGGTGTCCCCAATCCTGGCCCTAAGGGATGCGGCGTGAGCAGGGGTGTCCCCAGCCCTGTACTCTGGGAATGTGGGGTGTCCCCCCGGAAAACCCCAGTAACATGCGGTGACCCGGGGTGTCCCCCTGCCCCAAATCCCGGGGTGAGCCTGAGTGTCCCCCCCGGGACACAGGCTGAATCTGGGGGTCCCCCCACCCCAAATCTCGGAAATATCGGGGTGAACCTGGCGTTTCCCCACTGTGGGATAAATCTGGGGGTGCCCCTTCCTGGCTCCTGGGAATGTGGGGTGACCCAGCTGACTCCAACCCGACCCCCGAGAATTTGGGGTGACCCGGGTGTCCCTAACCCGGGGACAGCCTTTGTGTCCCTCTCCCAGCTCCCAGCAGCTCGGGGGTTTCGGGGCGCCCCCCCAGCAGCGGTAATTAAGATAATTACAGCCATTAACTCGCAGCCCGCGCCGCCCCCGCTCCCCTCGCCCCCCAGATCCCCCCGTGTCCCCCCGGTACCGATGTTCCCCTCCAGGGCCAGCCGCAGGGCGGCCCCGCTCCGCCCCATGCCGCCGCCGCTTCCGCCTTCCCGCGTCATATGCTAATGAGATGGTAATCAGCAGCGCGCGCCGCCGCCCCGTGACGTCAACGCGCGGGAAGTGGGCGGGAGGAGGAGGCGGAGGGGGCGGAAACAGCGGGGAGGGGGCGGAACGGGGGCGGTATGGTAATTTATGCAAATGAGACGCTGTGCGCAGCGCGTCCCGGCAATGCGCGGGGCGGGGGAGAGGGGGCGGGGCACAAAATGGGGTTGGGGGTCACCAAAACCACATTGGGGTCACCAGAACAACATTGGGGTCACCGATACGAAATTGGGGTCTCCAACATGGGGTTGGGGTCCCCAAAAACCACACAGGGGTCACCAGTACAAAATTGGGGTCCCCAGCATGGGGCTAAGGACATCAACATGGGGTTGGGGTCCCCAAAACCACATTGGGGGTCACCAAAGCCACATTGGGGGTCACCAAAACCACATTGGGGGTCACCAATACAAAATTGAGGTCACCAACAGGGTTTGGGGTCAAGGGTGTGGGGTCAAGGGCATGGACACGTTGTTGAGGTCCCCAGTGTGGGACTGGGGTCACCAGGCGAGGGTCGGGGCCATTGCAATGGGGTTGGGGACATCCCCTGAGGGTGACATCGATGTGGGGTTGGGGACACTGTGGGGAGGCTGAGGGTATCGAGGGCTGGGGGCATCAGCCAAGGGTCAGGGCCACCAACACCACACTGGGGTCACCAACATGGGGTTGGGGTCACCAACATGGGGTCAGGGGCATCATCAAGGGTTGGGGTCACCAACATGGGGTTGAGGGCATCATCAAGGGTTGGGGTCACCAACATGGGGTCGGGGGCATTGTCAAGGGTTGGGGGTCACCAACATGAGGTTGAGGGCATCCTTGCAGGGTTGGGGGCATCACCTCAAGGTTGGGGGCACTGATATGGGGTCAAGGGCATTCCCATGGGGTTGGGGACATCCTTGCAGGGTTGGGGTCACCAACATGGGGTTGGGGGCATCATCTCAAGGTTGGGGGCACTGATACGGGGTCAAGGCCATTCCCATGGGGTTGGGGACATCAAGGCCACCAGCAGGACACACCACCAAGGTGAGGTCAGGGCTCTTTCCCCCAGCCCCCCCAGCCCCCCCAGCCCCCCAGGAACGCTCCGAGCTGGAGAAAAGGCTTTTTAATGCGCGGTGGGCAGTGGGGAGGAGCAGCGGGGCCAGGGGAGGAGCGGGGCACCCCAGCCTGGGCACGGGGGGCCCCCGCGGGGCGGGGAGGGGGCTTAGAAGCATTTTCGGTGGACGATGGAGGGTCCGGCCTCGTCGTACTCGGGTTTGCTGATCCACATCTGCTGGAAGGTGGAGAGGGACGCCAGGATGGAGCCGCCGATCCACACCGAGTACTTGCGCTCCGGCGGGGCGATGATCTGCGGGGACAGCGGCCTGTAGGATCACCCCAAAACCCCGCGGCGGGCGGGGAGCCGGGGTGCTGGCGGGCTGCTTTGGCCAGCCAGGGCCCACCTTGATCTTCATGGTGCTGGGGGCCAGGGCGGTGATCTCCTTCTGCATGCGGTCGGCGATGCCCGGGTACATGGTGGTGCCCCCGGACAGGACGTTGTTGGCGTACAGGTCCTTGCGGATGTCGATGTCGCACTTCATGATGGAGTTGTAGGTGGTCTCGTGGATCCCGGCGGACTCCATGCCTGGCGTGGCAGGGGGCTGTCACCTCCCTGTGCCCCGCCCGTGCCCCCCCAGGGCTCCCCAAAAGAGAAGCCGTGGGTCTGGCCCAGCAGTGGCGGTGCCAAGCGCTCGGGGGAGCCCCAAAACGCCTCCATGGGGCACCCACGGGAGCTGGGAGATGCCAAAGGGGCATTTTCTGTTTGTCTGCTGGTGGGGATGGGGGCAACCATGCCCAGGGGGAACTGGGGGTGGGCTCAGTGAGGAAGGAGGGCTGGAGGAGGGTCTGGGGGCACTGGGGTGGGCTCAGCCATGAATGAGGGCTAGAGGAGGGTCTGGGGGGTCAGGGATGAAGGAGGGCTGGAACAAGGTCGGGGGACACTGGAATGGGGTCTGGGGGCTGGGACAGGGTCTGGGGGGAACTAGAATGGAGTCTTTGGGCACTGGAGGAGGGTCTGGGGGCTGGGACAGGGTCTGGGGGCACTGGGGGCTGGGACAGGGTCTTTGGGTGCTGGAGGAGGGTCTGGGGACACTGGAGGAGGGTCTGGGGGCACTGGAATGGGGTCTTGTCGCGCACGATTTCCCGCTCGGCTGCGGGACACGGCGGCGGGGGAGGCTCAGCCCGGCGGCGGCGAGGCCGCGTCCCCGTCCCCGAGGCCGCCTCCCCGCGCCCGTACCGGTGGTGACGAAGGAGTAGCCCCTCTCGGTGAGGATCTTCATGAGGTAGTCGGTGAGGTCGCGGCCGGCCAGGTCCAGGCGCAGGATGGCGTGGGGCAGGGCGTAGCCCTCGTAGATGGGCACGTTGTGGGTGACGCCGTCCCCGGAGTCCAGGACGATGCCTGGCACACGGGAAAGGTGAGGGGGGACGCTCCGGGCCGGTCCCGGTCACCCACGGTCACCCACGGTTCCCCTGCTCACCGGTGGTGCGGCCGGAGGCGTAGAGGGAGAGCACGGCTTGGATGGCGACGTACATGGCGGGGACGTTGAAGGTTTCAAACATGATCTGGAGGGGAGACGAGAGGGGCAGGGGGGTAGGGGAGGGCACGGGGGTCGCCGGCACGCCCCACCCCACCCCTGTGCCTTCCTGGGGTCAGGGCGTGGCGTGGAGGAACACGGGGACGGTTGTGGGGCATGGAGGAACGGGTGGGTGGTGGAGTTGTGGGGCACGGAGGAGGACACGGGAACGCGTGGGTCCTGGGAAAACGTGGGCCCAGAGGTGGAAACGTGGGCGATGGCAGCGCACAGAGCCACGTGGGGCCGGGCATGGGGCAGGGAGCACGTGGGTCAGGATGGCGTGGAAGCGTGGGTCACCGCAGTGCACAGAGCCACGTGGGGCCGGGCATGGGGCAGGGAGCACGTGGGTCAGGATGGCATGGAAACGTGGGTCACCGCAGTGCACAGAGCCACGTGGGGCCGGGCATGGGGCAGGGAGCACGTGGGTCAGGATGGCATGGAAACGTGGGTCACCGCAGCGCACAGAGCCACGTGGGGCCGGGCATGGGGCAGGGAGCACGTGGGTCAGGATGGCATGGAAGCGTGGGTCACCGCAGTGCACAGAGCCACGTGGGGCTGTGCAGAGTGGGGAGCACATGGTGGGGCAAATCCTGCAGGTCCACGCGCTGCCAAGAGACCCCCAGGGCCATCAGGGGGATTCCCACTGGGATCTCTGCCCTTATCCTGCACCCCACAAAACCCCACATCCCCCCCCCTTCCCCAGCCCTTCCTGCGGTTTTGGAGGGTCCAGCCCCATCCAGGGGTCATCTCCAGGGCCCTACCTGGGTCATCTTCTCCCGGTTGGCCTTGGGGTTGAGGGGTGCCTCGGTGAGCAGGGTGGGGTGCTCCTCGGGGGCCACACGCAGCTCGTTGTAGAAGGAGTGGTGCCAGATCTGAGGCAGGCAGAGAACCAGGCTGTCACCCCAAACCGAAGGCGGGGCTGACCCCCCTCCCCGCCCCGCCAGGGCCTCACCTTCTCCATGTCATCCCAGTTGGTGATGATGCCGTGCTCGATGGGGTACTTGAGCGTGAGGATGCCCCTCTTGCTCTGCGCCTCGTCGCCCACGTAGCTGTCCTTCTGCCCCATGCCCACCATGACACCCTAACGCGGGGGGAGAGGCCTCGTTAGCCGCGCTCCGCGGCCAGCCGGGGCCGGGGGCTGCCCAGGCCCCCCCGGGTACCCACCTGGTGCCGGGGCCGCCCCACGAT
The DNA here is from genome assembly GCF_017590055.1 of Onychostruthus taczanowskii. Classification (NCBI taxonomy): domain Eukaryota; kingdom Metazoa; phylum Chordata; class Aves; order Passeriformes; family Passeridae; genus Onychostruthus; species Onychostruthus taczanowskii. Next base: position 52,148 of record NW_024500595.1, read on the forward strand.
GGAGGGGAAGACGGCGCGGGGGGCATCGTCGCCGGCAAAGCCGGCCTTGCAGAGGCCGGAGCCGTTGTCGCACACCAGGGCCGTGGTTTCCTCGTCGCACATGGCGGGGTGGCAGCGCTCGGTGCTGGGGGGACCTGGGGGAAAAGCTGCCCGGGGGGGAGAGGGGCGTTACGGAGAGGCCGGCACCGGGCTCGTCCCGCGCCAGCGCCGCCGGATTTGGGCTCGGAGGCGTCGGAGTCCTCGGGGATGGGCAGCAGGGTAAAATCCTCCGTGGGCCGACCCCAGAGCGGTGATGCTCGCTCCCCGTGGGTGCTGCTCCACGCTGGTGCTGCTGCTCCATCCTCCTGCAGCCTCTTCTTGGCCAAAATCGGTGCCGAAGCCTCCCCCGGGAGCTCCGGTGCTGCCGTGCCCGGGCGGTGCCCCCCGAAAGCGGGCAGGGGGTGCCAGGTGATGCCCTCTCATCTTCAGCCTTTTGCTGCTCTGACCTCGCATCTGCTCCCAAAAACGGGGGGGGAAAAATATTGCCCTTCCCAGGGGGTGCCCCCTGTGCCAGAGGATGAGCTCCCCGATCCGAAGGGAAACAGGCAAAACCTTGCAGGAGCCCAAAAAGCCAAAAAAAAAAACCCCAAATCACGGAGATTTCTGCGAGAGCACAACCTGCTTTGGCCTCAGCCCAGCTCTGGCCACCTCCAGCGAGGCTCCGGGCTGTGGGGTCGTGCCGGGGTTGGCACCCCCTCCGTGCCACGCAAACCCAGCCGTAAAAGCTGAGGCACCCCAAATAAAAACCCCCCGGGGTGTTTCTCCTGCTCGCTGCCCTCCGAGGAAGAAGGGAAGCGGGGCTGGGCAGGGCGGTACTCACCACGGAGGCGAGAGAGCTCCTTTCCTCTGGGACCGAGCCCCGATGAGCCGTGGGTATAAATACCAGCGAGCCCCAGGAACCTCAGAGGCGGATCCGCTCTAAACAAAGACCCTAAATAGGCTCAGTGATGGTGCCTTGGCCATATGGCCATATAAGGTGTTTTATTTCATTAAATTGACCTTGGGCCGGTGGTAGGACCCAGCACGGTTAATTATTGTAGGAAAATGTATGGTAGGGATGCTTGGGAGGCGGCGGCCCCGTCGGGAGTCCGTTCCTTTTATGCTGCGCTCCGATAAACAAGTGAGACACAAGTCCTTATAAGCGACGGGCTGGGGAAAAGGAGCTGGGAGCGCCCGCAGGTCCTGGGGAGCTCTGCGGGGTGGAGGTGGCTCTGGGGGCTCTGGGGACACCCCCGAGCCGGGGCTGAGCTGCCCCGGCTCCTCCCGGCCTCGCTGCCCCCTCCACCGGCGCTCCTGGGATGCCTCTCCCCGTGGTTTTCTCTCTCTCCGCCCCCATTTTTGGGCTTTTGCTGTCCCAAAGCCTCAAATCCTCGTCCTGAGCCAGGCCGGGGGTTGTGGGTCCAAATCCTGATCGCTCACTGAGGGGGAGCCGGGTTCTGATCCCCCACCGGGGGATTTTGGGGGGAGCAGCTCAGACCCCGCCAGGGGACACGGTGGGAGCTGTCCCCGAGCCCGGACACAGCCCGGGGGGGCCGCGGCCACCCCCAGCCCTGGCCCCCGGCCCTGGCAGAGGCCAACCAGAGGCTCCCGAACTCCCGGCTGCCTTTTTAAGGACAACGGGCCCTCACCAGGAGCCTCCCGGAGCACCGGGGGAGGCGGCAGAGATGCCCCGGAGTCACCCCCCGGAGCCAGGGAGGGCTCCAGGGAAACTGAGGCACGGCGGGCCCCGGATGATCCCCAGCTGTGCCCGAGGCAGGGACACCCCAGGAGCTGTGGGTGTCACCACAGGCAAGGGACACAAAGGTCCTGGTGTCCCCCATGGTTCCAGAGGGAGGGAATGGGCCCTGGGCTGTCACCCCATGGGACAGGACAGGGACACGGTGTGTCCCCAGCACTGCCAGTCCACTCACAGCCCCGTGTCCCCAGGGATGGCTCTGTCCCACCTGGACAGGACAGGGACACTGTGTCCCCAGCACTGCCAGTCCACTCACAGCCCCGTGTCCCCAGGGATGGCTCTGTCCCACCTGGACAGGACAGGGACACTGTGTCCCCAGCACTGCCAGTCCACTCACAGCCCCGTGTCCCCAGGGATGGCTCTGTCCCACCTGGACAGGACAGGGACACTGTGTCCCCAGCACTGCCAGTCCACTCACAGCCCAATGTCCCCCAGGGATGGCTCTGGCCCCTCTGCGCTGTCACCCCACGGGGCAGGACAGTGTCCCCAGCACTGCCAGTCGATTCACAGCCCCAGCTCTCCCAGGGATGGCTCTGTCCCACCTGGACAGGACAGGGACACGGTGTGTCCCCAGCACTGCCAGTCCACTCACAGCCCCGTGTCCCCAGGGATGGCTCTGTCCCCTCTGGGCTGTCACCCTCCAGGGCAGGACAGTGTCCCCAGCACTGCCAGTCCACTCACAGCCCCGTGTCCCCAGGGATGGCTCTGTCCCACCTGTCACCCCCAGAGCAGGACAGGGACACTGTGTCCCCAGCAGTGCAGTCCATTCACAGCCCCGTGTCCCCAGGGCTGGCTCTGCCAGGTCCCTGTCCCTGTGAAGCAGCTCACAGTCACAGCCCCGTGTCCCCAGGGCTGGCTGTGAAGTCCCTGTCCCTGTGAAGCAGCTCACAGGGCTGGCTGTGTCCCCTGCCCTGCCCCTGGTGTCCCCCCACGCCCCCAGCCCCGGGGTCCTGCTGCCACCTCACCTCCAACCCGGCTGGGTCCCCGCCAAACACGAGGTCACCGAGGCGAGAGGCTGCCATAGACGACACGCAAAAAAAAACCCCTTTAAAATGAATTACAAATTAAAACGAATTACAAATGAAAATGAATCACACCCCAAAGCCACAGAGTGGGGAGGGCAGAGGGGGCGATGGAGGCAGCAGCTGGAGAGCCCCGTGTGCAGGCAGGATCCCCCCTCCCCGGCCATTCCCAAAGCCCGAGACCCCCGAGCAGCCCCAGCACTCATCCCCGGGGCTGGGGCTGCCCCACGGCCGGGGCATCCCCGAGCTCAGCCCCGAGCCGGAGCCAGGCGCAGCCTAAAAAGGCAAGGTTTGGCCCCCGCAGCCAATCCAGCGGGCCCGGGATGCTCGCAGGAACGCCAGGCATCCCCCGGCACCGGCGGGGGACGAGCCCGGCCCGGCCGCTGCCTTTCCCAAATCCCGGTGCCGGCACCGCCCTCGGGGGGAATGTTCACCCTGGGAGCTCCGGGGATGCTGCTGAGGACGGGAAAGGCGTGAAAAAAAAGAGATCTGGATGAGTTCCATCTGCTCGGGGGGAGATAAGCATCGCTCGTCCGGCGGAATCCCCCCCGAACACAGCCAATAAATCACTGCTGAGCGTGGTTTATCTTCTCAGCTCCTCCCAAATCCAGGTTTGGGCGGTTTTAAGGTGTGACGGTCACAGCTGGCACAGCTGGAGAGCCAGGCTGGGCAGCAGGGCCTGGATATCGACATTCACTGAGACACAAAGTGAGGATTCAGGGACCTGGGGGGAAAAATGGGATGAAAGAGGCGGGAGCTCAGGGAGCAGGGCTGGGAGCGAGGCAGACCCTGACCTGAGCAATTCCCTGCTCCTGGAAAATTCCCTGGCAAGGTTTACCAGCCACTGGGACAGCACAGAAGTGGTGGCCAGCTGACACCTGAGAGCTGCAGGGATGAGGAGCTGGGATGAATCCCCACGGATGTGAAGGAATTGCTGCTCTGCAGGATGTGATTTTCCACTCGGTGTCCCCACGCTGCCCCGGGGCGAGGAGCTGCGGGATGAACACCACGGCAACTGCACCCCCTCCCGAGCACGGCTAATTAATTAGGGCTGCAAACGAGTTCCCCGAGATGCCCTAAAGGCCCCCCCTTATCCCTCCCGGCCCGGGGCCAGCCTGTTCCCAAAAGCGACCGGGGAAAAGCTGGAGCAGCGCTCGTCACGCAAACGCGGCAGCCCCAAAGGAGCGGATCCCCCCGAGGCGACCCCGCCCCACAGAGAGCTCCGGGAAAAGGAGGGGCACGGCAGGAGAAAACAGCTGGATAATCCCGTCCATGTGTGCCAGACACACAGCCGCGGCGATGTTTGCACGCCGGGTGGGAGGGCAGCTCCAGCCCCTTCCCCTCCCCTTCCCCATGTGCCGACCATCCCACCCCACCCCACCCTGCCGGGGACGTGCAGCACGCCTGGCACAGCTGGCACAGCTGGCTGCCACCTTGGAATGCTGCTGCTAACCCCCCACCCCGACTAAAGCACCCCCAGGAGGGTCCTGCACAAGGGCTGAGCTCGGCTTTGGCAAGGCCAGGCTTCCTGAGCCAGGCTTGCTGCTGCTCTGGGTGTGCACAGGCACGGGGAGCTGGGAGCAGGGAAGTGGCCAAAGCTGCTGGAATTCCATCCTGGAGTGGGATTGGGGTGGTCAAAACTGCTGGAATCCCATCCTGGAGTGGGATTGGGGTGGTCAAAACTGCTGGAATTGCATCTTGGAGTGGGATTGGGGTGGTCAAAACTGCTGGAATTCCATCTTGGAGTGGGATTGGGGTGGTCAAAACTGCTGGAATTGCATCTTGGAGTGGGATTGGGGTGGTCAAAACTGCTGGAATTGCATCTTGGAGTGGGATTGGGGTGGTCAAAACTGCTGGAATTGCATCTTGGAGTGGGATTGGGGTGGTCAAAACTGCTGGAATTGCATCTTGGAGTGGGATTGGGGTGGTCAAAACTGCTGGAATTCCATCTTGGAGTGGGGTTGGGGTGGTCAAAACTGCTGGAATTCCATCCTGGAGTGGGATTGGGGTGGTCAAAACTGCTAGAATCCCATCCTGGAGTGGGATTGGGGTGGTCAGAGCTGCTGGAATCCCATCCTGGAGTGGGATTGGGGTGGTCAGAGCTGCTGGAATCCCATCCTGCAGTGGGATTGGGGTGGTCAGAGCTGCTGGAATCCCATTCTGGAGTGGGATTGGGGTGGTCAGAGCTGCTGGAATCCCATCCTGGAGTGGGGTTGGGGTGGTCAGAGCTGCTGGAATCCCATCATGGAGTGGTGGTGGCAGCCAGACCGAGCTCCTCCATGGTAACAGCAGGCCAGGAAAAGGGATGAGTGCCCAGACATCCTAAACACTGCTGGGGTGGATTTCCAGCCCTGAAATACTGGCAGAGGGATCCCAAAGGAGCTCAGGCCCTCCTCCCTCCCCAGGCAGACACACAAGTACCAACAAGCAGCCCTGAGCTGGTGTGGGGCTCAGAAGGGTCAGCAAGGTTTGGGTTTAAACCACAGGAAAGGTTTATCTGCTCCTGGAAGCTGTGCTGAGACCAAGCAGCCCGGAATGAGGGACAGAACAGGGCATGGGTTAAAGTGGGCAAGTCCCAAAAGCACTTGAAGAGGTTTCCACACCTCAGGGTTGCAGCAAGTCACAAAGAACCTCCCCAGGAGGCCGTGGGTTAGAGTTAAACAACTGCTTTAGTGTTGGTTTCTGTTTCTGAGCTCCCAGCTGGCTTCTCCCCACACCTGGAGCCAGGCACTGAGGTTCCAGGGCTCCCACTGAGGGCAGGGATCTCAGTGGGGGAGGAAGGGAGGATCACTACGTGGTAGAAATCGTCTGCTACAGGAGGGGAAAACAGATTCCCTAGGCCTAGAGGAAGGTGGGGGGCTCCTGAGAGGGGACAAGGCAAGAGGCTTATCGCAGATCCAGCAGCACCACGTCTCTCTCCACCACTGACACGTGGCTGCAGGTCTGGAAGAGAGGACAAGAGGGGACAGGGGTTACTCAGATGTTCCCACAGCTCAGCTGATTTTCCTCCACCCCCTGACACAACCTGAGCTTTCCCAGAACAGCCCCTGGATCCAGTTCTTGCATCACCCCAACTGCTGGCCCTGCCTGGTGCCACACAGGGATCATGGCAGGCCCCACACAAATCCCCCCCCCCAAAACAGCCCTGGGCTGCTGCCTCGCCCTGCTCCTGCAGCCAGCAGCTCTGCAGCACACTTGCAGCACCTGCAGGATCTCAGGAAGCTCCTGCACCTCCTGCCAGGCTGAGCCTCCCATCCCAGCCCAGCCCAGCTCCTCAGGGTGGATTTAATCCCAGCCCAGGCACCCTCCCCAGAGCCCCCAGGGAACTCACTGTGAACAGAGGGGGGTCTTTGGGGTGGGGGTGGAACCCCTTCTGCCTGCAGGATGAGATCTCCTCCAGGCCATGCTCCGTCAGCCTGAAGAACCCTGTCCTGGAGCAGGAACAGCAGCTCTGTAGCTGCAGCCTCTGCAGCCCATCCCATCCCATGGATCCCATCTCCTCCCATGGATCCCATCCCATGGATCCCATGCCAGCAAGGATCTGAGGGAGGAAGGCTGTGCCTGACAGCCCAGGCAGAGGAACAACCTCCCCAGCCCACACTCCTGGGATCCAGAGTCACTCCTGGAGCCCCACACTCCCTCCTGGGATTCAGAGTCACTCCTGGAGCCCCTCGCTCCTTCCTGGAGCCCCTCACACCCTCCTGGAGCCCCTCACTCCCTCCTGGCACCCCTCACTCCCCCCTGGCGCCCCTCACTCACTCCTGGTACTTGGGGGAGCACACGATGGCGATGGACTCTGGCAGCATCATCTGGTAGGAGCAGTGGGTGTGCAGGTCCACGCTGGACAGGAAGGCTGTCTGGGTGGGGTGGGTCCTGAGGGAGGAAGGCTGTGCCTGACAGCCCAGGCAGAGGAACAACCTCCCCAGCCCACACTCCTGGGATCCAGAGTCACTCCTGGAGCCCCACACTCCCGCCCCTCACTCACTCCTGGTACTTGGGGGAGCACACGATGGCGATGGACTCTGGCAGCATCATCTGGTAGGAGCAGTGGGTGTGCAGGTCCACGCTGGACAGGAAGGCTGTCTGGGTGGGGTGGGTCTGCAACAGGGTCAGGGACAGCACTCAGAGCTGGGAAACCCTGCCAGGGGATCCTGTCTGCCAAGGGAGCCTTGTGGCAGAGCAGGCACAGCTCCCTGCAGGGCACAGGGGACAGGGCTGGGGTGTAATTCATGGAATTGTGGAATGCTTTGGGTTGGGAGGGACTTAAAGCCCATCCAGTGCCACCCCTGCCATGGCAGAGACATCTTTCACTGCCCCAGCCTGGGCTTGGGCACTGCCAGGGATCCAGGGCCAGCCACAGCTGCTCTGGGAATTCCATCCCAGCCCCTCCCCACCCTCACATGGGAGAATTCCTTCCCAATTCCTTCCCAACATCCCATGTAACCCTGCCTCTGGCACTGGCAAGTCATTCCCCCTTGTTCTATCACACTCCCTGCTCTTGTCCTAAGCCCCTTCCAGCTCTCTTGGTTTTTATTCTTTTTTTTTTTTTTTTTTGGATTGTCCTAAAATGTGTGTTCCTCTTTTCCACGGGGAGTTACCTACAAAAGGACCTCCACATTCCTGCCACACCCTATGGAAAAAAATCACACCTTGAAGCCACAACAACGTCCTTGCAGGCCACTTCACACCTTCCTCAAGGGCAGGAGCGCAGCTCCCAGGGCTCAGCACAGCCCATGGTGCCACAGCACTGCAGGACACCACATTCCACGGGGACATCACCTTCCGTGGGGGACACCACACTCCCTGGAGGGCTGCACAGCCCCTGACAGCTCACCCAGCCCCTGCTGACAGCCACGTCTCACACCTCAGCTCCTGCTGACTGCCCTCGCTGGGCTTTTGCTGCCAGGACCTGCAGGAGGGAGCCTCTGCAGGGCTGTCAGTGCAGAGGTGGCCCTGGAGCAGCCACCCTGCGTGGAGCAGGCTCTCTGGAGCAGCAGCAATCCCTTGGCCAAGCCCTCAGGCAGCTGCTGCTTTCGAGAGATTACTCAGCTTTGCTTGGCAGGGATCCCACTGCCAAAGGCTCCCCGGGGACAGCGGGCAGCCGGGGAGGAGCCTGCAGCTGGCACAGCTCACAGGGCTGCTCAGGGACACGGCCTGGGACAAGTGTCCCTCTAGGAGAGCAGCTTGGGGTGTCCCCACAGAGCCACCAGAGCTGGCTTCTAGCCGGAGGAAACGTGAGCTTCATGTGTGAGATGCCACTTCCAGAGAATCCCAGAATGGTTGGGTTGGGAGGGACCTTAAAGCCCATCCAGTGCCACCCCTGTGGTGGGGTGCCCCCTTCCACTGTCCCAGGCTGCTCCAGCCTGGCCTTGGGCACTGCCAGGGATCCAGGGGCAGCCACAGCTGCTCTGGGAACCTGTGCCAGGGCTCCCCACTCTCCCAGGGAAGAGTTTCTTCCCAGGATCTCATTAACCCTTTCCTCCTTCCTCCGAGAGAAGAGTTTCTTCCCAGGATCTCATCTAATCCTTTCCTCCTTCCTCCGAGAGAAGAGTTTCTTCCCAGGATCTCATTAAACCTTTCCTCCTTCCTCCCAGAGAAGAGTTTCTTCCCAGGATCTCATTAAACCTTTCCTCTTTCCTTCTCAAAGGGCTTGATGCTTTAGAAAGGAACCCAAACATGACCCAGGCCTGGATTTCCCCACCAGGCCAGTGAACGAGGCTGTAGCAGAGAGAGAACCAGAGGCTGCTGCCCATTCCCTGCTCCAGCAGCCCTTCCCCTCGGGGCTGGAAGGCCAGGGAGTGCCAGGGCAAGGAGACTCACGTGGATCCAGCCCAGGGTGACGAGGCCATGCTGGTCCTGGATGACAAAGAGCTCCTCCTCGCTCTCTGTGGTGCAGGAGTCGGGGCCCCCCAGCTGCTTGGGGACGATGACGTGGCTGATGGTGAACTCGTTCCTCATCTGCAAGGCAGGGCCACCACGGGGAGCTGTGAGCCCCAGCCCAGGGACCTTCCTGAGCCTTGGCACAAGCCCGTGGATGATGGCTTTCTCTTTGAGTTAGGTCTTATGAGCTCTGAGAGAATTTATTACACCTGAGATAGCTCAGCCACTTGGAATGGCGTAAAATGAGCAGGATGGGTTCTGAGGTGGTGTTGGAAACAGAAAAATGTTATTTTGCCTTACATTAAACCAAGTTCTCACAGAGAAAAGCTGAGCTAAGGGCAAGAGGTTCTTGTTCCTGCTAGAACACCCCACCAAAGGGATTATTTCCTTTGTTTTCTTCCTTTTCTAGTGAATTACCTAGGCCAGACCTCTTGGCCTCTTGGGCAGCCCCAAATTTAAAGTGAAGTCTCAAAGCTTTTTTTATGAGGTGTCTTTTTACCAAATTGAGGAGAAAAAACTTCTGGGCTTTTTGCCTTTTTAAGGAGACAAAGGATAATTTGGTTGCTCCATCAACAAAGGGCACATTCCTACACATGGATGCATCCACCACCCATCTGCAGGTGCAGCTCCAAGGAGTTCCAGGATTTTTTTCCAAAGGAGTTGCAGGACTTTTTCCTGTTTCATTCTCCCTGCTGTGCAGAGCACCTCCAGGAGCTCAGAGAAGCCCTGGACACCCCCAGATCCAGCTCTCCACTCCAAAGGGGAGGATGCCTCATCCCTAAAGCATCCCCAGAGTCTGGAAGCAGCTGGACTGCAGGAAGCTGCTACATCAAACAAACTTCATTTCAAAGCAAACTTCTGGGAGTGGCTCAGGGCAGATGGGCTGGAGCTGCCAACAAAACCTGGGCACGCAAAGTCTGGGGGGGAGCAGAATCCTGTCAGCCTGAGGGCCACCAGCTGGGACACCCAAAGGACAAGGAATGCCAGCAGGAATGCCACCAGTGGGAGAGAAGAAGCTGAGTGGGGATCAGGGTGGGGAAACCCTAACCCAAAAGACGAGGAAAGGGAGAGAGGCACATCATCCCTAACACTCACACGGGAGCCTGACACCGCACTGAAGAACCCAGGACAAAAACCAAACTCCTTGAGCCACTTCCAAGGGCCAAGCAGCCCCCTGTGGCACTTTTGGGGTCCCCGGGGGGGCTGTTTCCTTACCAGCTTCCCGCAGAGGATCCCGCAGGTCTCCACGCCCCGCACCGTGTTGGCATCAGCCAGCTGCAGGAACTTGTGGCACAGCTCCCTGGGGACAATGACCTGCCGCAGGACATCCACGCCTGCACCTGTGGGGAGCGGGGAGCACAGTGAGCAGAGGCAGGGCTGCTGCAGGAAAGGTCCCTCAGGGGTGACACAGAGAAAATCCAGCTGAAAGGATAAAGTCACCTTGCAGTGGCGGGCTCAGGGAATTGTGTCACCGTGACACTCGCGGCACCTCTCTCAGAAGAGGGAAAGGGAGATGGAGAGGGGAAGGATCCTCTGGCAGGGGGTCAAAAGGAGTGTTTTGTTACTAAAAATGAAACCACACACCCTCAGGAAATGTTGTTTAAAGCAGGACGTGTCACTGGGCAAGCCTCAGCCACTGGATGAGTCTGAATCAGTATTTTGGAACCACATTTAGTGGGATTTGGTCAGGAGGAGGATTCAGGCAGCCCAGCCAGGAGCTAACCCCCAATCTCCAGCAAGTATTTGGAACAAGGAAAAGCAAACAGGCTGCAGACCCTGGAAGAGCAAAGAGGCTGGGCTGGAAGAGCAGGGAGGACAACACCCAGTGGCCCAGGAGAGCAAACCCCCACGATCAGGAAATTCCAAGAGCTTCCCAGAGAAGCTGGCTGTGTTTGGCTCAGCGCCAGCAGGGAGAAGAGCTGCTCCAAGAGGTACTAACTGTTCTCTGTGCTCCCCAAAGCACTGGGCTTCAAAGATCTGTCCACAACAGGAGGTTTGGAGGGCACAGTCCCCGCTGATGGACTTGCTGGGTGAACTGGAGAGACTGGAACCTTTGGGGTTAAATCTGTTGGGGGCTTTTCCACGCCAGGGATGAGGGGTCCATCCATAGACTCTGGCTCTGGCTTCCCAAACTCCTGCACTATCCTGAGGCGCTCCTTCTCCAGCTCCTGCTGCCGGATCATCTCCTCGAAGGCGTGGAACTGCTCCTGCTCTGCCTGCTGCTGCTTCATCAGGGCCACCCGGGTCTTCTCCTCCTCCAGCTGCTGCTGCAAAGCCAGAGGATGCACAAATTACTCTTCTTCCTCCTCCTGCTGCAGGGAGGAGCACGCCCAGGGACAGCAGCAGAGAGGGGGACACCAGCCCAAGGCAGACCCCCAGCCGTTCCCAGGTTATTCCTAAAGGTCACCAGCAAACAGCACTTTCAGCTTGCAGGGCACAGATCCAGAGCCAGCTGCACCAAGGGCAGGAAAAGCACAGCTTTACCCTCCCTCTTCCATGGAATTACAATCCCAGGTTGATTTCCCTCTGTCCTCTGCAGTCCAGAGCCAAACTGACTGCAGAGGTGACTGCTCTGCCCACACAGATCCTGGGCTTGTGATGGAATTCCAACCCCTACGCCCTTCCCCTTTTTAAATTTAATTTCTGCTTCTGATTTTCCATCGTGTGGTGCTTTCCTTTCGTGGGGCAGAGAGAAGAAACCAAGCACACAGCCCCAGCTCAGGCTGGCTGGGGATGCAGGGGGAGCAGAGCCAGGGCCACCTGCAGTGACATTGGGGCCACCCAGACTGGACATTCCCCAGCACCCAGGGAGCCCCTGTGAGGCTGAGGGGCTCCAGGGGAGCACAGCCTGCAGTCTGCTGTCACTCACCTCCTGCTCCTTGTACTTAGCATAGTCCTGGGCGTACCTCTTTAGCAGCTCCTCCTTGAGCTCTTCGGCTCGGGGAAAGGCTACCTCCTTCAGTTTCTGGGGGAGGAAACTCAGCATCAGCCTGAGGCAGCCCCAAGGCAAGGAAAACAAAACCTGAGCAGCTGAAGAGTCCAAAAACCACCACCAGAATCACTGAGCAAGAGCTGGGGCAGTGCTGTCCTCTCCTCTTCTGGTCAGCGCTGAGCAGAGGAGCTGCAGCTTCTGGGGCTGGGAGGAATCTCCAAGGATTCCCTTGGAGGAAAGAAAGCCACCAGCCACCACTCATGGTCTTTGAAAAGCATCAGGGAAGAAAGGACACCCCAGCTGGACACCACAGCCAGTCCAGTGCAAGTGCAACGGGGTGAGAACTCCCCAAGTGTAACCCAGAGAATCCGGGAGCTGTTTAGGTTGGAAAACACCTCCAAGATCATTGAGTTCAATCACTGCCCCAGCTGTCCACCACTGATGTGTGTCCCCAGGTATTTTGGAACACTTCCAGGGATGGTGGAAGCCAGTGCCACGACTGGACAATGCTTTTGGGGAAGACATTTTCCCAATATCCAACTTAAGCCTCCCCTGGTGTGAGGCGAGGCCGTTTCCCCTTATCCTGTCCCTGTTCCCTGGGAGCAGAGCCTGATCCCCCCTCCTGTCAGGGAGTTGTGCAGAGCCAGAAGGGCCCCCCTGATCCCCCTTTTCTCCCTCTGAGCCCTTTCCCAGCTCCCTCAGCTGCTCCTGGGGCTCCAGCCCCTTCCCCAGCTCCATTCCCATCTCTGGCTCCAGCCCCTCCATGGATTTCCTGGAGTGAGGGGCCCAGAACTGAACTCCCGAGGGCTCAGCACTGCCTGGCCAAGCCAAGGTTCTCAGCACTTGTGTGGATCACTCATCCCAGAGGCAGGGAAGCCCCAGGCTGATGACCCTGACCACGTCCCCACTTACTTTGACCGTCTCCCTCTTCTCAGGGATGACGGCGCTCTTGTAATCGCGGTGCTGCGGCAGCTTCTCGATGAAGAGCCTGCAAAAAGGGACACAAGCTGCACTTCAGGACACTCACTGCTGCTCTGGGGCACCCCTGTGCTCCCTCTGTCTGGCTGCAGGAAGGCTCCATGCCACAGCAGCCCCTGGAGCCCTGCATGGCACTCAGGAGATCTCAGTCCCAAGGGAGAGCCCCTCTCAGGCTCTGCCTGCACCTGGCCTCTGGAGGTGACCCTCAGGGACAAACACATTGGCTTGGAAGGGAACCATGGATAACCTGCTCTGGAGCTCCAAGGGCAGGGTGGTGACTCAGGGAGGTGCTCAGGCAGCTGCCCACACCTGGGAGCATCCCAGGATTCCACCCCAGCTGACTCAGAGCTCCCTTCTGCACCGAGTGTGTGCAGGAGGGGAAATCAGCTCAGACCTCGGCCAAGGAGAACCTGCAGGTGAGCAAAAAAAGCTCAAAGCAAAAAAAGCAAAGCAAGTTTGAAAAAAGCAAGTTCCCAACAGCCCCAGCTGCAGGAGCCTCTGGGCTGTGCAGCCTGAGCTCCCCAGGTAGTCCAGGCAGGAGGGAGAATTCTGGGCTGGATCTGGGGAGGGAGATCTAGATGAGCTCAGCATCCTCCCACTCAGCTTCCCCTGTCCCAGGGAATAATAAAAGGGATAAAAAATGGAAAAATGGGGAAAAAAAAGGGGAAAAAGGGAATAGACAGTGCCACAGAGAGCAGAACAAACCAAGCAAAGCCAAGCAGGAAAAACTCAGGGGTCACAGAAACTCTGCCAGCACTCTGTGTGTGCAGCAAACAAACCCAGCTGCTCCAAGCCCTCAAGCACTTTGTGCCCCCCTGGATGCTCCAGGTGAGGATGCAGGATCAGCAGGGCCAGGGCACAGCTGGAGCCCTGCAGAGGCTGTGGCTGCCCCCCAAAAGCCCAACCCCAGCCAGGTCCCACTCCCAGCTGGGGGTGTGAAGTCGGTCACGGAGCCGAGGAGACACAACAAGGCCCCGAGCCCTGCCAGCAGCTCAGGATCCAAATGGAAGGGATTAATTAGGCAGGATTAAGAGCAGATGCTGGCCTGGGCTGGATGGAAAAACCAGCAGAGACAGCTGGGTTTCCACAAGTCAGGAAGCAGGGAAAGACGTGGGCAGGAGGAGGAGAGGAGGGCTCAGGCAGGCAGAGGAAAACCCCGGGGCAGAGGAAGGGCTGGAACAGCTCCTGGCTCCTGTGACAGCCCTGCTGGGGCCTGGCAACACCAAAACCTCCCACAGCCAGCAGCTCGGGCTGCTGCAAACCCCTGGAGCCCAGCAGAGCAGCAGCTGTGCAGCAGCCAGGGCCAGCACTATTTTTAAGCCCAGCTCTGGTGCCCAGGCCAAGCCGGTGGCTCTCGAGGCCCCCGTGACACCCCCACGAGTCCCTGGAGCTGATCCAAGCAAACTGAGGAGCATTACAGAAAAGTTGTGTCTTGTTCCTTTTGTCCTTCTTATTTGGCTCAAAGTTATCCCTTATTCCTTTTTTTTCTTTCCTACTTGGCTCAAAGTTGTGTCTTATTCCTTTTTTTCCTTTCTTATTTGGCTCAAAGTTGTGCCTTATTCCTTTTTTTTTCCTTTCTTATTTGGCACAAAGTTGTGCCTTATTCCTTTTTTTTTCCTTTCTTATTTGGCACAAAGTTGTGCCTTATTCCTTTTTTTTTCCTTTCTTATTTGGCACAAAGTTGTGCCTTATTCCTTTTTTTTTCCTTTCTTATTTGGCACAAAGTTGTGCCTTATTCCTTTTTTCTTTCTTATTTGGCTCAAAGTTGTGCCTTATTTCTTTTTTTTCCTTCTTATTTGGCACAAAGTTGTGCCTTATTCCTTTTTTTTTATTTCTTATTTGGCTCAAAGCTGTGCCTTATTCCTTTTTTCTTTCTTATTTGGCTCAAAGTTGTGCCTTATTCCTTTTTTCCTTCTCGTTGGGTTTTACCAAACTAGCCCAGTGCTCCTGCTGGTGATTCAAACACCCTTCTGGGTCAAGGCAGGAGAAACTGCTCAGGACCACAGGCAAGGAAGGACTTGCAAGGTGACAAGACACAGGTTAAAAATCCTGGAGATAGTTCCAGAATCCTGGAATGGCTGGCATGGGATGGGAAGGGACCTCAAAGCCCACCCACACTGTCCCAGGGTGGTCCAAGCTGACCTTGGGCACTGCCAGGGATCCAGGGGCAGCCCCAGCTGCTCTGGGAATTCCCTCCCACCCTCACAGGGAGGAATTCCTTCCCAAAATCCCACCCATCCCTGCCCTCTGTTGGTTTAAAACCATCCCCCCTTGGCCTGACACTCCCTGCCTCAGTAAAAACCTCTCTCCTTCCTTTTCAGAACCCCTCTCTGGGCAGTGGAAGGGACCCCCAGGCCTCCCCAGAGCCTTTTCTTCCCCAGGCTGAACACCCCCAGCTCCCCCCTTCCCAGGAAAAGGACAGCACTGCAGAAATCCCAGGTTTTCCCTGGTGGAAAAGGTTTCCAGGCAGGCTGGAAATGCCAGCAGAATCATTTGAAAGCAGCAGAGGACACAAGGCAGCACCTCTGGCTGCTGCAATGACCCAAGCACCAGCTCATTTGTTTAGTTAAAACGTTTCTCCTCCAGCCCCAGCTGCGAGAGGGGCCTGGAACTCTTCCCAAAGCTTTGTTGGGAACCTTTCCCAAAGGTTTTACACTCCCCAGCAGCCTCCTGGCCTCGCCACCATGCCCATAAAAGCTCAGGAAGGGCGAGGCAGGGAGCAAAGCTAATCAGAGAAAAATGTGTTGGGTGTGAGGGGCAGCAGCCCTGCACGGGGGGCAGGCAGGGAAAATGCCCAGGGAGATGCCAAGGCTGTCTGGGGAGAGTGGGCACAGCACAGAGCCACAGGGGCACTGAGCAAGGCAGGAGGGGCAGACTGAGGGGAAAACCTACAGGAACAGGACACTGCCCCTCTGGGATCACAGATTTTATCCTTTTAAACCCCCACGGCTCTGCTGGAGGGGGCACGGAGTTCCTCCACAGCAGGGAGCTCTCCTTTGGGACCGGGGAGCATTTGAGGATCTATTTCCTTTACAACTTTTAATTTTATCTATTTTTACACCTCAGCACCAGAGCACCCCAAAGCCCTCAGGGAGCAGATCCCTGGCCTGAACCCAGACCTGAGGGGCTCTCCCCCTCCCCAAACCCCCCAAACCCATGCACAGTCCCCCTGGCAGTGTCCCTTACATGATGTACTTGTGGTAGAGGATGAAGGCGTGCTCCAGGTTGCCCTCCTGGCACCCCAAACCCCTCAGGGAGCAGAGCACCCCAAACCCCTGAGCAGCAGATCCCTGGCCTGAACCGAGACCTGAGGGGCTCTCCCCCTCCCCAAACCCCCCAAACCCATGCCCAGTCCCCCTGGCAGTGTCCCTTACATGATGTACTTGTGGTAGAGGATGAAGGCGTGCTCCAGGTTGCCCTCCTGGCACCCCAAACCCCCCTCCTCATGCCCAGCACCCCCTGGCACTCCAAACCCCCCAAACCCGTGCCCTGCACCCCCTGGCACTCCAAGCCCCCCAAACCCATGCCCAGCCCCTCTGGCAGTGTCCCTTACGTGATGTACTTGTGGTAGAGGATGAAGGCGTGCTCCAGGTTGCCCTGCTGTCACCCCAAACCCCCCTCCTCATGCCTGGCACCCCAAGCCCCCCAAACCCATGCCCTGCACCCCCTGGCAGTGTCCCTAACGTGATGTACCTGTGGTAGAGGATGAAGGCGTGCTCCAGGTTGCCCTCCTGGCACCCCAAACACCCCTCCTCATGCCCAGCACCCCCTGGCAGTGTCCCTTACGTGATGTACTTGTGGTAGAGGATGAAGGCGTGCTCCAGGTTGCCCTCCTGGCACCCCAAACCCCCCCAAATCCATGCCCATCCCACCCTGGCTCCCCTCCTTACGTGATGTACTTGTGGTAGAGGATGAAGGCGTGCTCCAGGTTGCCCTCCTGGCACCCCAAACCCCCCCAAATCCATGCCCATCCCACCCTGGCTCCCCTCCTTACGTGATGTACTTGTGGTAGAGGATGAAGGGGTGCTCCAGGTTGCCCTCCTGGCACCCCAAGCCCCCCAAACCCATGCCCTGCACCCCCTGGCAGTGTCCCTTACGTGATGTACTTGTGGTAGAGGATGAAGGCGTGCTCCAGCTTGCCCTCCTGGCACCCCAAACCCCTCCAAACCCATGCCCATCCTACCCTGGCTCCCCTCCTTACATGATGTACTTGTGGTA
>NW_024500596.1:0-993 GCF_017590055.1 Onychostruthus taczanowskii
ATTGCCTAAAATTGAGGGAAATTCCCCCAAAATTGGGGAAAATCCACTAAATTTGGGGAAATAAAACAGGAAAAATTGAGGGAAAAAACCCAAAATTGGGAAAATTGCTCCAAAAATGGGGGAAATTGCCCCAAAAATGGGGGAAATTGCCCCAAAAATGATGAAAATTGCCCCAAAAAGGGGGGAAAATGCTCAAAAAAGGGGAAAATTGCCCCAAAAATTGGGAAAATTGCCCCAAAAAATTGGGAAAATTGCTCCAAAACTGGAGGAAATTGCCCCAAAAAATGGGGGAAAATTGCCTCAAAAAATGGGGGAAAATTGCTCCAAAAGTGGGGAAAAACCCCCAAAATGACGGAAATTGCCCCGAAACTGGGGGGAAAAAGCCCAAAAATTATGACAATTGCCCCAAAAATGGGGAAAATTGCCCCAAAATGGGGAAAATTGCCCCAAAAATGATGAAAATTGCTCCAAAAATGGGGGAAATTGCTCCAAAAATGGGGAAAAAAACCCAAAAATGATGAAAATTGCCCCAAAAATTGGGAAAATTGCTCCAAAATTGGAGGAAATTGCCCCAAAAATTGGGTAAATTGCCCCAAAAATGATGAAAATTGCACCCAAAAATGGGGGGAAATTGTCCCAAAAATTATGAGAATTGCCCAAAATGGGGAAAATTGCCCCAAAAATTGGGAAAATTGCCCCAAAAATGATGAAAATTGCACCCAAAAATGGGGGGAAATTGTCCCAAAAATTATGAGAATTGCCCAAAATGGGGAAAATTGCCCCAAAAATTGGGAAAATTGCCCCAAAAATGATGAAAATTGCTCCAAAAATGCGGAAAATTGCCCCAAAAATGGGGGAAAATTGCCCCAAAATTTGGGAAAATTACCCCAAAAATTGGGGAAAATTGTTCCAAAAAATGGGGGAAAATTGCCCCAAAAATGGGGAAAAAAACCCCAAAAATGATGGAAATTGCCCCAAAAATGGGGAAAATTG
>NW_024500597.1:0-993 GCF_017590055.1 Onychostruthus taczanowskii
GGGACACGGGGACATCAGCGGGGACACGGGGGGCCGTGGGGACACCGGGGGGACTGAGGACGTTGGGGACACCCTGGGGACATTGGGGGCGTTGGGGGGATTGGGGACAATGGGTTGATTGGGGGTTTGGGGACATTGTGGGGACATCAGAGGCATTGGGGACATCAGATTTTTTGGGGGTTTGGGGGTCATTGAGGACATTGGGGACTTTGTGTGGACATGGGACATTGGGGACGTCAAGGGCATTGGAGACTTTGGGGACACTGAGGACATTGAGGTCATGGGGGTTTGGGGACATTGTGGGGACATCGGGGACAGGGGGCGTTGGGGGGATTGGGGACAATGGGTTGATTGGGGGTTTGGGGACATTGTGGGGACATCAGAGGCATTGGGGACATCAGATTTTTTGGGGGCTTGGGGGTCATGGTGGGGACATTGGGGACATTGGGGACTTTGGGGACAATGGGGACATTGGAGACATTGTGTGGACATGGGACGTTGGGGACGTCAAGGGCATTTGGGACTTTGGGGACACTGGGGACATTGGTGTCATGGGGGTTTGAGGACATTGTGGGGACATCGGGGACACCGGGGGATTGAGGACGTTGGGGACATTGGGGGTGTTGGGGGGACTGGGGACATCGGGGACATTGGGGACAATGGGGACATTGGGGCATTGGGGACATTGTGTGGACATGGGACATTGGGGACGTCAAGGGCATTGGAGACTTTGGGGACACTGAGGACATCGGTGTCATGGGGGTTTGAGGACATTGTGGGGACACCGGGGACACCAGGGGGATCGGGGACATGAGGGACACTGGGGGATTGAGGACATCGGGGACATTGGGGGTGTTGGGTGAATGGGGACATCGGGGATAATGCGTTGATTGGGGGCTTGGGGACATTGTGGGGACATCAGAGGCATTGGGGACATCAGATTTTTTGGGGGCTTAGGGGTCATGGTGGGGACATCAAGGACATTGGGGACAT
>NW_024500598.1:0-992 GCF_017590055.1 Onychostruthus taczanowskii
CCTCCCCCAGCGCAGCCCCGCCCCCACCGCCACCAGCAGGACCCCCCCGGCGGCGGCCAGCGGCCAGTGGGGGAGGGGCGCGCCCGGGCCCCCCGAGACCCCCGGCTGACCAGTGGTCACTCCGCGTCCCCCAGTGGTCACTCGGCCTCCAGTGGTCACTCCGGGTCCCCCAGTGGTCACTCGGTGGCCTGGAGTGGTCACTCGGCCCCCAGTGGTCACTCCGGGTCCCCCAGTGGTCACTCGGTGGCCTGGAGTGGTCACTCGGTCCCCAGCGGTCACTCTGTGTCCCCCAGTGGTCACTCGGTGGCTCAAGGTGCTCGTGGAGGTCACTCGGTGGCCCTCAGTGGTCACTCGGTCCCCAGCGGTCACTCCGTGTCCCCCAGTGGTCACTCGGCCTGGGGTGGTCACCTGGTGGCCCTCAGCGGTCACTCGGTGGTCTGGGGTGGTCACTCGGGGTCCCCCCGTGGTCACTTGGGGTCCCCCAGTGGTCAGTTGTCCCCCAGTGGTCACTCGGTCCCCGGTGGTCACCTGGTGGCCCGAGAGGTTCGTGGTGGTCACTGCGGTCACTCGGTGGCCTGGGGTGGTCACCTGGTGGCCCTCAGCGGTCACTCGGTGGTCTGGGGTGGTCACTCGGGGGCCCCCCGTGGTCACTTGGGGTCCCCCAGTGGTCAGTTGTCCCTCAGTGGTCACTCCATGACCCTCAGTGGTCACTCTGTGTCCCCCCATGGTCACTCCGGGTCCCCCGGTGGTCAGTTGGTCTGGGGTGGTCACTCCATGACCCCCAGTGGTCACTCCGTGTCCCCCCATGGTCACTCTGTGTCCCCCCGTGGTCACTCTGTGTCCCTCGGTGGTCAGTTGGTCTGGGGTGCTCACCTGGTGGCCCTCGGTGGTCAGTTGTCCCTCAGTGGTCACTCCATGACCCTCAGTGGTCACTCTGTGTCCCCCCATGGTCACTCCGGGTCCCCCGGTGGTCAGTTGGTCTGGGGTGGTCA
>NW_024500599.1:0-992 GCF_017590055.1 Onychostruthus taczanowskii
GATTCTGGAGGGTTTTGGGGGGATTCCAGTGAGTTTGGAGTTTCCCAGGTGAGATTTGGGGTACCCTGGGGTTTTTGGGGTTTCCCAGGTGGGATTTGGGGTTCCCTGGGGTTTTTGGGATTCCCTGGGGTTTCCTGTCGGTTTTTTTGGGGTTTCCTGGGCGGGGTTTTGGGGTTCCCTGGGGTTCCCTGGGGGTTCTTGGCGCTTCCCGGTGGTTTTGAGTTTCCCCGGGGGGGGTTTTTGGGGTTCCCTGGGGATTTTTGGGGTTTCCTGGGGTTTTTTTGGGGTTTCCTGGGGGTTTTTGGGGTTCCCTGGGGGTTCTTGGCGCTTCCCGCTGGTTTTGCGGTTTCCCCGGGGGGTTTTTGGGGTCCCCCTGACCCCCCGGAGCCCCCCGGGCAGGGCGGGAAGATCCCGATCCGCTGGACGGCGCCCGAGGCCATCGCCTTGCGCACCTTCACCTCGGCCAGCGACGCCTGGAGCTACGGCATCGTCATGTGGGAGGTGCTGAGCTTCGGGGAGCGGCCCTACTGGGACATGTCCAACCAGGACGTGAGTCCGGCACCCCAAAATCCCCCGGAACCCCCCAAAATCCCAAAATCCCCCAAAAAAAACCCAAATAACCCAAAAAACCAAAAAAAACCACAAATCAACCCAAAAAACCCAAAAAAACCCCAAAAATGGGGTTCATGAGGAGGTGCTGCCATTTGGGGGCGTGTCCAACCAGGACGTGAGTCCGGCACCCCCAAAACCCCCGGAACCCCCCCAAAACCCAAAATCCCCCAAAAAAAACCCAAATAACCCAAAAAACCAAAAAAAACCACAAATCAACCCAAAAAACCCAAAAAAACCCCAAAAATGGGGTTCATGAGGAGGTGCTGCCATTTGGGGGCGTGTCCAACCAGGACGTGAGTCCGGCACCCCAAAATCCCCCAGGAACCCCCCAAAACCCCCCAAAATCCCAAACACCCAAATCCCCCCAAAAAACCCCAAAT
>NW_024500600.1:0-992 GCF_017590055.1 Onychostruthus taczanowskii
CCCCCATCCCAAACCACTGAAATTACTTGGAAATACTTGTGCAGGAATTCGTGGGAATTGTAGTCCAGTGCCTTGTATGCCTGTTCCTCCCTCTGCTCTGAGATCCCAGGACTGAACAAACTTTCCTTGGGGTCCCACATAGACTCATGAAGGGAGGAGGCCATGTAGTGAGTGAAGTTCAGGACTTCTTGTCCAGAGGTGGAGTCTAAATTAAGAGGTATTCACATATTCGATGCCACAGCTGAGAGAGTAAGAATCCAGGAACTAAAGCTGTGAGTCTTTATAACCTGAACAAAAACTGTTCATGTTCCTTGGGGGGTCAGAGCTGGAGCCTTGCTCAGCACGTGGAGGTCCCAGCCATGCAGGGTCTGGTCAGAGCAGCGCTGGGGCAGGGTCACAGGTCTGTGTTCAAGGTCTGAGTGCTTGCCAGGAGCCAGGGACTTCCATTCCTCCTTCCCCATCGCTTTGCTGGGATACTGCTGAGAGCAAAATGGGAGATTCACTGATGAGAAGGGGCTGAGCTATTTATAGCAGAGGTTCATAAATCACCTGCTATCTCAAGTTTTTGTTTTGAAGTTTAAATTCAGACAATGGAAAATAGTGCTCCCAGATCAAATAAACATTCTCTTTCTATTGACAGAAAAGTAAACATGAGCTGCTTAAATATCTGTAGAGCATAATTTATTAATCACATGAGAATGACAAACACAAGCTCACTGTGATACCAAGAAAAATATGAGTCTCGGGAGTGTACGAAAGGCTGGGAGAGGTCAGGACTGTTAGAGCTGGAAAATGAAACAGTTGTGGTTTCCAGGCTGGGATGTGGCACGTAGAAGGCTTTGGTGTCTCCAGACTGCACTGGAGAGAGGATAAATCAATCCAGAAGCCTGCATGTGTGTACATGTGTATTTATTTATTGAGCAGGTACATGTACAACGCCTGTATTTACAGACATCACAGAGCTGCTGTCTCCCACCTTCGTGCTCACCCCT
>NW_024500601.1:0-992 GCF_017590055.1 Onychostruthus taczanowskii
AAAAAAATAGAGTTTTTAATCTGTTCAGTGCATTCCTCCCTCCTTCTCCAGTGTTTTTTATCTGTAAAAGAGTCCCTGGAGCTCCATGTCCTTCCCTGCAAAGAAATCTACAATCAGCCTTGGGGTTTGTGTTTCCTTCTGGTAGGGCTTGAAAAAAATCCAGAACAGCAAAAAATCCAGAACAACTGTTAGCTCAGAGGCCACCAAGCAGCAACAGGGACAACGGGCTGAGACAGCCCCTCACCACTGAAACCTGCAGGTACCCCTGGGTTTTGAGTTAACCCTGTTTTTCACCAGAAAATTCCTGCTTGTCCCACTTAGGTTTTTTGTTCTTGAGCAAAAATCTATCTCTGTGTCCTCCAGCAGTGTCTGGGAATCTAAGATGGGTCTGATGAGGGAATAAATTAAGATTAAGAGAGTATTTTCCTATAAAATCATGGGTGTGGGGAAAGCCAGCTCTGCCTCAATCCTCCCTGGGAAGGGCAGAGGCCTGGAAATGAAATTCCAGGATGAATTACAATTGCAAATTACAATTTCAGGATAAATTATGGTCTCATCCCAAAGCAAGCAGCAGTGGCTGGGCCAGGGCTTGTCCTAGGAAATAGCACTGCTGGAAGTGAGGGAATGTGTTTCATCAGTTAGCAAAGCCAAATCTCCCCCCACCTCCAGCTCTGCCTTTTCCAGAAGAATCCCTCTCCTGCTGCTTTTCCCCTCTCTTGCCATTGCCAGATGGATTCAGGAAGAGAAGCAAGTCTGGAAAATCAGGTTTTGGATCAGCTCAGTTCCAGCACAGCCCAGCGCCCTCCTGGAACTCCTGGCAGAATTCCTGTCTCCCAGAGCCCTTCAGAGGGAACAGAGTGGATCAGGTGCTGCCCTTAGAGCCGGGTCCAACACCTGGCCCCGCAGCTGGAACCGAATGAGCTGTTCATGGCCCTGTCTCCCTTGGGAAGGGTTGGAGTTCTGGTCACTGAGAATTCCAGACTTTCTGTGCT
>NW_024500602.1:0-930 GCF_017590055.1 Onychostruthus taczanowskii
AAATTCCCAAAAAAAACGGGCCAGAAATGAGGGAGGCGTCGGCGTTTTATTGGGGTGAAAATGGGAAAAAAAGGGTGGAAAATTCAGAATTCCGAGGTCAGAAATTACAGAAAGAGAAGGGAGGGTGGGGAACACAAAATTTTGGGAAAAGATCCCGAAATTCCCAAGAAATTCCAGCGAAATTCCCAAAAAAAAGAGCCCAGAAACGAAGGAGTTTTTGCAGTTTTTTTTATTGGGGGGATTTTGGGGTGAAAACGGCAAAAAACGGGAAAAAACTGGGAGGGGAATTTTGGGAATTTGGGAATTCCATCCTCAGAAAGTTTGGAGGGAGATGAAGAGGTGACAACCCCAAAATATTCGGGATAAATCCCAAAAATTCCCAAAAAAAGGCACAAAAATGCACATTTTGTAACAGAATTTTGGGATAAAAACCCCAAAAAATGGGAAAAAATCGGGAGGGAATTTGGGAATTCCATCCTTAGAAAATCAGGAAGGAGATAAAGGAGTGGGAACCTCGAAATATTTGGGATAAATCCCAAAAATTCCCCAAAAAAATGGCCCAAAAACTCAATTTTGCAATTTCAACTGGGAAAAAAAATTGGAGATTTTGGGATGAAAAGCCCAAAAAATGGGAAAAAACTCGGAGGGAATTCTGGAATTCTGTCTTCAGAAAGTCTGGAAAGAGGAGAGAGGGGGAAAACACCAAAATATTTGGGGTGAACACAAAAAATTCCCAAAATCCCCCCAAAAATGGCAGAATTTTGGGATTTTTTTAATTGTAGGGACCCAAATTTGGGGTAAAAAACCCCAAAAATGGGAAAAAAACAAAAAAAAACAGGAAAATTTTTGGGTTTTAACCTCAAAGATTCTGGGGGTGAAAACCCCAAAATTTTGGGGTGAAAACCCCCAAAAATCCCAAAATTCTCCCAA
>NW_024500603.1:0-992 GCF_017590055.1 Onychostruthus taczanowskii
AAAATCCCATGAAATCACCTCAAAAAAACCCCAAAATCCACTGAAATCACGCCAAAAATACCCCAAAATCCCCTGAAAACACCCCAAAATCCCATGAAATCACCTCAAAAAACCCAAAATCCCATGAAATCACCCCAAAAATACCCCAAAATCCGCTGAAATCACCTCAAAAAACCCCCAAATCTACAGAAATAGCCCCCAAAAAACCCCAAATCTGCTGAAATCACCCCAAAAATACCCCAAAATCCCCTGAAATCACCTCAAAAATACCCCAAAATCCTCTGAAATCACCCCTAAAAACCCCAAAATCCGCTGAAATCGCCCCAAAACCCCAAAATCTGCTGAAATCACCCCCAAAATCCTCTGAAATCACCCCAAAAAAACCCCCAAAATCCGCTGAAATCACCCCTAAAAACCCCAAAATCCTCTGAAATCACCCCTAAAAACCCCAAAATCCGCTGAAATCACCCCATAAAACTCCGAACGGCAACGGGGAAGTCAAAAAACTGCAGCGTTCGCCCCAAAAAAACCCAAATGGGGTTTTTGGAGGTCTCAGACCCATTTTTGGGGGTCCCAGAACCATTTTCAGGGGTCCCAAACCCATTTTCGCGGGTCCCGAACCCATTTCTGGGGGTCCTGCCCCCATTTCGGGGGGTCCCAAACCCATTTTTGCGGGTCCCAAACCCATTTTGCGGCATCCCAATCCCATTTTCGGGGGTCCCAAACCCATTTTTGGGGGTCCCGAATTGATTTCTGGGGGCCCCAAACCCATTTTCAGTGGCCCCAAACCCATTTTGGGGGGTCCCAAACCCATTTTCGGGAGTCCCAGACCCATTTTCGGGGCTCCCAAACCCATTTTGGGGGTCCCAAACCCATTTTGGGGAGTCCCAAACCCATTTTCGGTGGTCCCACACCCATTTTGTGGCATCCCAGACCCATTTTTGGGAGTCCCAGACCCATTTTCAGGGGTCCCGCCCCCGTTTCCGGGGGTC
>NW_024500604.1:0-992 GCF_017590055.1 Onychostruthus taczanowskii
CCCTTTTTTCCCCCAAATTTTTCCTGAGTTTTTCCCAATTTTTTTCCTCAATTTTCTCCCTTTTTTCCTCCATTTTTTCCTTCATTTCTTCCCAATTTTCCCCCAAACTTTTCCCCATTTTTTCTGCTTTTTTTCCTGATTTTTTCCCAATTTTCCCCCCAATTTTTCCCCTCTTTTTTTCCGTCCATTTTTCCTGATTTTTCCCCAATTTCCCCTAAAATTTTCCCCATTTTTTCTGCTTTTTTTCCTGATTTTTCCCCAATTTCCCCTAAAATTTTCCCCATTTTTTCTGCTTTTTTTCCTGATTTTTCCCCAATTTCCCCTAAAATTTTCCCCATTTTTTCTGCTTTTTTTCCTGATTTTTCCCCAATTTCCCCTAAAATTTTCCCCATTTTTTCTGCTTTTTTTCCTGATTTTTCCCCAATTTCCCCTAAAATTTTCCCCATTTTTTCTGCTTTTTTTCCTGATTTTTCCCCAATTTCCCCCAAAATCCCCATTTTCCCCCATTTTTTTCATTTTTCCCCCATAATTTCCCAATTTCTACCCCATTTTCCCCACATTTCCCCTCAATTTTTTCCCTGATTTTTCCCAATTTTTCCCCAATTTTTAATCAAATTTTCTTCCAACTTTCTCCCCATTTTTACCCAACTTCCCCCCCATTTTTTTTCATTATTTCCCCCATATTTTCCCAATTTCCACCCAATTTTCTCCCCATTTTCCCCCATTATTCCCCCAAAATCCCCATTTATTTTTTTGCCCAAAATCCCCATTTTTCCCCCCCATTTTTTTTCATTTTTCCCCCATAATTTCCCAATTTCCACCCAATTTTCTCCCCTTTTTTCCTCCCACTTTCCCCCAAAATTTTCGCAATTTTCCCCCATTTTCCCCCGTTTTTCCCCCATTTTTTCCCAATTTCTTCCCCATTTTTTCCCAATTTTTCCCCAATTTTTCCCACTTTTTTTCTGCATTTTTTCCTGATTTCCCCCCAATTT
>NW_024500605.1:0-1001 GCF_017590055.1 Onychostruthus taczanowskii
TTCAAATACTGAGGTTTGCATCCAAAAAGTCCTCTAGTTTTTAATTATATTATGAGTTAACATGTCACCAGGCAGTTCAGCAATTATAATTGTGATAGCAAAATAGAAAAGTGCATGAAAGTCACCAGGGCTCTTTAAATTGCTGCCAATAGAAAAAAAATAAGGAAGACAAATGCAATCTTAACAATTTTTAATTGATAAAATGAAAGTAAGTTTTGCTCCAGGCCATGGGCATTAAAGACAAAGATAATGGATTTGAAAAATCTTAGAAACTCTTCTCAATAAATAGGCGTTGCTTTTCTTATGCCACTTTCTGAGTGTCCTGTAACATTTCACTGGTGCTGATTTTCAGATGCAGAGGATCTCTGGAGTTACCTTTGGGCAGTGACAGTCTTCCTGTCTGGCTGCTCCCTCCCAAGCTGCTCGTGTACTGAGCTAAGCCGCCACACTCAGGCTGCTGCAGCCTCCTCGGACATCAGAGTACATCCTCATGCTGAGCATTTTGGCAGTGCTTTGTTGCACTGACCAGGCTGGTCTCTCTGAAAGCACTTTTTCCTCCTCTGAACCATGACTACTTAAAAAAACCAAAATCCACTAGGAATGTAAGCATCTTCCAGAAACTCCCCTGGACACAGACCACTGGCTCAGTTTAAAGATATTTTGTACCAGTGAAGCTGTATTCACAACATGCCTTGTGCTGGTAAAACAAGGACACCTTCACCCCCTTCTTCCATGCTCCAACCTTCCTGAAACCTAGTGCCAAGATAGCTGCACTTCTTGGAGACACAGACATGAAAGAGAGACAGTATTTATTAGAAACACTTGAGCAAAGTAAACAGATTCACTGAGCTGAAGTCTGTCCTAAGGTTATTTAATGCCAAAGCCTAGCTGGACTATTGATCTGTGCTGCTGAAATCTGGCCAATTGTTTATCTAGTTGCCTATATGGAGATATATGTTTACAACTGAAAAAGGCTCTCATTATAAATCAAATTCTCAGAC
>NW_024500606.1:0-67860 GCF_017590055.1 Onychostruthus taczanowskii
AGATCTCCTGCCTTATTTATGTCAACACTGACTCATGCCTGCCTCCAAACAGACTGGAAAAATGAGAGACAGACAGAAATAATACCCCTGCACCAAACTATAGCTGCACACAGGTTAGAAGATGAGAATCTACTTTTTAAAAGTTTTTAATAAAGAATCTTTTTTCAGTCCTAGGAACATGTTTAAACAGTAAAATATATCAAACAACCTATTATCCTACACTAAATCTTGCCAGTCTTTCAGGCAGTAGTATTAGGGACATGACATATTAGGGACAGGACTACCCTAGATATGGATCAACACACAAGCAATGTACATCTGAAATGAAGAGTACAGGAGAAAATTTGGAGCAATTTCTAACATATCTATCTGCCTAACTCTAGTCAAATGACCAAATCCCTTCATTTTCACAGCCACTGAAATTCACCTAATTCTCAGACTGGCACTGTTACTACTGTTGTTATTATTGTAGAGGAAATTATCTAGACTGTTGTCAGAGACTGAAATAGTTAATGCCTCAAACACTGATATAAAATTTTGTTCATAATAGCAAAACTGTATAGAGAGAAGCCATTGAAGCCCATCTTTCCCTAAAGATGCTTTCCAGGGGGATCATCACCACCAAGAAGACCAGCTGGAGAGAATCAGTGGAACATCGTTGTGTGATAGATGAGTAATTTAATGGTTTACTCTCACAATTAAAGGGCAAATATTATGTATATGTTAAGAGAAATTTTATAGATTTATAGTTAAGTTTCACCCCCCCACCTCTTGCACTGTTATAAAGGGATGGCCTGGGTAGTTGGGGCATTTTGGAGGGTCAGCTCATTGTTATGAATAAAAAGTTATCTATTTTTTTAAGGTTGCAGAGTTAAAAAAAGTTGAACCAGTTGCTGTTAAGTTAGCTTCATGTTGCAGCCACCTATTGTTGAGAGTTCTTCAATTACCTGTTAATGGTTGGTGATTAGCCATTGTCCCCCAGATGCCTGCCAAGGAGTGGCACCAAACCCTGCAGGTAGCAGGGCAGGGGAGTGGCATCAGAGCTAGTATGCAGATGAGAATGCATTTTGCCAGATTTTGCAGTTTTCCAGGAAAACCCCTGAAAACAACGAGCCAACATAGAATTAAGAGACCTAAGTGATGTCTAAAGATGAGGAACTTAATCCAGTATCTGCCAAGATCCTTTTTACTTCTCACCCTAACCTGAAAAGATGTCAACTAGAGAGAGGACCTGAAATGTTAAACTGAAAAAGTGGAATCTCCTAATCTCCCGTGAGGACGGAAACCCCAGCTCTGCCTGCAGACCAGCAGACAAAGCTGCATCATCCTCCTCCTCCATGCCACTCCTGGGAGCAGCGGCGGCATGGGCGCGACCCATCGATTTCTCCCCACCTGAGCTGATTCTTTTTAATAAAGGCATTAAAAAGGAGAAAGATCTCCTGCCCAATTAATTTAACTTCACTCATTACTACCTAATCTAAGAAAGATATAAGAAAGTGATCTCCGCCACTGGACAGCGAAGAAGGAGCCAATGGACAGAACACTGGGAGGGGCTAAAGGATTAAAAAGGCGAAGTATCCATTGCGTGGGGGAGCACATCTTGGGAAAAAATCCTTTGCTCCCAGTGCTGTATCATCTTCTCTATTCAGTTTTCTGTTGTATTTTCTGACAAGGTTTTAATAAACCTTTATAAATTTTTAAAAGTGGTATCATTTCTTACAATTGTGATATTTTCTTTATTGTCTCTGTCACTCTCTATCTGTTCCCCACACCTATTTTCTATTTCTTTCTTTCCTTCCCACTCTCTCTCATATTTACTGTCAAATAAAATCCATACCATTGACTTTGACATATGGTCTTGTTTGCACCTTAATTTGGGCAGAGGCATTTCTAATAACTTCAGTAACTCGATCTTGACATTTAGTTGGCATAGTCAGCAGGATTAATGTTCTCTGACCCGAAGTGTCTTTCACAATTGCATTGTCTCCTCTCACAAAATTATTTCATATACTTCCTTCTGTAGTAAATCTTAGAAATCTAACCACTACTTCTTTTAAGGAGCTGTGAGGATGTTAGGGTTCCATCCATAGGAATTCTTAGCACTTGGACCAACTTCCTTTGAGGGGTCGTTGAGACTGATTTCTTCTGGAGGCTTAGAAATTTGAATGCATCTTTCTCTGAGGGAATTGTGGAAATTATGGTAAACTGACTTGGCTCCGTGGTGTTTTGTGCAGAGCCGAAACTCCTGTTTGATGGGGACTAACGCCCCTGTACTTTTGTGTGTGTTTTGTTGTGAAAAGCCAAAATTGGGAGGTTCCAGTCTTTGAAGCCAATTCTGCAACTCCTATCTTGTGTAGAACACCCCCCACATAAGTCTGTGGTTTGTTGTGGAGAACTAGAAGCAGGCAGGTTGTAATCCTGAGGCCAGTCCTGCAGCTACTGCCTTGGGGGGATGGTTTTGTCCCTTTGCAGACTTAGGTATTTATCATGCAGCTTCCTCTGGGGGGGTGGTAAGAAAACTTTAGGGGGAAATGTTTTGTTGTCTTTCCTTAGTGAATCTGTTAGTCACCTCTCTACCCCTGCGGTGGACATAGTGAGAAAAAAAAAAAAAAAAAAAAAGAGAAAAAAAATTGGGATAGAGAGCAATTGGTTATTAAAAAGGTGATGGGTTACTAAAAAAGACTTTAGGCAGTGGCATTCCTTGCTGCCAAATTCGATCATGTCCAAAAGGAAAATCACTGGAATAAAAGGAGATAACTGATAAGGCTGACTGCTGCCAGGCAAAAAGCAGAAGCCTACTCAAACCCTGGAAAAAAAAAAGCAACTCAAATGCCAAAACCACTCCCTAATTCACAGATTGCAATTAAAGCAGTCTCACCCCCTCCACTGAACATGAAATCAGTATGAGGAGACCTCACTGAAAAACTGTGGGAAACAACAGAAGTGGTGCAACAAGCACTTTGTAGAATAAAAGCTAAAATTTCACCTAAGAAAGTTAATGCGATCAGCAACTTGTTTCATTCTGGCATATTTTGCCAGGGAAGTTTATTTCTTTTCTTTTTTATTATGAAGGTAAAACATCCCTATATCGAAAATAAGGAAAACAGTTTGGGAGCAGAGAAATTGCAAACAGCACATTCACTTTCTTTTTATAGGAACCTACCAACTCATGAAATGGAGCTGCATGAAAATCAATGAAATTTTAAGTGTCACCATAATTGTTTGAATTTTCAGTTTGTTAATGTTTGTACTTTGTATTTTTATTGCAAGTGGCTTGCTGGGAGATCAAATACTAGTTAAAGTATTCTACATAAGTTTGATTTTTGTCTAACTTGTTTTCTTTTTGCTGAAAAATTGTGTGGCAAAAGGTCTTATGAATGTATAATTTGTCTCAACCAATTTTATACATATTTTAAATCATACAAATATGTACTAACCACCCCAGTTATGCCTCAGAGGGCTTTAAAATTATTATGATTTGGCTAAATTTTTCTGATTTACTAAGTAGAGAACTAAAAAAAATCTTAACAAAACACAAGAAAATGTCACTTAAGAAATTATTAAATCCTGCTTCATAAACCTGGAGGGATAGCCATGGACTGCAAAAAGGATGTAAATAAAATACAAAAAACCTTCTACAAGCTCTTAAGGCAATGTATATTTCCTGCCATATGTCCAAAGAGGGTATTTTAACTTTGCTTCACTAAAGCTATTTATGCTAATCAGTGTAGTGACTATAGCACATTCTGCAATACACATGCTTCTCACTGTGGGTGCAGAATGTGATGAGGGCAATTTACTCACTGAAATTAAAAAAAAAAAAGGCTACTTAGGATAATACAACTAAGTTTGAAAGGGAATTAATATAATTTCTAATCCCATCAATAATATATCCACAGTTTCTATTTTATGTCAAGATTAAATTACAACTATCTTCTGGAGAACAGAGCATTGCCCTGATGTAAAAATATGCTTGCATGAGAACATTTTGCATGAATATGTTTTGTGTAGTAATTTTGTATTATAAAAAATGGTTTTCATAATATATAGAATTTTCATAATAATAATAATATTTTCATAATATATAGAATTATCCAGTGGACTAAGAATACTACATATAATATTCTTCCAACTATACGTGAATGCAGTCAAGAAGAAAACACACATCCTCAAAAAATCCATTTACTTTTATCCCAGGATGCGAAGTTAATCAATTATACTACAAGAGCCGGGAATCCTCTTGAAACCTGGCTGACTGACACACATTAATATGTATATCTGTTGAAGATACTCCTCTATAGAATTTGAAAATGAAGACCCACTGTATAATTCTGTAACTAATTTTAAAACATATTGAACCAACACCTAAGAGATACAATATTGCGATATCCCTCATATCCACTACACATTAAAAAACACTCATTCCTGGGCTTCACAGAGTGGGAGCATTGACTAATGAGAACTGGGTTGATGATTATTGTATGCTGTATAATTACTCATCTTACTGCTTCTGTTGTTTCTGTCTTTACTCCTATCATCTTTCTATTATCACCTCCATGGAGAAACCATAAACTAAAGAAGATCGCAAGGAAAGAGAAATTTATTATATGTTTGAGTCAAGGTGTGGATGTCAGAGATGGAAATAGTTCATGCCTATTGATATAAAATTTTGCTCATTATAGCAGAACTCTATAAAGGAGCCATCAAAGCCCACCCCCCCCTTAAGATGCTTTTCAGGGGGACCATCACCACCAAGAAGATGAGCTGGAGAAGATCAACGGAACACTGTGGGATCCACAGATGGTGGTGTTTTCTTTATTCTGTCTCTGCCACTCTCTTTCTGTTCCCCTCATCTATTTTCTATTTCTTTCTTTCTCTCTCTCATTTTTACTATCAAATAAAATCCATACTATTGACTTTGGCATATGGTCTTGTTTGCACCTTAATTTGGGCAGAGGCATTTCTGACAGCTTTCATAAGCAGATCTCAGCAATTTTACTATACAAGTTTACTTCCATTCTCCTTCAGGGATGAATGCAGAAGCAGCACTTGATGCACAGAGATGCCAGCAGCCTCTTTCTTGTCCTGGTCACACAGAATTAAACAGTCTGAACAGGCTGAAACCTTTTCACCCAAGATAGGAAAGGCGTTCCTCTAATCACTGGCTTTCCTGGTAATGCAGAGACCCCAAGGGAGACAGAGCAATGACCCCTCAAGCGAGGGAGGAACAGTCTAAGTGAGATTCTGAGATGACAGAGTGAAAACTTAAAATGCTGTACTTCTTATATGTCCAAGACATACTGGAGGCTGTCTCTGTCAGGAGGCATACAACTAGATGTTCAGCTCTACAACAAGCACTGAGGCAGAGTGAAGGGTCAGACAGAAAGTGCAGAGCACATCTTTCACTTGGCCATGGCTCTTTGCTCAGACAAAAACATTTCAGTGATAAATTCATACTTCTGAAAACTATAGTCTGCAAGAAACTACTTAATGGAAATTGTACTGTCATTTGCAATGTCAAGCAGTATCCATAAACAGATCCTCAGATAGCTGTTTCAGTATTGCAACTACCACTAGAAGAAGAAGGAAAAAAAAAGGTAGATAATGTTTACATGCTAGTGTGAGGCAGATGAAGATGACTTCTCTTCCCATTCTTGCTAATAAAATAACCACACACTGAAATAAGTATTGAAGACACACATTTGCCACATGAGAACACTGCATGTATGTTCAGCTTGACTTGCTGAACACTATGTAGTAGACGGCAAATTTCAGCTGCCCAAAAGCAGGAGATATGCTCAGGTTTACACCAGTAAGCAGTAATCTTGAGAATCCATGCTGACAAGCCATAGGGCAGTGCCACTCTAGATGAGCACTCCATTCTCACAGCCTGATTTAACAAAATGCACCCAGACATCTGAGGGTGAGACAATCCTAATAATTTCAGCCACAAAATTCTGGCATAGCATTTTAACACCTCTGTAAGCCTTTCAAAGTCTGAACTGCATACCAATGCATGAACAGGAATAGTCTAGGGTTTTTTCCCCATACATTTAACCATACAGGAAATTAACCACTACAATATTTACAATAATTGTACCATATTTTGTAAATTAATATTCTTCAACTGCAACATAATTAAAATGGCCTGACTGCTAGAATACTAATTGAAAGATTATTTGAGATATTTTATCTAAATCACATCCTGAATGAGTTTTATACAGTCAGATAGCTCTGGCTGTAACATTTTCAAGAAAAATCACTTTGTTAGAAGTATTGTATGAAAGGGCAATAGCTGAAGTTTATAATAACCTACTTAATTATAAAAAAGTTCCTTGTAACGCGATGTATGTTAGTCATGGAAAAAGATGCATATGTGCTTTTACCCAGTAAATCATGGGCAGTACAATGTGTATGACAACACAGGCAAATTCAGCCAGCTCTTCCAACACATGATGAACAGGGAGACAGGTCTTTTGTAAACAAGGGAAACTGACATTTAGATTACA
Organism: Onychostruthus taczanowskii; assembly: GCF_017590055.1. Taxonomy (NCBI): domain Eukaryota; kingdom Metazoa; phylum Chordata; class Aves; order Passeriformes; family Passeridae; genus Onychostruthus; species Onychostruthus taczanowskii. The sequence continues at coordinate 6,510 of NW_024500606.1, forward strand.
AAAAAGGCAGTTTACTTCTTAGCCACAGATACAAAGATAGGAAATTAAAGCAAAGGAAACATTTTAAATAATGCCCCAGGAATGTAAGAACACCTAGATATTCAGAAAACCTATCTGTAATTTTTCAGAGAGGAATTAACACCTCAGGAACCCTCAGAAACTTATTTCCTTAATGACAGAATAGTGGGTAGCAAAAACAATATTTTATCAAAGCATGCATTTTTCTACTTAGAGTCATCATCTACAGAGAAGGAAAAAGTCAGCATTTAGGTGTTGAGAGCTTTGTAACAAGCTGGCTCCTGGATAAGGGCCACAGCCAGATTAATCTGCCCGAGATACAAACAGGGGAAATGTAGAGGATTTTGTAGATAGTTAGCTAGCTAACAAAGATCATGCTGGAAGCAAGAAGGAGACGAGGATAAAAGCGGCAAGGTCACTGTGCCCTTGCCGAAACTTGAGGTTGTGGGAGAAGCTTGTTAGCTAGCAAGAATGAAGGAACGATAGCAGAAACCATAACAAGGTGAACACAAGAATGTAAACGTAGACGTAGTTGACTGATAAATGACTAACCAATGATGAGCTCAATTTTTACAATATGCATTAGCCTTATTAACACTGCTATAAATGTGTGTGCCTATCCAATAAACTTTTGAGACTTGTTGTTCATCATCTGGTGTGCAAGTCTTCCTTCTCCATCATTTAGAGGACGCAAAAACCTAAACTGAAGTCTCAGTTGCACCAATATATTAGAATACAGAGGAATCTTAAATATAGTAACTCCATTTTTTTGAGCTGTTCAGGTGACAGTGACAAGCTGCTTGCAGTTCTGACTTCATGCCAATGCAAAAAGTAGCAAAAAGCCTTTTCCTTTTCTGACTTAATTAAAAACAGAATACTGCAGCAGGCTTAGGTAAGGATACAGACACAACTCACCCTTCTCAACTAGCTGCTCAAAAAGGTTAGGGCACAGAGCAGGAGGAGGCAGTGCTTCCCCCAGCTCCCCACCAGACTCACTGGTCAAGACACAGCATGCTGTGAGGCTGAGGCATCTTCACTGAATAGTACAGTACAAGTCCTCTGCCATTCTTAAAGTATGAAAAAGGTGAAACATCATGAAAAAAATTAACCCAGGCCTTAAATATTTAGAAATGCTGTATCTGTCCAATACCACTTCATAAAACAGCTAAGATTTGTAAGCATTGAAATGTAAAAGACATAAGTAGTAGTTCAATAGAGCCAAGATGTAAAGGCTAGGGCAATTGCACATTACACAATTCCATTCACCTGAGAAAATCTAAGTGTTTCTCTTCATCTGGAAGATATTCTTGCAATCAGTAAAATACTGGGCTATTTATAATCAATTTACAAACAGGTAAACTGATGCACAGAAAAGGATTTTCTCATGTCTGTTTCAAGAGCTCCTTGCAGACTTTCAACACTATTAATCCAGAGCAAATCATGCTCTGTTTTCTAAAAACACCGATAGAGGATATGGATACAGGTATGTATTATCAAGAGGTAGACAGGGAATATGAACTCAGAAGGCTGTGTTCTCTATCCTTGCAATAAGCCCAAAGAGACATTTTCCTTATTTCACTCAGGAAGAATCTGCCTCAGTATTATGTCAGCCTCATTAAGGTGAAAACACGTCCAACAAAGTTCTCAAGCCTCCAGCTTTCTGGGATTGTATGGCCCATGTTAATCTTGAAACTACTTACTTCACACAAAAGCTCTGCTACTAAGTACAACAAGAGACCTTAACTCTATTACTGAGCTTCTGTCTAGGGCCGGCACAGGTACCTTACCTATTTCTCCAGGAACATGCTTGCCGCTGAAACGAAAGCATGCTGTGACATTGAGACAGTTCACCGGCTGCAAACCATCATGGCACTGAGGAGCTGTGATATTGATAGATATGGGCAGGAAAATGGCGATATCCATGGTAATGACAGGCCTGGATCTGGAGATCAACAGAGAAGTAAAATTGAGTGACCATTCAGAGGGAAATTCTCCATGAAAGGAAAAAAAAAGCAAATTTGGTAAACTGCCCAATTTCAAGCGGACAGGAAAAATAAGAGAGTACATTTGAATTGTAAAATAAACTAGCATTTTATCTAGCTGGCAAGGGCTACTAGCATTTAAATGAAAGTGGTAATGTCAGCTTGAAGTTTAGTGCTCAGATACAGACTGCAGGCAGGCAGCTGAGGAAACTGATATCATGTAATAACAATAATCATCTCCAGCAAATGTTGCATAACCCTTCATGATGACTGAAGAGGATAACAATATTACCAGAACAGCAAACAAGTTTATGCAAATGAGACTGTTTGCTAAGCATCTTGGATGAACAGGGACAGTTAGGGAGAGACTGTGTGTTTCCACAGAATTGTCTATAGTCAAATTTGTGACCTCAAAGTTAAGGAGAGTGCACAGAGGTCCTCCAAGGAGATGGATTCATACATAATTTTTCTGACAGCATAAGAGGGACCAAGAGATATCACATCCATGTTTTCTGAAGGAAAAGTTCAGCTAATTGCCTCCTGGCAAGTGATAAGGATTGAATACTCTTATCACACTGCTGAACTGTGTTTCAGGAACTATCCAGTGCACTGTGAAGAAAAGCTTTCTACTCTTGCAACTCCAGCACCAGGTTATTGCTACCAGTGCTCCTGGCTGAGGGAGACCTCAGCCAGAATCACAGAGCAAGTTGACTGGCTTAAAGCACAGATGTCTTGCTAGGAAAACTTCTCTGTGTGATCATCCAGGAGGGATGTCACACATCCATCAGGGAGTCACACTCCCAGCACCAGATAATTTAACTGCTGGGACCAAAGCACATTACAGCATGTGGCTCCAGTGAGTTGACAGGTGCCCACATTGACTCCCTACACACACTACACTCACACAGTCAGACCAGACTTCCCATTGTTCCATAAAGCCTTTTATTCACAGTGCAGTAACACATAAACAGCTGGAGGTGGTGCCTCCAAGGAGAAACCCCAAGCAAAGCGCCCCAAGGGCTTTTATAGCCTCACAGCCCAAGCACACTAAAGTCTCTGCTCTGCCTCCTGAGTCCTCAGCTCCTGCTATGTCTCAGTGTCCCCAAGTGTCCCCTTGCTTTGGGCTCCCACCACCCAGAGCTCAATCTGCAGTTCACACACTAAGCTACTGCACTGAATTTATTTCTCAACAGTTTCCTCCTTCACACAACACAGAAGGCCCAGCAGCTTGATTGGGAAAAGCAACCCAGAAACTCAGGCACTCCTGAGCCACCTCCAGTGCAGGACTTCAGCCCAAAAATTATGGGTGTTAGTCTTCCTGTTTTCAATTCTGTATGTGTTCAAGATGAACATGTTCTTCCAAAATCAACTACAGTAATAAAAAAATTTAAAGTGGCTTGTGGAATGAGAGCCCTGCAACCAGCAGATTCAGTTCTAAGGTAGTTCCAGCAGCCATGCAAGGCCAGAGCTTGTAAACCACTTCAGGACTCTCATTCCACAAGCCACTTAAATTTAGAGGTAGGGGAGAGGGAGAAGAGAGCAGGGATTGTGGCTACACGTAATTTATATGAACTGGAACAAGAATCACATCAATCTGCTATACAGCTGCTCAGACTGTTTTATCACAGCCTGAAGTAACAGTGCAAGTTCACATTTTGAGATGGAGGATAAAAAGAAATTATAGCCTTAGAAATATATAGGTAGGGGGAAGGGAGGGGAAAAAAGTCAGCATCCTACGATCATTTCACATCTTCAAAAAAACCCACTCTTTCTGAATGCTTAGGGAGACATAAAAGAGTAAATGCTATAACTGATCTAGAAAGTATTCCAAAAAGTATTTATCCACCTATCACACACTGTGTGATTTTTCCTTAATGCTATGTCACTCGGTTATTCACTGGGGAAAAACAACCCAATGCATCTGTCAAAGAGCCATACACACACATGATCAACAGAAAGTGTCTGCCCCAAGTCATGAAATTCGGCTTCCACCAAAGGCATTAAGTATCACTTGACAAAACATTTGCTGGTTTTGGTTAAAGAACTTCACAAAAGCAGGAAGGGTGAGGGGATGCACGGGGGAGAAAAAGTTTATCTCTTTATCCTAACAGCAAGAGAGGCACACTGTAAATTGGCAGTAACAGCAATTAATCAAGCTGTTTACAAAGTTAGTCAGTAATGCACTAATTTCCCCTGAAATGGGCAAGCATAACTGAATGCATGAACAGAGGTCATCATGCTGTTGTGATGTATGTGGTTTTAATCACAATAAGCCTTTCAGTTTGTCTTCCCCTTCTCTCGCAATTAACATCAATGTAGGTGAAAAATGCAGTTTTCTTTCTAGCAGCTTCAGAGATGTGAAACTGTGAATTCCTATCTGGGGCATGGCACATCTTTTCACAGAAGCAGTTTATTAGCCTTCTCTGTCTGTATATATGATGAAGAAACAGAAAGCTCTTCAAAAGCCTTGACCACCTGACATGCTGATCATCAAAAGTATTTCTTCCCTCTCTCTCCTTTTTCTTTTTCTTCAGTGTAACTGATTCAAAAGGAAACAGAGCCAAGTTTCTCCTGCCTTGAACAGGAAGAAGGTCGGCACATCTGTTCTGCAGCTCCAGCATTTGTCTTACCTGGGTCACCCCATCCCTGTATCTTCCATTAAGATGCAGGAGTTCCTAAAGATATCTAAGTATTGAAATGATTTTTTAATTTAATACTAACGAGTATAACAAAGGAACTACTGACAAAAATCCAGCTTTCCATTCTGTTACCCAGGTCATTTGCACTCTAACTCTCCACCTACACAATTTGGTGAACCAAGCTGTCCCACCTCTGTAAGACAGAACAAGCAATTACACTTAACTCACAAACTTGAAAGAGCAACCCAGCTCCTGTGTGTACTGAAAATGTATCCGTATTTCATTTCCCTAAACACTCTTATTTCACTCTGCATCCCATTATAAAATTATATATATTCATATATATATTCATATATATATATATATATATGCAAAACTATCTATCTATCTATCTATATCTGCAAAATTACATCCTGGCATCCTATACTACTCATTTTTTGCTCAACTGCATTCCCTTCAATCACCATTGATTTACTTTAGGTAAACATAAAAAAAAGCCTTGTCACAAGTCAGGAGCAACCTTTTTAAAGAGGCACTGAGATACAACACATCTCCTTTCACTTCTAACCCTTTTTCTTCATAGACCAGGTATTATCCTGGTATTATCAGCCCTCACTGTTCTATTTAAATTGGACTGCATTCTTTGACACCATTCATGTCTAAGGTTTTGCTTAAAAAGTAATCCAGCTAGCTTCTTCTGGCCACAATAAACCGGGGAGGAAACTGGACTTAGACCACATAAGATATAAACAGAAAACAGAAGAAGACAACAGTAAATAAAAAAGATATCTCACCTCAGAAGTACCACACTGTCTGACAGGAAGGCTCCAACAGTCATATCTGAAATGTTTGCAACACTGAGGCAGTTACAAAGGATGCGTAAAATTCAGTTCTCTCAAATCTGCTGCTAAATCACAGAACATGAAACTAAAAAAAGCATTTTATGACTTAGCCAGTTTGTCCTTTCAAATATCATTATGTCATAAGTCTTGTAATTGAAGGATTAGTTCTGTGATGTTCACTTCTGCTTCGTTGTTTGATTTTTATTACTACTATTATATTCTGGTCTACTTTTTGGGTTATTTTAAGACTACCATCCTGACAGAGCATCTTCCCAGTAACTTAAAACCTTGGCCAGATACTGAATCATTGTAACTGTCCAAATACTTTAATTGTGCAATCACCGAAAATTTTTATCAGGAGTTTTGAGTGGCAGAAGGGAAATGGAAAAAGCAGCTCAGTTTCACTGACTACCTGCAATGGCAGGAACTAGAAGCCTGAAAACAACCAGCTCTGCTGTTTTCTCAGCCTGCTACTGTATTTTCCTGATGCTCTCACTGCCAGAGTAATTGACATACCTGGGTAACCATTGCTATCCATATCAACACCTCCTGATATGGACTGGCCAAACATACGCAGCTTTGGGTTTATTGTTTGTCCAGACAGCTTCTGCAGTAGAAAACACACAAGTGAAATTAGTCATTGACACAAAAAATCCTCTAAAAAAACCTCTTACCAAAACAAAAAATCCCAAAACATTTAAGCATGATTTCCATGGCTACTGGGTCTCTCTTCTATGGGTTGGAAGCGCTATGCACCTGCTGTCTTGCACTGCACCCACACAGCCCTAACAGGAAGGCAGTCAACTGCCCCTCTGCTCCTGGCTGGTAGGAGACCACTGTTGACTTGAACTAAAAACCCACACCTGCATTACAATACTCATGCAGCCCTAAGCAAAATAAGGAACAAATCAAACAGATTTCTGCATGAGGAAAAAATACAACTGCACCCAAGAGATTTTTTTAATTTCTGTGAATAAAAGTCTTAAGAAGCATCTTAACAATATTAATGATTAGCTAAAACAAAAAATCATGCACAATCATTTCTTTTCACCAAGTCTGCCAGCATACTCAAAGTCAAAATTATTAATTCTCATCCCATTTGGAAATTCTGGTTTCCATCATCTATTACAGAGTATTTTCTGCCAGTTTGGACATTGTATTTCATTTTTGCCTCCCCCACACAAAGATTAATTGACTTCTAACATAATTTCTTTCTTCTTTTAATTACTTTCTCTAAATTTGCATTGTAAATGCAAATGTCTGAAGCAAATTAACATATCAAAATCTCTTTCTCGGTGAAGGCAATCCGCCAGCTTTCAATCATTCTGCTGGGCTGCCAATGCAGGACCTGAACTCAAATCAACTTCTGACTGCAGAAGTTACAGACAGAGGAAACCATGAAGTAATTTTAAGTCTGTTGGAGGTGCTTCACTGTTTGTGACATGTGACCAACTTTTCCTGGCCCTCCCATAAAAGAATGCAATATGGGACAGAAGATCAGGCAGGAAATTTATGGAAAAAAAGACTAGCTGAAGATAAGAAAGATATCCTGACAGTTAGTTTACAGGGAAAACAGTACTACTCTGAGTACAGATATCTTTTTCTACTTGTGGGCAGGTAAGCTTAAGACAACTGGAAGTAATTTCATCCCCACATTACACTCACATTCCATTTTTAGGGGTCCCAGTTAGGGTGGTAAATCCCACCTGCAAACACCTAAAAGACATCTGTGGGTTCTTTCAGCCTACAAGACAGAAGAATAACGCTGCTTTTAAGTACCATAAATGAAAATAGCAGGACACAAAGCCAAGTCAGCTGTTTCTGCTAATACCTGCCACTGAAGCTGCTGAAGGGACATCAGAGAATGACATGTACCAGCACTATAAATGATGAAAGCAGTAGGAGGGAGAAGGAAGAGCTAACAAAATGAAAAGGGTGAAAATATATACCCTGCTGGACAACCCTCCCTCCACCTCTCACAGCTCATTTCAAACAGGAACTCCACAACAATAAGATGGATCAAGAATATAGTAATAAGATACAAAATGTCTTCCACCTTCAGGTTAAAATCCAGGGCAGATAGGTAAAGAGATGAAATTGTTACACAGTTTTGGCTGCACACAGGACATGAGCCAGTGGTGTGTCTAGTGCCCTGCACCAGACACTGGGAAATGGCAGAGAGACAATGCCTGTAAGCAGTACCCCCTTGGCCGCCTCAGGACATGGGACAATGATAGGAACAGTTCATCAAGAGTCAATGACCACACAGCCAGCCAATCTCTTGAGCTGGGTGTTTTCCCACTGGCCAGAGAGACATGTGCTGTATCTGCTGGCCTTGCTCCAATGGGGAAGGAGAGATCACAAACAGGATGCCTTCCTTCCCACCCTGCTGATCTATCCTTAAAAAATGTGAAATTTGCCCAAGAATTACCAAAAAAAAACCCAAACCAAAAAATCAAACCAAACCAAAAAACTAAACTATACTAAATAAAATAAAACAAAACAAAAAATCTAATCCTTTTCAGCAAGAGCTGGAGAGCTCTGGAGTTTTCAGAGAAGAACCTCCCAACCAGTGGCTCTTGGCAAAAAACAGACAGAATCCTCCACATGCCATACATTATGAATACTTCTAAAATGCACTGAAGAGTCACTTAACTTCCCTTTTTTTCAAAAGTAGTGCATGTCATATACATGGTAAAGAAGGACTAAACTTTTATAGTCTTTTGAAAGAGTTGCCAATATAACCACTGAACACTTTAATTCTGTGTAAACTGATTTACTATGAAGGATCCCACCCAGTAACAAAACAAAACAACCAGAACTTCAAACACACAGAGTGAGGGAAGAGTCAGGCTTTCAGAACAATAAAATGTGTCACCTTGATTTTGTAAGACTTTGTTAAGCTTTCTGATGTTTACATTCTTTCAACACAGTTCTGTAAATAACCTATGTTTTGTATTCTTTCATGGAGGTGGAGAGAATTGATGGACCCTTGGTCTGTCCAGTGGCATTGGAGAGGTGGCACTGTCACCCTCCAATCCACTGTCACCTTTGGAAAACTATAAATGTTGGAGTCAGAAAATAAAGGTGCTTCTTTTTTGTTCCCCTCAAGAGCAGCAGTGTCTGTGTCATCATTTTGTGTCTTATCACAACAAAAATATGCTAGACAGAGACTATGATACATATGTTGGGTGGCATGAGCATAAATTTATCTTCTCTACTGCCTGGCTACAGCAGCTAAATTGTCTGTGTTGTCTCTGCACAAGACACCATACCATATCCCCAACAAGGTTTTACTTCATCGTAAGTGGGTAAGGGCGATGGTACTAAGAATGGCCTTCTGACACATTGTCAGAATGCAAGAAGGCCAATAAAATGGGTAAGGAGGCACAAAAGAACAGTTAGTAACTCTTCATTCTCACAAAGTCTGCTTCTACAAGAAGTGCAACCTCCCAATTTCCCATGGGTTTCTCCACAATTTGCATGCTCAACCTTTCCAGGGTTTTCATTTCTCCTCTGCATTAGTACTATCCCTAAAAACTAACACTCAACTTTTAAGACTCTGCTTGCTTCAAGAAGATACAGCTGACAACTGTAACAAAAGAGTAAAAAATACCTCCTAACTAGCATAATTTTACCTTTCAGCATAGATATAGACAAATTTTGGGAGAAGCTATCTTCAAACCAGAACTGAGAAAAGAATATAGCTATGACAAGGTTACCTATTAAGGGACCCTTAAGTATTGTTCATTTCTGCAGGTCCTGGAAAAGTGACTTTCAGATAGGGATCATAAGCAGTAGTGTCACATACCATAGAGTACTGAGGAATAATACCATTGGCATCCCCATGGTAAATGTACACTGCTCCTATGTAGTTATCTTCCTTAGGCGCTCCAATGGCAACATCTGTAAAACAGTGCAGATTTCACAATCCATTCCATTAATCCAACTTTTCCCTAATTTTAGGATACAGCTATCCATAGGAAAACAGCTCCCCATGAAAAGCTGATCACCAGCTTATATGAACCTCGGTAGAAAAACTTAGTTGATTTTATTAAGAGCTCATGTTAAGATAAACTTTAAAAATACACAAATGCATATGAATTTGTACACATACGTATGTTTCACATAATCAGATGTTGTGCCTAATTAGACATGTTCTTTTACAAAAATGTGTTTTTCAACCAGCAACCATATTCAAAAAATTAATTTAGAATCCTTTTATAGCCAAATACCCATGAGAACAACTATGAGAACACCAACTTTGTGAACCAAGGCAAGACTGCCGAAATATTTACTGTAGCAGTACATTAAGGTTGGTTGAAAATCCAAGGCTACACAAAGAAGCTGGGTATATTAAATGGATAGGCAAGAATTAAAAGCAACTGCTGAGAGTGACTTTTCAAATTACAATTGATCCAACTTAACTGCAAACTCCTACAGAGAACATGATCCCACCTCCCGTTCTCCTCTCCTACTTGGATCTAGTGACCATGCTATCTGCTAAAATTAAGGTTTTCACAATTTCTTCGTACCCATGGACTGATCCTCTCCAGTCTCAGCATCACCGTAACTGACCATATATTAGCAAGTACACACAAGCACATGTCCAGATGCAGAGGAAAAGCATGTTCATGATTTGTGAGGGCAACCTGCAAGAAGGCTGGGTTAGGCTTAATGGGATACTGTGTCCTGAGTGGCTTGGAAGAAATAAATCCAAGCACACACTAAGTTGGCCTTTGTTTATGTCCTGGGTTGACTATATGATGCTTTTATCCCCAATCGTCTTGTCTTGTTTATACTGAATAATAAGTTTTACACCTTTAAGACTCTCTTCCAGAGAGTGAAGAGGGGAGGAAAGAAGCGTGCAGTTTGTTTTTCAGACTGCACTCACTCCTCCATATTCCTGCTCCTGGACTGTGTTGTCTGCGGACGTACAGACAGCAGGACAGAGCTCCTCTTTTCCCCTTTTTTTTGCTTTTAGTTAGTTTTAGCTAGCTGAGGCAAAGAAGTTCCCTGGACTGTGATTTTTCCTTTTTCTTGGATCTGTTCAAGCCTGCTCTGGACTGAACACCCAGAAGAGCACCGGCAGCTCCACCTGAGGCCCCTTGGCCGGGCCTGGGCCGCGGCATTTCCAGCACCAGAGAGACTGATCAGAAACTGAGTGAGACGAACTGCAACCTGGGGAGGGGACTGTTCTGAGTTTGTTTTTTTGGAGCAGTGAGAAGTTATATTGTTTGGGTTCTATTGTTTAATAAACAGGTTTCTTTCCACTTTTTCTCCAAGGAGATATTTTCTCCCGAACCGGTTGGGGGGGAGGGGGCAATTGAATCTGCTTTCGTAGAGAAGCCCCTTTGGAGGTTATCTCCCAAACTTGCCCTAAGTCAGGACAGTTTAGAAGTCCTTAATCTGCACTTCCAGAAACCAGGGCAGAAAAGGAACACTGACATTTTGTTCTCACCTACTGCTCTCACAGCATGGGGTCTCACATTGAGCATCCTGAGAATGGAGCAGGGGGAGAACAAAGCAAAAGAGAGAAATTAATAGACTATGTGTTGTCAGGAGTGAGAAGCTACTTCTGAATTATACATCTTGATAAGAAATAAGATTATGTCAACAAAACCAGAAAGGCTTGGAAAAATAGGGAAATGGTCAAGAAGAAAGAAGTCAGACATAGGTTTCTGTTTTGTTCAGGGTGAGGGTACCTACAGCCTTTTATAAGCCATACAGGGAAGAAGAAAATACAACAGCAAGGAAAACAAAACAATGTTAATGTGACCTGCACAGACACAAACTAAACCAACAGCAAGGACAGTCAGCTACAAAATGCTTTAGCACACAAATTCTACACAAGCAGATTTATCTTTAGGTTGAACCGAGGTGCTAGTCAGGTCTGGATAAGCAATGCATGCCATGCAAGACTGACAGTGTCACCAGTGTTGCTCACACTTATGGAGAAATGGCAGTGGAGGAAATTGCACTGACCTGGGAAGCCATCATCATCAATATCGCCAAGGGCAGCCATGCTCTCCCCAAAGTGTGCATTATAGGCACTGTCACCGTCCAGGGTGAGCTGCTCTTCCAGCACTCCCTAGCAAGCAAGAAATAAAAAAAGTCAGGGGAATGGTGCAAGCCCTGGATGAGGAAGCTGCCCATGTGCTGTGGGAATGATCTGGGGCAAAGATGCAGCCTGTCTCTTGCTCTCTTTGCAGTCAGATTACCTGGGCTCTAGAAATCAAATTTACTTGTATTTTAAACCTTCTGGATTTTAGTTTTAAAGGGGGAAGGGGAAGACAAAGGAGTGCATGACTTAACCAAAATAATAAATTAACTAAACAGTAACTCAGAGGTGTAATTAAATGCAGTCACAGGGACTGGTGAATCATGAAAGTTTACAGATGCCTAAAACATAAGAGCCCAGAGTTTGCTCTACTCGCATATTACATTCAACGGCCAAAATCCCCAGTTCAAGTTTATTCAGCTAAACTCCTGAAGTTAAGCTAAGGAGTATTTTTCCCTAAGCAAAGAATATTTATTAATTGGATTTGAAAACATTTTAAGTACGGGACAGAAGGATTAAAGCAAAGTCTTCCAAAAGCCTTCTTAAATTAAGAATAAGGAAATATATTTAATGAAATAAAGAGACTGAGAAAAGTTGAAAATTAAGTAGCTTTGTATTATTATGCCATGAGAAGCCTTATATGGTGCTGGTATTTCCTGCCCACTCACCTTCTGGTCAGATTTTTACTTTCTTACCATCTTCTGTTCAGGGGAAATGAACATATCCACAAGAAAAAAAGATTTAGTTACACAGTCTAAGTCTGTACCCACCTCAGGGTTGTTTTGGTTTTGCTTTCTTTGTGAATGAGAATAAGCTACTCTCTAGAACATGTACTAAAATCTTTCACTCAGCTGCAAGGAGCTCCTGACTTCAAGAAAACCCTGCATAATGAAATTGAAACACAATAGATAGAAGACAGGCAGGCCTGTATGTGTGACTCAATTCTTTTGCAGTTGTCACAGGAAAGGGCAAAATATAAGCGTTTTAAATGTAGCATCATTATGCGTGCTTGTTTTATAATACAGTTTTCTCTGATCCTCTGCAACAACCTCTTAAGCAATGGTGCTTGCAGAATGAAACTGACATCATGATGATTTTTTGCCTTTTTTTAATATACCTTTTATATACCTTTTATGTATCCTCAGTGCTCCTAGCATGCATTATTGCAATTCCTTAAGTTTGATAACTCAGCACAGTCTGGTATTCTGTTAGGCCAGAAGACCAAACATCCTAGAGACCCCATAGCTGGAGGCCAGAAAACCCTATGCTACCTTGAGAAACCAAGGTCCTCTTTAAAATACATCCTGTAAATTAAGAATAGGCCTATCCAGGGGAAAATTCTTCAAGATGGCGAGATATCAAGCTATACATTCAAGCCTCTCACTGGGGCATCTTTGTTAGATGTGATTATTTGTAAGGTCTATAAAATTGTACGTGATCTATCAGGTGTGTGCATTTTGGCACATTCCACCTTGGCAAAGTGGTACACCATAAGGATCCTTATGAAATACCAAGGGTAAAAACCCATTATCCCTTAACTGTGTCTGGCTCTTAATTTTTGGAAGCAAGGAAAAGACATCAAAACAAAGTTTAAAATGTCCACTGCTCAAAATAAAGCCCACAATCCTGCAAGCCATTGAGGATAAGAAACTCATACTAGCTTTTTGACTATTTTATAGAAGATAAACATTAACTCATGTATACTCTCACTGTGAGAAGGAAATACTGGTTATCTCTTTGGCATTCTGGACCCTATCAGCAGAACCCAACAGCAATGCTGCAACATAAACGGTGGAACCTCCTGTGGATAAAGCTGAAAAAGTAAAGCTCAATTAAAGGAGCAGTAATAAAAAAATTACAGCAAAAACACTTCTCAAGTCTCCTAAATGCTAGGACTTCTGGTGAATTTGAAGTCTAGCATAAATAAATTCAAAGTTCACTAAATACAAGCCAATTTAATTTTAGTTGTTAAAAATTTTTAATTTTTAACAACTCTTCCTTTAAGACAGCAGCTTTAGGACCTGAACATTAAATATTTCATAGTATGTAAACAACCACTGTTTTCCTATAAATAAAACTTAAGAATGTCCTTGGTTAGTCAATGCAATGAAGTTCAGACTTTTCCAAGACTGTTATCAGGTCATGTGAAATCCAGCAATAACAGCGGATAAGAACCTCCCCTAAAACCTTTATATGGGGCATAATCTGAAAGTAACATGAATTCAACCACTGCTTTCTCTCCTCTTCCTCAGTCCTCAGATATTTGTGTTCCAATTTGTGTTTCATGTTTTAGTGACCACTCAAAACACAAAGGAAACTCAAGTAAAAGCTGCTGACTCTTACTTGGTTTTGGCATCAAATCCATATAAAGCCACAAATGCCACCAAGTTTCAATATACAACCAGTCTTTGTCAGATCTCCTTGAAAGATTTACAGGTCTCTGTTGAATTTGGGCTGGCGTCTGGCAAACTACGATACCAGATGAGTCCTCCTGTGACTTCATGCTCTGCTAGAGACATCCAGAGCCCCACTTATTTGAAACATCGAGTTTCACCATGCAGCACTAGAAGGACATAAGCACTACCTTGCTAGGGACCCACACCCTCATCCCTTACCAAATCACCTCCTGCACATACTCACATTTCCTCTGTTGATATAGACTGTGACTTGACCCTCATCTCTGATCTCAGAAAACAAAGGAGCTCCAACCAGGAGATCTGACAAACCATCGGAATTCAGGTCAACTGCACATAAGGAGGAGCCAAAGTAAGAGCCCATCTGTAACCAAGTTGAGTCACAACAAAGCATTCAGTATCTGCCCACACACAGCAGGAAATCATACAGGCATGTTTTTTGTTTGACTTGGTTATTCTTTTAATTTCACATGATGACTTGCTACTTTATCACTCACAAGCACTCCTGTAGAGAAAGCTTTAGGAATAATTCTGGCAGAAATGCAAACACTTTACTATAACAGTGCATCAAGCCCGAATGTTTTACCAACAGAATAGAAGTTATACTCTGGGACATACTTAAGTGAGACACTTAAAGAGCTTTCTTAGGCTAGCTTTTGCTTGTCAAATGCATAAAACTAGGAAGGGGTGAAATGAGTTTCACAAACCAGACCCAGACAGTGATCATTCATGCCCAGCGCCAAAGTGCCTTGCAGCTGGGCACCACAGATGATCTGGAGATACCTTAAATAAATAATGAAAGAAAAAAAGAAAAACAGGCAAGAGACCATGAAAACAGGTATCTAAGACTACCTCTTGATAATAGACTATCCTTCCCTACTCTATTTGTATAAATCACTGTCAAAGGGCGTACTAGTTGTGGGTCATAATCATTGCCTTTCCTCTCATGTACAGGCAGGTAAGCTGAAACAGAAACAAAGACTTTCAATAAAAGCTTTTCAGTTGATACAGAACAAATGCAATCCACTTTCAATTTCCACTTATTATTGCTTGATAAACTTAACTGCTTAAAATAAAGAAATACATTCATTTCATTTCATTATTTTTTTTTTATATGGGTGAACATTGATAACTATCTCCCAGCCAGAACCCACATTACAAACCTCAAAACACACTTAAACACAAGAAGGAAACCAAAAGCAAGAATATTTCACCCTTATTTCATTCACTTCTGCTAAGGTAACATAAGGCATACTCTTTGAAACCAACTACAAACTATAGCCTCAAAATTAAAAGCTGCTTCAGCAGGAAACTGGGGAAGATCCACTTCATATTTGAAATTGAGTGCTGTCTTCTACAAAGTAGGAAAATCTGTGGTTAAAGGAATAATTATTTATGTTCTTGAATGCTTTTGCATTCCTCATAGCAGATGCTTGACCTCTGTGCCTAACGTTCATGACCCCGAAGTATTGGACATGCTAGAAGATGGGCAGCAGCAACGCTATTCTAAGCAGTCTCTAAGATTTAATAGTTGCTAAATATATAATGCAATGTGATTGAAGAATAGACCTTCAGTTTGTTAATGCAGTGGGTTTAGAGTCGGACCTCAAATATAATTTCATTCTAGTTATTTTGTAGCTCAAGCTTCCTTGTGGATTTATTGTTTCTTTTTTTAATCCACAAAGATTTTAAAAGAAATTTCTCATGGGCAGATTTCTTATGGGCAATAAACAAAAGTTATGAAAAGCATTTTATTATGTATTCAGGCAGTTTTCAGGAAAAAGCTATTATTTACTTAACTGCAACATGGCATGTCTGCAGCATGGGTGAGTTCACATTGTTCACAGTTCAGATAAGAACCTGAAGTTTGCAAGCTTAACATTTGTAACAAGGTAATGAATTTTCTTTTTTTGTCTGCATTTGATTTCCTAGTTCAGCCTCCATTAATTAAAAAAAGAAGGAAGAAACTGGCCAGCTGTTCGTATCTGCCTAGCAAGAATATCACAGCAATAAACTTTCACACCACTAGGGAGGATATAGCATTTTATGAGAGCTCATTTCCAAGCAGTGCTCATTGCTGAGCAGGTCTGGTTTTGCTTCTACCACAAAACAAAACAAAAAACACCAACCAAACAAAAAAGGTGATCTAGCACAGCCTTCTTTTTAAAATAAAATTCTCATTTGGATTTTAGAGAATTTATAGAAGAATATGCTAATGAAAAAGAGCCCTACAAGTACTTGAATGATGTAAATACTTGATTAGTTAAGTTACGTATAAGAGTAAAGCAATTAAATTGAAAAGGAAAAGGTTTTGGCTAAGGCCTGGAAACTTTCTGATGGCTCTGTTTATTAGGTTGAGGAATAGTCAGGAGCACATCCTTAGAGACATTTAAAACTCAGCAGGGAAAGGAAATTAACAGGAAGCAATCAAACACTGGATGAACTGGGAGGTCTTTTCCTTTCAAGATGTCTGTAATTCTGCTAGTGCAGAGAAAGTAAAATTTTGCAGAGGCCCTAAAATACAAGTCACACCAGGCACCCACACATGTAGGCTTGTAGTTTATTTCATTAAATTCAGTAAATTAACATCTCCTATTCCAGGCAAGTTTTTAAATACTGCAACTGTGTCTTGCTGGGAAAAAAACAACAAGATATAGTAACACTCCCAACCTGAGGATACAGGCAAAGACTTTGGATCTTCCTGAGGCTAGCAGGTCTTCCCAGAGCCAAAAGCTTTTTTTTTTTTTTTCCTTATCCTTCCAGAAGAACACAGGAGATCCCAGATAAGAGGTATCATTTAATCACTAAGTTATTCCTAAATAAAGCATTTTTTGTTGTTACCTATAGCTAGACATACTGTCCATTTTGTTTCTCCTGCAACACAGCTCCATTAAGTCCCCAAATGAAGAACACAGGCTGTTCCCCATCAAAAACAACACCACACTGGGGAAGCTAGATCTCACTAGTATTCACTAAATTTCATGGAGGGGGAAGGCAATTCAGCTTTAAGAGAGCAGTCTCAATAACAGAATGCAAGACTGATTTATAGTTGGAAGGGGAAATCATCATCTGTTGAGGCAATGAAATTGCTCCTCCACAAAAGAGTGTAGCTGCAACATCCCCCTTGTCACAGCACAACACAGGGAAATAGATTGGGGCTTTGCTTATTAAACCAAACTCCAGGTTACCCACATCTCCCAGTATCATCTACTAAGAGAAAATCTCTGCATCTAGGCTCACCTGGTCCACCATGCCCCACACCTCAGAGGTACTACTATAGTCACATAAAACTAAAGAGAACCACTATTACAATTTCCAGCAAGACCTTCTATTTCAGTCACATGGGCATTGAGCAGACATTGCAGTCATGACTGTTACAGAAGAGATGGCATCAGCTCATCTGTAAAATAGGTTTAGCTCTTCTGGGAGGATAAGAAGAAACAGGGTTTACTGGACAACTTATGAAGGAGTGAAATGAAAATTATGCTCTGGGATGACTCTGCCATTATTTCCGACCCTCCTCTACCCCCCTCCTAATAGAAAACACACATATATAAATGCTCACCTTTTTTCCTGAAGCCTGAAAAATCTTTATTAGAGAGCCTGATTGTCTGTCCGTTCTGAAAATATAAACCTGAAAGGTGAAAAAACCAAAAAAGTTAACCAATACTAACTATGAAGCACTTGTGCTTTTTAAATAATATCTAAATCATGATCATGACTATTGCCAGGATCCAACTTCATGACCACTTTACTGGTCAGTTTTCTTCTTTTAAAAGATGATACAGAGTTCTTCACTGTCCTGAAAAATCACAGGCTTGTCATAAGAAACACTTGAATATTATCTTGTTGCCTACTTTTTTTTATTCACTTATGCATGTCATGTATGTGCACATGTGTGCACTTAAAAGCACCTAGGCAGGCAACTTTACAACTCTCAAATAAGTGGCATCTGGAGACCATCTGGAAATAAGTAGGGCAGAAGACTGAGAATGCGTAACTCTGCTCCCCTTCCTTCATCAAGCATTCTCTTATCAAGAAAATGTGCCAGCACATACTGCATTACAAACCTCATGATGCTTTAGCAACAGTCAGGGTAGAAATCCCAATCAGACCACCCACAACATTTCCACTGTTTCTGTCTGAAGCAATTTTTAAATCAGAAAACTATTCAAACACAGCCTATTCATTGCTCATTTCCACAGGAGAAACTGTTTAATCTGTAGTCCTCAGGAATAAAAGTATTGATGATTCAAGTTCAAGAACACACCTTGTACCAAAATTTCAGATGTGAAGTATATGGCTTCTAGAAAGGGATTCCCTTCAACAGAAAGGCTGGTTCAGTCAGTCTTTGAGATTCCTGTGGCATTTCACAGGCTCCCTCCTAGCAGGTGCTCACACAGTTTGTAGGACAGAGGATCTCTTACTTCCAAGGCCATGTGAAAGAGCCAAGAACTGGAATGTGGTGAGTTATTAACAGGTGGTGAGACAGAGTTCAAAGCTGTTTTCAGTCAAGAACACAGCACAGGTTTACTGTGGACAATTGCTCTATATACACAGGACTCCCTAGCTTATGCAGTGGCATGTTTAGCACAAATACCATGTTGCCAGGTGTCTCAACTCCAAACCCAGTCTTAAATAATGACAATCTTTGTGACTTTGGAGAAATGACCCAGTTTCATTAAGAATCTTGGCTTTAACTTAAGCGAAAAGGTGTGGCAATGCTAATCATTTTCTATCAGAGAAGTGGAAAAGATCAGCTTATTAGAGTATTTGGAAAGCACAACAGGACCGCTCATTGTAAGGTTCTGTATTCAGCACCCCTTACTAAAACTTTGCCATGTGTTCCTGCTACCCGCATCCCATGCCAAGGGAGAACAATGTAAGCTTTAGACACTAGAGCAGTAGTCTTTAAACTACACAGCCAGCTGCTTTCTTGTGGATCTCTTGCTAGCAGGTGTGTTTCCACACCCTCCCCCTTGTAGAGAAATTAAATTTGTTCCACAGAAAAGCAGCTTGGAAGGAAGGTGCACTGTAGCAGCCATAACAGAACACCTGGGATAAGGAAACTATGTCTTTCTCATGCACATGTCCTCTCAGTAGCAACTCTGATGCTACTATATCCTGTACCTCCTAGTCATGCCAGATCAGGTGTAAGGACCAAGTTCATCCTCTTATCCCATTCTCCCCACTTGCACTGCTACCCCCAGGACATGGTCACTACCAAAAACAATCTGCCTGAACAGGACAGTGTTATGGGTAATGAAGACTTCTCACTGCTTGTTATGATTCAGCTACAACTCATGTCACTAAAGAGCATGAGAACCAAAGGGAGGAAGATGGAAAGGGGCTGCAGGATATCTCTGCTCAAGCAAGTGGTGACAGGAGGCCTCAAAAATGCCAAAATCTTCCAAAAGGATTGCATTTGGAAGAAAGAGAGAAAGCAGATTCTTTACATTCCTTCTCTCCCTCTCCCCTCTCCCACTTTTTCCACCTTTGGTTTGAGGACACAGTGCTCACCCTCAATCAGTTTCTCCAATAGCACGTGGATACTCAGCACAGGAGAACCAGGCTTGCCTAACTCAAGAGCCATTTCCATCTAGCCATTCACTTGTTTACATCTTTGGGACATGGAACCTATATATGCCCTTAAGAAGATCTTTTTTGTTTCCTTCCTTCTTAAGAGATTATCATCAAGATTTCTAAGTATAGCTGGCAAAAACCCAGACTCTAATACACTAAACATCAAAGTATTATGAAGTTTAAAAATGGCGTCAAGTCACCTAATCTCATTCTACTAGAGATGTTATCTTGAAGTAAATACTGAAATACTCAAATGTGTGAATAAAAGAAGCAGAAGACAAATTCTCTTTCACAAGTATTTTCATATCTACGAAAGTTTTAAGTAATACCTAAACCTAAACAAAAGCAGTGTAAAAGAGATCTTGTCTGTGTCTCATTAAAATGGGCATTGTAAAGACTGGGTGGGAAAGAGAGGGAAGAAGGGCAAAGGATGCAATGCATCATGAGGGACAGGTTGAGAAAATTTGACAACTTCACCCAACTACCTCATCTCTCCCCTGCTCAGTGCTCAAAATTACCCTGCAGATAAAAAACTCTTGTCTTCTCACACATGTTAGAACTGCATCAGTATTATATTCCATGCATTGTTGCATCCAACCCACATTACTGTTTGATAAAGAGCCACACCTTTCCGATGCCTCCATCCTGGGGAGCTCCTCCTACAATGTCAGTCAGAGTCGGCTGAGAGAAATGACCTGCTGTCACTGCATATCCTGAGAAGTAAAGGAAATAAATAAATAACCATGACAGAAAAACAGATCAGCCAGACAGATCAGGTTTATAAGGCTTCCCTGCTCCTTGGCTGCACTTAAGAGTTCAACAACCTTTCTGCTCAGGATGCACCAATATTCTGTTGAAAAGTTAATGGGGATGGGAAGTGAGAGTGCACCCTCCAGTATGCTTTCAAAAGCTGAGACAAGAAAGCCATGCGTGTGGAGATGACCAAGGGACACAAGGAGCTCATATTGGGAGCAGTTTGCCAACTGCAAGTCAAGAGAGGGAAGTAAAACAGGAAAAGGCATACACAAAAAGAGAAAAGTGATCATATGACCACGGAGAAAGTATCATGCCAAAGAGCAACAGTCCACTTGGATCAGACAGGAGTGTCCTCCTTTGGCTAAAATCACTGCCCAGGAAGGCTTGGAAAATCATGTTCCTTTTCAGTCATGGGAGACAGAAGACAAGATCAGGCTAAGAGAAGTCAACAGCTTAAAGTAGGCAAAGAGAAGACAACAGCTTTAAAAGATTTTTTTCTAGGCAAGAAGAAAAATGGGATGATATAGCAAAGAAAAATGCGTGTATTTGAAAGAAAAATATCAAAAATTCAGCTTTATTTCTTATATTAAAATAAGATATAATAATTAAAGATGAGTAGAGTAGCTTTCCTTCTAAGGCTCCTTTGTATTTGCCTTGCTCTTTTGCTACAAATTATGAGGCTCTCATCAACATGGTAAACCCTATAAATTCAAACCTATCAGTGGCAAAACCTATTTATGTCTGCAAACAGGTAAACATTAACTCTTCATTTAGCTATCACCAACCAGTATCTACAGAATGGTGGCTTTTTAACTATTAACGGTTAAGAGAAAAATGAGAGGTCAGCGCAAGACTTTAGTCAAACAGTATCAAACTGCTGAAATGCTTTCTAGGTCTCAACAGTCTTAGGCACTTCAGGTTAGGTGGAAGCCTTTAAATTAAGCATTTCAGGGACATTAGCTGGTTTTAGAGCAAGTAAAACCAATTGAGTTAAAGATGTACCTATATCCAAACCTTTCACAACTTCCTTCAGTTGCCAATAACACATTTAGATTGTGTTATTTTTGTTGAAATAAATATATCTGCAACAAATTCTGTAATTAGTTGTCGCACCCATTTTAAAGGCACACATAAGCAGACATGCAGTTCAACTAGTAATAAATAATTTGCCCATTACAGGGCAAAGGCAAGAATGTTAAGAAGATCACCACAATCCAATGTGCTGTTAAAATGTCTTTTCTATATTAGTCAAAAAAATTACAACAAAGTGTGGGGGGGAGAGTGTTAGAACAAGAGAAAAACTGAGTATTTTGAATGCTTCTTTGCTTCCAGTTAAGTATAATTTTAATGCAAATATTCTTCCTTTCACACTTTTTATAAAAATACTCTATATCACCACAGAAACAAACACTACCAACTTTACAGCATCAAGGCCTTGAAACACGTTGTTGGAGAATTTCCTACTCACAGTGAGCACTAGAGAGCTGCTTACCAAGGTATGTGTACCTCCTGGCTATAACAGCATCATCATTCAGCTTGTAGTATGTGTTGTCAGTGAGATTCAGTACTTTGACAGTTCCTGTCCAATAATAAGATCCTGGTGCCCCCATGATGACCAGTTCCTATAACAGGAAAAATGGAAGTGTGTGTGAAGAAGGGTAGGAGGAAAAAATAACAATCAACCCTTTACACATTAATCGAGAAGGAACAGGATATTTACTTGAAACACCAATAATAAGTCTATCTGTAACAACCTCCATTCTGTGTGCATTTGAACAGTATCCTTCCTTCTTCCCAAACCTGGAGGTCACTGCATATACCCTAGTGACAGATTGCCCTTTCGTAGTCCACTTCTGCTCAGCTCTTCTGCTGCTACAGAAGACTTTCCTCAACCTTACTAACCATCAAGGTTATCCCTGCTAACATAGTTCTCTGAAAAATCTCTCTACTTGCTGCCTTTCCCAAACATCCTTCAGAAGACCCAGAGACAGAAGTACCTCAGCCCACCCAGAACCCACCACTCAGCTACAGATTATGCCTTGATGCTGGCTGACATGCTATAATAACCAACCATGATGAAACAGCACAAAGGATTTTGATTTTACAACTATGAAGCTAAAGACCTGCCATGCACTCAACAAGCAGGATGTGTGTTATGTCCCAGGTGGAACATTTTGCCCAGCTCTGTCATCAGACACTTTGGTCTTTGAGAGACAACCTGAATACAGAGTCATCATAGCATCATAAAATGGCTTGGGAGCATTACAGACAACCAGAGTGACTGAACATTTTCAAAGACCATAGAAATCAGGCACAGTTTCATTTAGCATTCAAAGGTAGATAGTAATGTATAATGTTTTTGAGTCAAAATCCACTATACATTTACATTCAAGAGAAATTCACAAAGTGTTGTCCCAAAAAATCCAGCATCCTTGCAGAAAAACCTTGCTCGTGGGTGTGGTTTTAAATACTTCCAGCAAAGGACCAAATTAAGCCTGAGGAGCATTAAACCCAGGAAGTTCTCCACCCTCCAAGAAGACATGCGAACAGCTGCTTTCCTCACATCTCCATTCAATGCAAAATCATGGACTCCATCCTTGTGGGAAATTGATATTATATCCGAGTCCCCTTCAGGTGACCAGTTCCAGTTGAGGGGGGAGATGTAAAACAAGGGATTCTCCTAATACATGGACAGGAATACAACACCAACCAAAGAGCAGCATGTGCTTAGAAATAGCTTTTTCCTTGTTATGGGCCATACCTGTCAGGTCACTTACTGACAGGAAAAACTACCACCCAAAGCACTGAATACAGGATAGAGGATCACCTGTTTGACCCAAAAAGCCATTTATCTGCATTTCCTGCTGCCGTCAGACTGAAGTGATAAAAGTTCAAAGGTATCTTTTGAACTAGGGTAGCAAAGGAAAATTTAAGCCTGGGAACAGAAACAGGCTGGGGAGAGGAGATAAGTCAGGAAACAGCTGCTGCTGGCTGAACATCCAGTTACCAAACAGTGCCCTTGTGGCAACATTGCCTGCCATCCCAGTTTACTGAAATGGCAGAAGGCAATTTCTGAAAGAGAAAACCTTTATTCTATTTGTATCAGCCTGGACAATACATTATGTAGATCAGTGCACATTTATATATAATTAGGAGAGGGTATATGTTCTTAAAAAATTTAAAATAGAACAAAAACATGCAAGTGAAAAAGCCACAACCCTGAAACATCAACAAAAGAAAAAAAAAAAAACCTCCAGGCATAAGGCTACAAATTCGTTATTGACAAAACTGAAACATGGCTGATAGTCTTCTTCTGTCCAGGAAAGAATGTGGTCAAGTATTTAGAACAACTGTGGTGTGTATATTCTACCACATTTTTTTTCTCCATCTTTCTGCAACAAAGAACTGTAGTAGAACTGAAAAAAAGTGTTTATCTTCTGTATGTATGTGCATTATATTAATGCACATGTACATATACATAAACAAAATAATTCAAGAAAGACTTTTACATCATCACTTACAGTAAAGAGCTAATGACAGAGAAACACCCCTATGCAAGTTTTGGGATGTACATAATATGATTATTCCCTGAAGACATTTCCAGAGTCAATTCATTTATACTTGTCCACAGAGCTTGAGAGACACATACACATATTTATAACATATGTATACACATAGTATGAACTACTGCGCAGTCACTGTGCAAGAAACAGACACCTGAGAAATTAGACAAGGCAGAAGGGTGTTGCTGGCAGGAAGGGACCATTCTCAGCACTCAGCCCACTGTCCAAGCCATACTTGGGAATCTCCTCCTGGGACATGCAACAGGAGAGTCACTTACCAACCCCCAAGCTTTCCATGCATGTGCCTCAGCTCACCTTGGTGAAGAAGCCTGCGATCCCTGCCTGGCATGAACCATGCTCCTCCCCATACTTCTTCTTGTACTCTGGATGGAAGAAGGGAAGAAAACAAACTGTGGTCATCCCTGGCACAGCACACATGCTTCACCTGAGCCACTTGAGTTGCTACTCACACAGCCTGGAGAGACACCAGCATGCAGGGCTCCTGGGTTTTATCAGTGGATCAGCCACCAAGGTGCACCATGCAGCATACTCACCCACATCAGGGAGTACCTCAAGGAGCCAGCTGGGGAGGGAGACCAGCATGCTCCTACAGAGATGCTAAACAAGCAGTACCACAGCAGCATGAAAAGAGCAACAGCATTGCTCCAGTAAAGGTGCATTACAAGAGACTTCCACCTGTAGCAGATCATCACTGCTCAGAAGGGGGAAGCAAAAAGTGATGCACGTGCCTGTGTGCCACAGACTCTGCTCTAGGAGGTTTAACTCTCAGGCCCATTACTATCTCAGAGAAATAAAGTGATATTCCCCTACAATGACAGTCATCAAAGCCTCCAGAAACATTTCTGGTGAGGGTGCTTCAGGACACAAGCTCCAGGAAGAAAACAGTGCTGAGGAAAAGCCATGTGTATCTACATGATCAGACAACAGTCTCTTTTGCAGGATGTTCAGATCTGCTGATTTTCATGGCTGCGTGCTTAGAGATCCCAGTTCACAGGGAACCCAACCAGCACCTTACAGGTTTTTTTTATGGATTTTATATAGCAATCACTTGCCCTCTAAAACCTGAGGAATTTTTACTTCATCTTTTTGATGATGAGAAAATAAATATTTTAGGAATACATTAAGTTCATGGTGAGAAGCAGGAAAAAAGAGGAAAAAAAGAAAACCACTTTCCACCCCACCCGAATTCAAATACTTTCATCTTGGAAGTACTTGAAATTTACAGCTGGATCAGAGCCTTCCCAGTTTTTTTCCAGAGCATTGTTTTCAAATATCTACCATAATATCACTACTTCCTGTATATTACAGTAATTCATGTTCAGAAACCATTTAACATACAACCTGATAACTGTGAAACTTTTTTATACTTTTATTTTAAGCTTCATTAACTCATTGCTAAATGATAAAAATTATAATGAAATCGATGAGCAAACTGCCTCTGGAACCAAGCAAGTCCCTTTGGAGTTGCATTTTGTCTTATTGAAGATCCAAAGGAATTAATTATAAAAAATGCTGCCTTCTTGCAAAATATTTTATGTAGACATACATACACACACACATACCATTCTCCCTTTTGTACTACATATAGCCTCTTCCTAACATCATAAAGATGTTCAGAAATTCAGACATTTGCTGAGGTCATACCAGTTGCACAGGGAGAAGTTCATTTGGAGACAACATGCAGAATAGAGACTTGATCCACAAATTACAGTCCAAATGCCCAACACTCTTGACCAAGACAGGGTCCTGCCAAAAGTGATATGCATCCCAGCAGACCAGAAGCACAGCTGGGTCTCCTAGTGGTAACGCATGACAATTCTACTGAGAACTGAAGCCCATATTAGCTCATAGCTATTCAGCAAGTGTTGGGGTTCTGAACTGCTAACTCTCCACATACAGATTCTCCAGGCAGTACTTGCCTGGAGAAAAATATTTTTTTATCAATGTGAACATTTTTTTCATTCCTCCAGCATTTCATTCCTTCCTCCAGCATTTCCTGAAAAATAATTCTGTGCATGTCCTAAAAGCCCTGCATTCACTATAGCAGGATCCCCACCCTTGCATGATGCAATGAGGAAGGTCAAAGCCCATTTGGAATTAAATCTGGTGAAAGGTATCATGGCTAACAAGAAGGGCTCCTTCAGATACATCAACAACAAAAGGGTACTAAAGAAAATGTAGGTTCCACTGCTGAGTGGAAACAGGGACCCCTTGCAAGAGAAATTGCAGAGAAGGCTGAAATATTGAATGGCTTCTTTGGCTGCCTGTTTAGAAGTCTGGGGTGACATTTGCTTTCTTCCTGTCTTCAGGCTCTGTTTGCTTCAGTCTTCACTGCCAAGGCCATGACATTTCACAAGTGGAAATGTAAACATGGAGGCCCAAACACCTCAGACATCGGGGCTGTTTGAGAATTTAAAGCTCTAGCAACACAGACGAGAGACCAGCACACCAACTTCAGGGGGAATCAAGATAGATATAGTCCTCCCCAACAAACCAGCAGCCCAGTACAGACAGACACTGGACTCCTGGATTTCTGCCTAACCCTTTCAGCACAAAACTACCCCTTCTTATCTGCTCCTCTAACTCCCATCTGCAGTGATGTACACCTGCCTCCATATCCAAGCAAAATTCTTTTCCACCCATGCACCCATGGCCAAGGAGTGCCACTCATCCTAAATGGTCATATCCCTGCATCACAGACTTCTGTATCCCTAGAGCTACTCTGCCTCTCCCAAGCAATAGATGAGCCCAAAAGGGATGAAAACCTAGATTGCTTCTACCTCGCCTCCACTTCAGTGCGAGTGACACCTGTCACTCATACAACATAGCCAGCCAGCCATGAAGTAAAGCAACCAACTAGATGGAAATTATGCAGTTATCGTATCAGCTCACAGTTTTTGTATGCCTGTGCATACCACCTGTGCATGATGTTAAATTTATTTGTTTTCACATAGTTCCAGGCAATAACTGCAGTCAAGGGCAAATTTGTTGTTTCCACACTTCTTTATTCTTTTTTGTCTCCCTGCCTACTGCTGTGCATTCCTGATTACAGAGACCGCAAGCCATGAAACTCCTGCAGCAACAGCTGACAGCAAAGCAGCATGATAAGGTTGAGTCTGGAGGAGGTTGCAGCCTGTGCAACTTCAAAGATGTGCCATGAATAACACATTCAGGAAAAAAGAGAAGAAGATGGCAGTGGTTTGTAGCCAGGATGATCTCAGGTTACAAGAAAAGTGAGACGGAGGAAGAAGTAATTGCAAAAAATAACACACAAGCAAAAAGAATAATCTTTGATGTGCGACAATTCTGAAGGTAAATGCCCCGAACTTTTTCTTTGAACAAAACTCTCTGCCAGTCTAAGCAACCTTCAATGCCATAACATAAACTAAGCTATAGAGTACAATAAAATAATCTATCATCCTCAAAGATATAAACTATCATATGCACTAAAAGCTTTTTGTTTCCTGTATTACAGTGTTTCACTGCTCTAGGAAGAAACAGTAGTAATCTTTCTGACCTAGCACTGTGATACTGAGTTTCCACCATAAAGCAGGGATGTTTTGATGGCTCCCAGAAAACCAAATGTGGTTTGGACCATGGGAAAAATTACTTTTTGTTTTGGATGCAAGGAATATGATCATGTGCTGTTCCCCTTACTAACCAAAGGGATCATCACTCTTCCCCACTTCCACCACCAATTCTTACCACAGAGGAGCAGGAAACCATTCCAGCTCTCCTCATCAGCTAGACTGCCTCTCACAGTACACACAACCATCCTTCTTTGTAAACCGAATGCACTGGGGGAATGAAGAAGCAGCTCCCTTTTTTGGAAAGCCCTTAAAACTATGGGAAAAATAACCAGTTGAAAGTATTGCCTGGAAAACTGTGGCCCCATAGAGCAGCTATACCACATCGAGCTCATCTAAACCAGATTAGTTCCTACTCAGAGAGATTGTATTTTACTATTCAGTTTGCTGCTGTGTTCTAATTATTGCTCAATTCCAGACTTCTGTCAGCCCTTTCAGGGAAGCAAGGCAAGAATAAGATGGATTGAGATTCTATGCAACTATGGTTGATGCAACTATGCCGTTGCACCAGTGCCATCTAGTCCGGAAATTTCCATTTCCTCCTGATGTGCACTCAGCTGGCCTGCACCCTTCACTTGTTGAGACTTATCACCTTAGCTGCCCTAAAAACAAGGCTTCTGGAAGCAAGCACACTACTGTCTACCCCTATTTGCACATGGCAAGATCCAGAGAAGGTTGAGACACTGGAATCTTGTCGGGCAAAGGCATGTGTCCTAGAGCAGGGTTTGCAGCCACAGGTCTGGCAGCCTCCCAGCAATAGCCACAGAGTCTGTTAGTGTAGAAGCACTTCAGACTCGATGCTTTGCATTAGCCATTCATCAGTGTCAGTGGAGGAAAATTATTCTGCTCCTTCCAGAAAGTGAAGGGAAAAAAGTTACATGGATGACTGCAAACTTATTTCTCAGCAAACCTTAAACAATTAACTGCTCTGTGTGATACACCATAGCTATCTCTCTTGGAGCTTGTTTTATTGAAATGTAAAGAATCAGGAGTACACAAATGCAGCCATTCCTTGTGACACTGTGATTTCATGTTTGATGGAGTGGGGGGCTGGGTGGGAATCAGTCCCAAACATTCAATTTTCACTTTACTATGCAATTAATTAAGTCAGCATAGTACTGCATCAACCCTGCCAACTTTCCACTGGCTGCTCTACGTGTACTAGGCCCACACATTTCTATTTTTTAGCAATTCCTGGCAAATATCCCGTCAGATTAACAGCAGTTTTACTCCAAAAACATGACACATAAACACAAGTGATTCTTCTCTTACAGAAACCACATCCCCACCATGGCTTCAGGCAGTGCAGGAGCAGTAAAAAAGGCTCAAAGGGAGTGCCATTGGCATTCCTGCACGTGCACAATGTCCATAAAGTTAATATCAGATGATTTGCAGTGTACAACATCAGTGTGAGGCCTTATCCTGATTTTACTGACACTAACAAAGAGGGCACAGAGGCAGGAAAGGACAAATACAGTACCCACAACAGGAAAGCTTATATAGCTTATATGTACTCTGCTGCACAGCAGCTAGCATGGCTGGTCCAAGTCCCTCAAAACTTCTGACATATCAAATAATGACCAATTTCAGGGCAGGAAAACATCAATGCACAAGTGTCTGCCATCTCCAAAAGGTGTGTAGGTTTGCAATGGCAGATTCCTAAGCAAAGCCCAGAGGGAGGTGAGGAGCCACCTCAGAACTGTGAGCATGAAATGGACACAGTTCTGTCACAAACCTGGCTTTACAGACCACCGAGCTAGGACCTGGCCACTCAATAGCAACAGAGAAACTTGCCATTCAATAGCAACAGAGAAACAGGACATTCACTGCCTTATCCCTCTCCAACTTACTAATGCCAGCACCAAGCCTGCTGCTGGCTGCTGCCAGCTATGGACAGGAGGGCAACTAGTTAAAAGCAAATAAGTAAAATCAGAGGTCTTGTCCACAACAAACCCTGCTGTATGTTGTCCTCCAAATTTGCCCACTTCCTCAGGCTTCTACAATGAAGAAATGAAAGAAAGGAGGAAGCAAGGGTGCTTTCCCCAAAACATTCCTCTCAAGGCCAAGAATCTTAGGAGATACTCTCTTCTACCTAACAATACATTTGTGCCTCTTTTTCAGTTAATTGTTTTTGGCCAAAGAGACTCTGTCTTCTGAAGTCTTTAAAAAATGGTAAGGAGAAATTAAAATTATGGCACATGGAACTTGGTGCAGAACCAAAAGGCACAGCCATCCATGGCTCAGAGGTGGAGCCCTCCCTCTGTATCCACCTCAAACCCAGATCTTAACACAGCAGCAATTTAATATAAATTGTTGCAGAAGTACCCCGAAGTGAGGAAAGTAACCCTTCTCCCTGTCCCACATCCCAATCCTCTGATAAACAGCAATATAAAAATGGAAGTGTTTCCACAAAATAGGCAAATTCGTTTGTGACTGCAACATAATTCAGGATTTTTATTCCATGTCACAGTGAAGGACAAAAGGCCAAGCTCATAGCAATATCTTCTCATTATTTACCTAAGGGGAGAGCTGCTGCCTCAAAACACAATTCAGAAACTTTTCATTCCTCCAGTAAAGTGCAACCATGCCACAGAATCCAGTCATTGTGCTGTTCTCCCAACTTCATCCAAAACCCAACTGCCACCACAGCTAGGCCACAAGGCAGTCACATGTTAAAAAATAAAATCAGTAGTGAAGGTTGCTGTATTATTAGAAGCATAGCAAGAGACATTATAAGCTCCACTCCTGGCCTGACTCCTTACCTTCATAGCAGGGCAAGAGCTTCCTCCCTTTGGACTGCAGGTCAGGAGGAATGATGTTGCAGAAGCCATGGGGCAAGATATACTCTGTCTCATAGTAGATGTTTTTCCAGCGGTGTGCACATGCCTAAAAAGATCACATAACATGGGTTACTGGCCCAGAGTCACAGGAGATCACTCTGACCAAGGCAGAGCATGCATGAACAGGACCACTTCACCCCACAAATCCATGGTACTCTCCTTACATTCCACTGTTTCTAAAGTATCTTCTCATTGTTACCTTCTGCAGCTCAGGACCTTGTCTAACCTGGCAGCTCAGATCTCAGCCTTCAAATGTATATAACTAGGAAAACAAGAAGTCTCAGAGCCTATGCTGGAAATTACAAAATCTCTGACTGTGCATAAATCCTTGCAGACAGCAAAGCTTTTCTAACTAAAGATGCAACCCAACAAAAGGTGAAAAACAGGAATAAAGACACTGAGAATACTCAGAAGGTTATACCACCAATAAATGCTTGTGTGAGTCAAAGGATGGTTTCCACTGGGAAAGGCAGCTCTGTGTTCTGGTGACAGATGTGCTGAGCCTTGCTTACTGGTTGTGAATTTAATTGCAAATGCCAAGGATTTTGTAGCAACAACAGTGGCAACACTAGCCAAGGTGCAGACAAGCTGCAGAGCTTTATAGTGAAGAATGAGATCATCCTGAAAAACAAGATTCACCAGACACTTGCTCAGTACAACTGCCACACACAGCACACAAGGCACACATGCAAGCAATGTAGAGCCGGGTTCACAACTTCTCAGAACCCATTTGCTCCAAAAACTAACACTGTATTGCTGCCAGCCTGTTATAGTGTGCTTTTATACTTTGTAATAGTTTTGATTTTGTATCCCCTTATTCTCCCCAGTTGATGTACCCCTTTTTGTACTCCCTTCCTCTACCTGTGTAACCATTCTCCTGTGTTGAGATCATCCCCCAAATCCCCGCCCAGGCTCTCTGTCAGTCACTCAGCATCCCATCCCTTCTATCCAGATCTTTTGGTCAAAGCCGTCGAGTGATTAGCCCGAAGCCAGGGGTCAGCCCCCCAAGGATGATGTTATACGCTATCCCAAATGTCCATCCCCTAAGGCTGTATCCCTGGAGGGTCTTTATTGGTCAGCAAATGTATCTACCCTCGGTTTCCTCCCCCCCTTTAAATGTAACCTTGAGATTCCTTTGTTGGACTCTGAGCACGGCGCCCCCTGAGGAGTGGGGCCCTCTGGGGAGCTCCGAATAAACCTTGGACTGGCCCCCTGCTGAGAGTCGACCTTTTACCCTCCACCGATGTCTCCAGCATCTCTTCTGATGCAAAGGCGACCAGCCTAGCTGCCCTCAGTACCCTCGGGGCACCAGAGAGTGTCCCCCTGCTGTCGGTCACTTCGGGGCTGCCCCTCCTCCGCTGTTTGCCGACCCGGGGCTGGCCGGGGTTCACTGGGAGGCACCCAGAGAGACAGAGACCACAATTCGGTTTCTGCTCAAGATTTATTTGGAATAAAAGAAAAGGAACGTTAAACAGCAATAGCTTTGAACTTAGCACATGCCAGATCTTATCTCCAGCTGGTCTGAGTCTACACTTAAGTCACTGTAGATTTGTCAATTTATATAATTTAAGGTTTAACTCCATGCTAATAGACAAGCCTCTATGCTACAAATCATCTCCTCCACATGCCTCCAGCTTTTCCTGGATGCTTTGCATCAACCACCTTCATGAATCCCATATTTGACTCCATCCTCCCCAGATGAGATAAGCTGTCTTCCATTTCTGTGTGCTACCCCACTTTTCTGCTTCAGCACCACAGAGCTGCCCATAGGAACATCTCAACACTGTTAAAAATATATCCACTCATAACGCACGCACAGCTGTGTCACCTCCCCACTAAAGAACATGGGATGTGTATCAGCCACTGAGAAGCTCAAAATTCAATCCAGCCACCAACAGATTTCAATATACTTATGTCCAGAAATATATAAATAGGTAATGCTACTCTCAAAGAGCAAAATCAGCTGTACAAAACCTGCTATACTGTTAGTAGTACTACATTTGATATTTATTGCTTTCTTAATTACCTGTGCTCAGAGAGGCACGTATTTGTACATACGGCTATCACAGAGGGACAGTGAGGGGCTCTGGGGGCTGCAGAAAGTTTTGCACCACACTGCATGCTGCAGGCTGCAACCTGTGATGCAAAGAATCCTTCTGAGGACACTCGGCTCCACACCCAAATGCATGTGAGAAGTACAATAAAGAGCAGCTTTGGAGACTCCTGTATGCACTTTGAGGAGGCTCAGTTATGATTTCCATCCCCACGCACTACCCATTCAAAATTCAACAGCAACAGATAACCAACATGTGAAACACTCATGTTCAGCAAAACCAGGAAATAGCTTCTGTCCTGATGGATCTGTAAGCACAAATATACACATGCATAACCATTGCAAAGACAATGCCATAAATACACATACCGTTACAGCAACAGCATCATCAATCCCAACACTGGATATAAATTCAAATGGAAACAGACCATGAGTATTTTTTAAAATTTTGCAAAGATAAAGGATTGTGGTATTATAATTTTATATTTCAGAGACTGCAAGACACTGACATAAATTAACCTACTAATTAATCTCTCTCAGAAGAGTACAAACAATGAAGTCAGGGACAATAGCAGCATTTCATCACAAGCAGGTGGCTTTGCTCAGGAGTGAGCTGCAGAAGCCAAGAAATACAAAAGAATATAAGGAGAGAAAAAGCTTCTGCTGGGTAAGAAGTATGTTCAAAATCAACTGGAGGCTATGGGCTCAGTCTAGCAATTCTGGACACAAACGAATCTGTTAAGTCTTGGGTTAATGACCACTTTTCTGTACCTTCATCATGATGTGTATTCAGGCACACTATAGTTCACCACTGACTGCCTTAGTCCGCAAACCTTCAAGGGATGAGCTCTCCTTGGTTACAGACTTCCCTGTGCCACTGCTACAGAATTTGACATTTTTACAATGGACAGGAGTCCAGCAGCTCCTCTTCCTCCTCAAAACTCATTTCTCTGCAGCCAGATAACATTTGTTTCCCTAACACAATGCATCTGGTTTTGTTTTTTCTGTCTTCTCAAAAGCATTTAGAGTTGATTACAGTTCACTGTCACTGTATCATTCAACATTGCCAAGGCAAGGTGATGTGGCTACATGCTTCCTTCTCTGGCAGCAGCAGCACATGTCTGAACAGGTCTTTGGAACAGAAGTGAGTCACCTGAATTTGAGGCAATTCCAAACAACTGACAATCTATGCACCCTATTTTAGATGCAAGTTATAGATAAGTCCCTGTGCAATAAGGAAACCATTAGCATACTTTGGTGCTCAGCAGCTGCTGCTGGGGTACAGGTTCCAGCTCTACCACAGAACAGGGGAGAAATTATACAAACGCTTGAAGCAAAATAAAATGCTTCTGAGCAAAGCAAGATGTGATATCTATTGATGGCTGACACTGCAGTACTGCAGTATAATGAATAGGCCATTTCAGAACTGCTGACACTTGGCTTTTTTGCATATTGTTGCAGCCACCAGCTCTGTTCCACAGGAAGAGCAACACAATGACAGAAGTGGCAGGTATTTAGGAAGAGCAAGACTGAAGGATGTGGCTTGTCTCCCAGTCACAATGCAATGCCCCTGGTTCCTCTCCCAACAACAGTAAAAGGAGGAATTTTACTGTTTCAGTTTGGAAAGAATGGGCAATCTCAGATGTATTATTGCAGTACTGAGATTAATGCAGACTGATAGTTTCTTGTCCTTGGCTATACTTTCTCATTCAATCTTACTCCTACATTTGTTTATATCCTCATTGTTTG
The DNA here is from genome assembly GCF_017590055.1 of Onychostruthus taczanowskii. Taxonomy (NCBI): domain Eukaryota; kingdom Metazoa; phylum Chordata; class Aves; order Passeriformes; family Passeridae; genus Onychostruthus; species Onychostruthus taczanowskii. Next base: position 40,618 of record NW_024500606.1, read on the forward strand.
ATGCTTTACTATTTAATCAATCACACAAACACCAAATTCTGGTTTAGTAACATCCTGGCACAATATGGGCTCAAACACAATCTCCCTTTTACCAAACACCAACTAAAGCCCTCTGGCATGCTCCTCACCTTCCCTAGCTGACACTCTTACAGGAAACTGGGAAAGGCTGATAAGAAAAAATTTAGGCCACTAAGCAGCTAAGCACAAAGCAAAAGCATACACTTCTTTATAAAACCCACAAATAAACTGTGTGACTAGTTAATTTAACACAGGATGCCAAGAGCATGAATATTTCACACAGGCAACTACACTTGTTTATGGGGGAAAAAAGTCCACCCAGGGCTACTGACCAGAAAGGTATTACTTTGACTTAAAGGAATTCCTGGGGGAGATGTAAATAGAGTTTAATATCTGACAATATATACTCTACACACTCCTAACTAAAGAAACACACTCAAGTTATCTAGCAATTAAAAAAAAAAAGGCAAATACAGCTAGGAACACATATTCAGACACATCTTCTCAGAAAACCAGTTTTTCAAATGGGCCTCAAAGAAAAGTTACATTTTAAAGAAATGCTAGTCCCTAAAATTAGAAGAGCGCATGTATGGAAGACCATCTGTGGGAAAATCACAAATCTTTTTCAGTAAAAAGTTCTCAAAACAGAGAGCAACAATGACCTGAAACATCCGGGTAATTTCCTTCCACAAAGGAATCTGTATGCATTCATTTCAGGCTCTGTTTACACACAGATGTGCACAGACATATAATTAGTAGTTTAAGACTTTGGTGATAAATAATAATGAGAATTATATAATTAAATATTCCCCGGCATCTCAACATGGTCTGTGTGGTGAAGGGCAGCATAATCTTGTCAGAGGCCTGAATTAGGACTGTTTTAGATCAGTGTCACTTGCGGAGACATTTTACCAGCCTAAGCTGCACTGAAATACGCATACTGCCAGCTGTGTATTTTACTTTACCTATATTTCACTTTTAACCTGCTTTATGTGTGAAATTTCTACCCTCCCAGCCCTAAGACCACCCATGTCTCTCACCCTGGTACCCTCCATTCAGCCAGCCAGCACCCAGCTTGGCAGCTGCTTGGCTTTCTGCCCCATCAGCATTCCCTTCAATTACTGCTTCTCTTTAGGGAGATGACCCCTAAGCATCAGCTGCTACTCGCTTCCCTTGGAACCAAAATACACAAACCTGCTATTCTTAAAATGTAGTTTTGACAAGAAATTAAGAGTTGCCTGAAAAAATTTATTAACAACCTTCTAAAAATTAATTAGGATGAATGCCAGCCTGATGACTCAACAATGAAAAGGATGTCTCTCAAGGGTAGTGTTACCCTGATAAATGCAAGCTAATCCTCACACAACTGTGCAAGTTGTCACACACAACTGACTCCCTGCAGCTCAGGATACACCCTGAAAATATTAATTGCTTACACTACCATGAATGCCTTAATTTTGGCCTCTGTTGTATATGTTCACAGTGTATTTTATTTATGCCCCTCTTTCTCCCCTCCTCCTTTAGTCCTGAACATGTTTAAACCATCCAAGAAAAGTAAAGGTAGCCCCTATCACACTAACAAGGTATATACCAAGAGAGATGAGGCGAAAAAATATCACAATTCTGTGACAGAAAGGTATCAAACCTACCTGCTCTCCCACGGGGAAGTCGGTGCACAAGGATTTGGGGCATAAGAACCTATACCCTAAGCACATATTAAAAAAAAATCTTTGAGGGAAGGAGGTTTATCCTCTTGCCTTTTACAGTTGATTGGTACAGTAATCACTGCACAAGTTCTTTCTCACTACCAGCTTTTTGACAGTTTGATGTTACATACAAGGGCAGTTCTTTATATCATTGGAAAGATGAGGCCAACTGAAAGTTTCCTATTCACAAATAGTGCTGTTTAGAATTAGACTGCTGTCAAGGTTACCCTGATAAAACCTTGATATTTGCCTGCCACATATAATACACACAACATTTTGTTGCATATTTCTTTTTATTTCTGTTAACTTCCCTGCAGACACGCTCACTCAGGTAGACAGAATCCAACCATGGATGTATGTACAGGCAATAAATGTAAAATCCCCATGCATTCTAGAAAGGGTTTTGCCCAGGACTCTTTACAATATGACAGGAAAAGTTTTGTGAAGAAATATTGCACATCTTAAAGATTACATCTGCTCTCCTTGTCCTGTCTATGTGCATAGTAACCACACTGAAATCAGTAAGTCAATCCACACACAGTTAAGACATCTCTATTTGCAACTCTTCTACTTTGTCAACAGGAAATTAATACAGATAAATGAAAAATATGGCCACAAAGAGCAATTTACATTTTTCCTTGTAAGTTTTGAGATGCAATTCATATGCTCAAGGAAAATGTATGCTTTCATATTTCCTACATAAACACAGGCAAACTACAAAAAGAACAAATTAGCAGAATACCTCCCAGACAAATTGTATTTATTTAGTTCAAAGCTATAAACCCTAAGATTTAGGAGCAAGTCCTTGGCTGACACAAGTCAGGTGTGATGGCTTGGAATCCTCCCTCTATCAATCACGTCCTCTGGCTGGGGATCACTTCTGCTTTGCCACTTGTCCCGGCTAGATGGTGACAGGGAAGGCGGCAAATCCCCCCTTTGAGCCACGTTGAATCCCAGCTACCAGTGACAGCACAGCATAAACAAAGAGCAGCACCACGGGTCCCGGGGTAACTTTATTCGATGGTCAAACTTCCCCTCTTCAGCATCCCAGGACCCCAAACTGGGGGCAGACAATGACTTATATACGGGGGGCAAGTCCCAAGGGGAGGAGACAATCTTTAGCAAATCAGGAGAATTGGGAGTGAAAAACAAGGTGGGGAATACAATGTATAAAACAAAAAAAATTTCAAGGGACGAGAACATTTTCAGTGAGCTAGTAAAATTTGGAGAAATACAAAACTGACAGGGAAATTTCTCGAAAGAAGGCAGGTTGGGGAAGAGACTGGCATTTAATGAAAGGAGAAGTAAAAAGATTCTGGAAAAAGAGCAGGGACAAAAGGAGCAGCATAAGGAAACTACAAAATTAAAAATCAAACAATAAACATACTAATATAACAAAAAACACACTACAACACTGCTTGAAGAAAGGGACTACAGAATCTGCTGCCTCTTACTCTGGACTCCGTCAGTCACTGCCCAATACAATCCTGATGTGCTTAGTCAGGCAGCAGCTACATTTTCAACAAGATCAAAGAATAGTATGGACTTACCAGCACACTTCCACCAGCCTTTGGCTGTCTAGCTAGGCTCACACCCATCCATTCATCATCTCTGTCTTCCTTACAGGTCTTTCCACAGAGCATGCCCCGAGAATTGCCTACAGAAAAAAAGGGAAAGGCAGCAAGGCAAGAAGACATGAATTTTAAATACCTACCAAAGAATCCTGACAAAAAAAGAGATTTCCCATCAAACATTTGACAATGCTTTTCTCTCCCCCTGCATCCTGATTATTTATTAGTTTGTGAATGCATTAACTGGGGCAATGTTCTCACTCTTAAGTGACACCATACATATAAACAGCTGAGGACAGACCCTGCTCCTAACAGCCAGCAGCTATCACACAATGTTCACAGCCATCTTAAATGAACCATCAAACCATTAAGTCAATGGGAGAGGTATCAGATTGCCTCCTGAATGCAATCTTGAAAGTGAGATCAGGGGTACTTAAAAAAAAATAAGGCTGAAATCTGTAGTCCTGTCAGGAAGTACTCATGAATCCATGACAACTTACAATCTGGTAGAGGATAAACCACTTAGTCAAAATGCTGTCTTAACACATGTAAACTTCATAAACAGAAATTCTACTTAGTGTAAGTATGAAAAGATGAACAATGCCATATTTTATAAAGGCAGAAAAAGCAATGTCACCAAGAAAACCAAACTATTAAAATGCTTCATTCTTTACCATGATTATCCAGCAGGAAGTTTTAGATCATAATTTTACTTTAGGCCTCCACCTTCCCCTGCCTCAGACAGTTCATCACAGTAACTGAAGTCAACCCTAACCCCATGCAATGGCATACAAGAGGTCTCACTGAGACCACTTTAGTACAAAAAGTAAACTCAAGAAATTATTTGCTGTATTATGAGGGAACCCATAGATTACCACATTACCAATAACACCACAAATCGTGAGCCCATCACTGCATTGCCTGGCGTCATCTCATGCACTTTGACTTCAGCACTTCCTGGAGCAGGCAGCAGCATGCCAAAACATGTACATAGTCACCAACATGATAAAAAGTCACACTGAAGCAGGTGAAAAAAAGACAGAAGCTCAGGTTTAGCAGGGAAAAATCCACATTATGTGGTTACTCCCTGGAAAGAGCAAGCAAGGTCATTGAGAGGACACTAGCACCAGCAGGATGTTATTTTGTAATGCCAAAAAGAATATGACACTTTTGTTAACAGTGTTCAAAATCCATCAGGAAAGGCTGACAGCTGCCTCTCAATATTTTGGGGCCAATTTGAAGTTGGAAGATGGACTTCTGGCCATGCAGTTTCGATTTTTTTGGTTGCCTCCTGCTGTGCCAACATCATAACTACCCACCTCTCCCCATATCCAGTTCTGTGCATCTTCTGTCAGGGTTGGTATGGACTCGACATTTAAACACTGCTCCTGGGGACTGAACAGAGGTGCTGTATTTAGATTCTGCCTTGGGTGCACCAACCAAGACCCTGGAAACCAGAAACATAGCAACAAGTGATTAATTTCAGGAGGAAATGAAAAAAATTGACAAACACCACCAAGGCTCACATTGCCAGAGCTTCGCTAGCAAAAATACTTTTCTCAGCAACCTTGTAAAACAATGACACCAATTCACAAACTGAAAACATCACACACAATAAAGACAGTGAAGCCTTTGTGCTACTCCACAGTGAAGCCACAACTATTTTTAACAAATACAATTTCCATTAGGATTGTACCACATTTAAAGTGACACACCCTCACCACACACCTCCCAAAAGCTTTTAGGATACCATTAGGAGCACAACAGCATCTGCATCCATTTTTCCTCAGTTTTGGCTACATCAATCCAGAACTGATACACACACAAGCGGATAAAATGTGAACCTCCTGCTGGCTGCAGTCTTGCCAGGCAGCACAAGATTTGTAAGCTTGTTTAGAAGGTGGAGACACCCAATTCTCAGAACATTCTATACAATTACATCTTGAATAAACAACAGCAAGAAATCAAACCAACAATACAAACATATGTCTTCCACATACACTGCTATCAACCAACATTTATCCTTAAGGCTGTGAAGATTCTACCTGGACCCCACATAAGATCTAGTGTTTCTGGGAAGCACGAGTGGCCTGCTCTGACCATTTCGATTACCCTCAAAAGAAAGATGGTCAGCACCTTTTAATCACTTGTGCTAGGATCTAGTTAAACTCTTTTAACAACCAGGCTTCTATCTTCTCATGCCCTAAGGGATGCTTTTTGAGGAAGATTACAGGGGAAGAACAAGTATTGAAGTACAAGTATTTCACTGTCTCCTCATTAAAAGTGTGGATGGGTGGAATGTAGGAAAATAGAGATAGTGATGAAGGTAATCTCACCCCTAAGGAGTTACAGCTGTGCTAATTATCAAGAATTAGGAACAGGCCTGCCCTTAATAGGCCACAGCCAGATCCAATTAGGACAGGTACTGTAAAAGAGTAGGTGGCTGGTCGAGGAAGATGGAGTTTGTTGGCTGTGCTGAGAAGAAGGAGTAAGTGCTGTGAGGAGCTGCCCATGAGAGATCACCAAGAAGGTATGTAAACCTTTGCAATAAGATGGCAACATAAAAGGACAATCTTTCTCAAGAAGTTGTGACCCCAGACTTGGGCAGGTGAGTAGGAAGAACGAGGTTAAGCAGGGGGAGGGCAGCTCTGAGGAAGGCAGTGGGGAGCACCAAGTTGCTAAGTAACAAGCAAGTTCTGCAATTCTCTTGTACTGTCACACATGACAGATCTCCTGAATGTAAAAAAATCCTCACCAAAGTTAAACCCAGGGCTGGAATAAGGGCAACCATCTCTAAAGGGCTACAGCTCCAGAAGTCCCCTGTGCAGACTCAGGCTACTACCTGGGAGGCAGCAGCTAACCAAGGAGACACTGCTCTTGGTTTAGCCACTAAAGAGCTATTGGTGCAAAGTCAGTCTGCATATGTAACTCTCACAGATGGACAGCCCAGCACCAACCCCCACCAATCCCCACAGGGATGTTTTCCCTGTTCTTAACTTTTCCCTCATCCTCCAATCTAAAGCTCCATACCAGTCACCACTCCTCATCACCATCCTAGTAAGCAAGGAGACCCAAGGCACAAGATTTACACTTGTCCAGGGCCAACCTGAGTCATCCAAAAGAGCTTCTCCTGCATCAGAGCCTCATCTATACACAACAGGAGCACATCTCCACTCCTGATACACTGCCTTGGATGTTGGATGCAACAAAACTGTTCTGTGGTAAAAAAACACCTGACACATTTACAAAAATGTGAGAAACGCCTATGTTGAGTGACCATTTTCTCTGAGGTTTTATAAGCTAAACTGTTTCATTTGGATCATTGTGATGGAATTTCTCTTGCACTCTGTAACACATATGTTTTCTCAAGTGAGGAGAATTTTAATGTCCAAAATACTTAAACTGCTAAAACCTACAAAGGCTGCACACTTGGGGAGCAAGCGCAAAGGAGCCTGTAAAATAGCTCTAAATGGAAATCCTACTAGGCAGGCAGCAGATATAAAATCAAATGCCAGTCATTTCATTTACAGAGGCAATGAATGCATAACATTCACTTATTGACAGTCATGAGATCTAACAAAAATAAACATTACTAGCTTAAAGAGTTACAGGTTCGAAGTGCAAAAGGAAACACCATGTTTCTATGAACTGTTATAACAGTGAGATAACACAGGTCACACTGAACTTCAGTTTAAAACAGGTTCTGCTCTAACCTAAGAAAAATAAATATGATTTAGCAATTAGTGCACAAGATACGTTGGGTGAGACAATGAAGCCTAAATTACAAAGCATTTTCATCTCTATAAAGATGAATGGAAAAATTGATAATTAACAATTTGAGTACACTACTGGTACAGATAATGCTGCTATCTTGAGCAGTTATACCTTTCAAAAAGAAAGCGTACATTGCCATTTCTTCATGTGGACTGAGCAGAAAGAAGCAGCCAGTGATGTGTGCCGATGGCAAATTTATTTTGGATTGTCTTGAATGTCCATGCATTCAAATTTGGTATTTCACATACAGCACATACTATGTCATCTTAGGATCTTGTCTCATTCTCTCACTCTTACACCTAAAACTCAGCAGTTGAAACCTTTGCAGAGCCACTGCTTCATCTAGCATGACCCACGTTCACCCATGCCCTAAGATGGTTACCTTCAGGGAAACAGGAGGTTTTCTGTTGGTTCACATGCTTTTTGGTTGGTATTTGTCACATAATAATTACTTTCATTTTATTCAAAGGTTCAAGACTGAAATATTTCCTTTGTCAACAAAAAGACTTGCTTACTCTTTCACTAGCTTATGTATGTAATGCCTTAACTGTTGTAAGGAAGTCACACATTTAACTGTCATGAGACTTTTAAGCAGACCTGGATAGACAACTCATTTCCATCTAAATACTTTGGGACTCCTGGAGCAAAAAAAAACACCTGTTTGTATCTCCTCTACATATTTAAAACACTTTTGAAATATTTTGCAATGTTTATGAAACAGCACTGCAATCAGAGGAAGTGGTTTTTCTGTGCTACTATATCAAATCAGAAACACACTTCAAAACAAAGTCTTAGAATCTAATAGTCTTCTCTTATTTCAGTGCTGTGGAGTCTTGTCTGGCATAAACACAGAAGATATAAATACAGATAGAAGAAGTAAAACTTTTCAATATATTCCAAATACTTTAACCAGCATTTATTTGAAATTACTGATTTTTGCAGTACACATTTCCAATGCTACTATATGACTATTTGGACAGTCGGCAAGCAGGTACCAGCAGTTCTCCAGCATTTTGCCAAAAGGCTTACTGTGTGAGTAATACTCTCTGCAGAGATTATTGATGAGTGCAGGTTCTCACCACAACCATACTATTCCATGGGAAGCCCCTAGAATATTAGTGAGTAGCTGCATCAAGATACCTTGAAGGGGAAACCCCATTAAGAGAAAGAAGTTACTTTCTATGGAGAAAGGAAGATCACTAAGAACAGGAGGAAGGGAGTTTGGAGCCATTTCAGCCTTTTTCCTTGAGGTGTACAGAAATCTGTAAGCAACAGCCTCATCCCACTGGCTCTGAAAAAAAACCATTGGGGTTTAAACCAAAATAGGGAGCAGAAAGGCCACTTAACTTTCTCTTCTTGCACTCATACTCATATGATCAACAACAAACATCTTCATCTGTATTGCGAAAATTATGCAGCTGCATGGCTGGAAACAATGCCACTGAAGGAGTTGCAGCAGCCAATTTTATTGGATGACAAGAAGCTTTCTTGGCCACAGAGAAGTTCACACCTCTTTAAAATTACTTCCTGAAGAACACTAATGATCACTTCCCTGGTTCACCCTCAGGACATACAAATTTGGAAATTAAGTGTTGCATTTAACAAAAGGGAACAGTGAGCAAAAGTGCAGAGCTGACCAATGGCTGGAGAGATGTCAAGCACATTAAGCATCGTCCTATAGTACATCAGCAGTGATTCCTGCTGAAGGAATGATGCAACAGCGCAGAAACCAGACTCATTCTTTATTGTAAAACTCACAGCAGGACACCATGCAACTAAACTGACTTCATTACTTTTTTCATGCCAGATTATTTTGCCAGAAAAGATGAAACGGTCACCCTGGACTTGCTGAGAGATTTGAGGGTGTCTGCAAGAAGAGGGCATAAGGAGGGAAAGAAGGAGAGTCTAAAGTAACATCTTATTCATTTTAAAAAAGGAGAATCAGAGATTTCAAATTATTACCACCTTTTATTTGGAAAAAAAATGGGTTTTTTTTCTTTTTTAACTGTCTGGGTTGTTTCTTGGTTGTTTTTTGAGTCCTTACTCCAAGTTCCATGATTATATCCAGAGAGCAGAAGCACTTCAGCTTGTTCCTGCTCTAAATGCAATCAGACACTTGGTTTCTTGCTGAAAATTGCAATGACGGGTAACTGAGTAAACCGGTCAAGATTTACAGCCATAAAACCCACTTAAGGAAGGAAAAACAGACATTTTCAGAAATACAATAATCTCAGCACATCTCTGTTGAGAAACACTTCTTGAGACAAGAAAATGTGCAAAGAACCATCATTGCAATGAAGTATTGTAGAAAACATCAAAGGCACTGACCGGCTCCACTACTGTAGTTGTTGTGTTGCAGGATTCATTTGGTGTGTTCTGTTACCCCCTAAAGCTATAATGGTTCGGTCCTGGGATCCCCCTTCCCCCTCCCCTGGAACCTCTCTCTCTGAGAGTGTCAATTCGTTCTCTCCTCCCCTGTTTCCCTGGTTACCTTCTGTCAATCCCTCCCCAAGTTCCTGTCCATCACCCACTGTCTCCTTCCCATATTCCAGAAAGTTCTCCTTTCTTCGGTGGGTGATTGGATCGGGAACAAAGGTCCCTCCCTGTCACATTCCCTACTGGCTAGCCGGCATGTTTCTCACAAGTTTGTTCACTCCCCAGTTCTCCCTCATTGGTCAATGTGTCGTGTTCCCACCCCCTCTATAAGCTGCTGTTTTCCTGACTCGTGGTCCTTGCCGGCTGGTGCACTGCAGTAATAAAAGGCTCTGTATTTTACCCCCGGGAAGGGTCCCTCTCTTCATTCTCCTACTTCGCCTGCCTGCTGCTCCCTGCTGCCCCTTGCTGAGGCGCTCCCGGGACGCCCCGGCGCATCTAGGGAGTGCCCCCCCCCCCGGCTGTCGGCTGCCGTGCCTTCAGCTCAGCCGGTGCGTCCTCCTCCCTGCCCGAGGGAGTAGAGAAACTCGGACAGCAGCACAGCATGTAGTGGCGGCTGAACACCCGGTTCCCAGTTGTAATTCCTGTGTGCAGCAGCCTGACTATTAGTGTTTATCCGATTTAAGATTTCATACCAAATATCTCACCTCCCTTTTTTTCATTCTGCATGCATATTTGGCTCATATGAAGCCTGAAAGAATCACCAAACCCTGAACCAGTTTAATGGAAACCTACAGGCTTAAGGTAGGTAATAAAGACAGGTGCCTTTGTCTTCTTGGACAACAGAGACTTGAAACGTGGAAGATGTGGCTATGAGAGATACCATCTTAACATGAATTGGTGACTATATATATATATACATACACACACACAAATATGTTCACACACACCAGTGCACAGACAAGGCTACAGAAAACAAGACAGCTCTCATGATGAGTAGGATGTTAGGTATCAGGCCCACAAGCAATGAAGAGCAAGAGTTTCCTGAATACCTTCAAATTCTTGAGAGCATATTAAAATATTAAACAATTTTAGATGGGTAGGAGCCCTATCAGCATCAGATTTGATCAATCACATTTTTGCAGACTCACATAGTGCTAAACTCACTGGGCAAGCCTTCAATGCCCAAAATATCACTGTCTAAAGTTAAATTATTTGAACTACTTCCCACTGCAGTGTACAGACCCAATTGACATGAGAAAACTGAAATCACAGCTCTTCCTTGGGTATATAAAAGTCACAAGAAGAAAGAAAAAAACTTGACACACAAAACCAAACAATAACTCTGACTCTTAAGAGGAGCTTCTTCAGAAAAGTGGAAGAAGGCTGCATATACTTTTAAGAGATTCATTATTGACCTCTAGGATGCACACACAAATTACAAGCACAATTGCACATAGCACACTAGAATGAAGGGAAGTATAAAAATATTCTTCTCCCAACTTGTTATCCCAGTGTCAGTTGGGAACAGGATTTTGAAGTACTCATGAGAACCAACTTCCTGGTCTCACAATGAAAAAAGGAGCATTCCCATCAGTGGTGACAATCCCACCCTGATGATTTCTGACTGTGCTGATGCTTACCATATTAAGCTGCCCTTCTGGGTGTTAGGCCTAACAACTTTTATATTTAAAAACATTTAATGATTTAGATGTTAGGTTGGTTTGGTTTTTTTCTTCTGGTGCCACAGCAAAGGCACCATGAATCAGCTCCATTTTCAAAAAAAAAATGGAATTTACATAACTGGAGATTTTATTTTTGAGCACCAGACTTCTAACAGATCCCTGCCTTCAAACAGATACCCAACACTTAAAAGTCCAGCATGTTTCTAAATGAAGTGGGGGTATCTCCAAGACTCCTCCCTAGTCCACCTTCCCTTCCAAAAATACCACACCAACAGGTGCTATATGAACATCATTCATATTCTCAATCAGAATGACAGACACCTACATAAGAAGCAACAAATTCTACCACTTTTTCCCACCACACTGCAGTAGATCAGCATTTCATTCACCATCGTGAATCCCCAGCAACTTGTGTTGAATAGAAGTTCCTTTCAGCCTTTGCACTCTTCATTGACTCCTAACCTAAGTTAAGCACTGCTTTAAACTGAGATATTTTCTTCTCTCAGGGTGCTTTTCCTCTATGAAATCTTTTTATAAGTCCTTAAAAATGAATGCTCCATGAAAGCCACTATGGAGAAAGGCAGAGCACAGAACTGCTTGTGAACTAAAGGGCGTGAAAGAAATTCATTTTTAAATAACTGTATGCCAGAATGAATACATTTATTTAAACCACAGTGCACCAAAGTTCCAACACCAATACCTGAATATCTAAGTATAAAAAGATAAAGACATGCTTTGTGGATGCTTACTGGCAGCAGTGGCTCCTACTCATATTAGAAGGGCACCAGATGACACCAGCTAGGTCCAATTAAAATAAATCACTTTTAATTCTAACAAAGAGCCTCTAACCCGGACAACAAACAAGACTATGGTCCAATGCTCTTTTCAATCAATAGGAAAACAAGAAGCTCGCCAGTTTCACAAGTTTTTGGATGTAGATAAACATTCTTTGGCCATTTTTTTTTTCAAGTTACACAGACATTTCCTCTAAGATTTGGAAGCGTCTCGTCAGCCTCCGAAGGAATTTTGTCCCTCGCCAGGCAGGGTGCGGGTAGTTTAGCTCCGTGAATGCTGAGCGCGCTGCTCTCGGTGGAAGTTACCGGTAGTAGAAACATTTCCCATTAACACGGCAAAACCCATCATCATTCGTAACCCGTGCGCTTTTTCCTACGCAGTCCAGATGATGAGCGGCTAAATATTTCCCGCGAGGAAGGGGGATCGAGCACAGCGCCGAGACATCGGCCGCGGGCCAGCTGGTACTTGAGGACAATTAGGTCACAATGCCAAGAGCCGGCTGCCAGACCAGAAAGGACATCCCCGTGTTAAAACGCCTCCCAGCGCAGGGCCCCCTACTCGCATAAGAGAAATCACTCGTGTAGAAAGGGCGCGGAGCCCACAACTCCGCCTCCAACGAGCCCATACGAAGAGGTGGACCGAGCGCGGGGAGAGACCCCGCAGTCCAGGGCGGAGGCGCCCCTTTGCGGCCCATTCGAGGGGACTCGGGTCCTGCCGCCCCGCTGCGGGAGATGCGGCTGCCAGGAGGGATGGATATCCCGGCAGCGACTGCCAGGCCGCATCCCCGCCGCCACCCGCACCCTAGCCGATCCCGGGCACGCGAGGGACCGTGCAACTCACCACCGTGTCCTATCGTGGTAGTGCTGCAGCACCGAATACCCAAAGAAGGAGCCGTTGGGACCCCGGAAAATCACGGGGCGACCCACATCCACGTTGTAGGAGTGCACCACGGCTACCCACAGCAGCGTCCACAAAACCCGCGCTCCGCGCTGCCGCGGCTTCGGCATCGTGGAGTTCCCTAGACAGCCTCCCTCACCGAGGCCGCTAAGTGCTGAGCTCCAGCCCACCGACTCCACCCTGCCCCCGGCGCTGACTCCAAGGTTGCGTGTCCGGGCGCGGCGCTTTTGTGCCCGCCCCGCGTCGCGTCTCGGTCCGGCCCCGCCGCGCCCCGCGGGCACCACGCGCCCTTCGGCCTTGGCCGGCCGTAGCGCCGGCACCCCCTGGCGGCCCTGGGCGGTACCTGCCGTGCCGTGCCGCGCCCGGCCCCCGCCACCCATCGGCCCCGGGACGCGCCGTCCTCGGCTCTGCCGCTCGCCTCCTCCCGCCACGGCACCCGCGCGTGTCCCGCGCGGTCCCACAGCTTTCCCCTCGGTGTCCCTCTCTTCCACGAAACTGCCTGTCAACTATGACTTTCTTTCATTTTTCCACCTACTCCCCTTCTCGCGCAGCCCCTCCCCCGTTCGGCCCCTGGAGAGGGAAGAGGGAAATCGCAAAGTTTAGAATAGAAAGACATGGAGGAATCACTCCTGACTTCCGTTAGTTTGAGGCTATCAGCCCTTCTTGAATCTGGCACGCGGAGATGAATGCTTCGTGAGTGACAGATGAAAGATCTGATTTGCAGCACCCCGAAACGCACGGGAATTTTCTTGGGAAAAGGGAAGCCATGACGAGAGGCAGTGTCTTTTTTCAGGGCAGCAGAAATGAAAATACTTCCGGTAAAAAAATCAGACCAGTGTTTTCTGGCAAAAGTACTTCAGGTTTGAAAAAGAAGCAGCAAACTTCGTGGCTAGGTAAAAGCTGAAAATAATTGTTCTAATACTTGAAAAAATTGACAGAGAGCAAAAATAATCAGTCAAACATGCACTAATAGATGAGCAAGAGCAAAGGCAAGAAGATAGTCTACTCCAGACGATAAGACAAGGGTGATCATCACTCTGTAGGAAAAGGGGAGGAGAGTTAGGTGCTAGAAAACCCTTGAGCCCACAAAGCCCATCCTTTTTATTAAAGTGAAAAGCAGTATATTTTAGTGCTAAGGATTCATGTGTTTAGATCCTTCTTGAGGATCAAGCCCAGAATCTCAGAGTTATCCTCTGATAGTTTCTCACAGATAGTTATGACATGCGTGTGTTTCTGTTAGTCTTGGCTTTGACTATTTAATTCCATGCCATGTATGTCACATCCCTCATACATAAGAAGGTGTGCTATGAGCAGAAAAGTTGTCCATTTTTTTAAGTTGCAGAGTTAACAAGTTAAACCAATTGCTGTTGTTAATAACTTCAGGTTGTAATCACCTCTTGTTAATAGTTTTTCTTCAATTACCTGTTATCAGCTCAATGGTTATCAGCTCAATGGTTAGAAATCAGCTCAATTGTCCCCCCGCTGCTTCCCGGAGGATTGACACCTGAGGCTGCAGGTAGCGGGGGCGGGGGAGGATGTGACGTCAGAGCTCGTATGTAAATGAGAAGCCACTCTTGCAAGAAAAACCCCTAAAACAACGAGCAACATGCAATTAAGAGATCTAACTGATGTCTAAAGGTGAGGAACTTAATCCCATGTCTGCTAAGATCCTTTTTACCTCACACCCTAACCTAGAGGAAGACGGCTAGAAAGAGGACCTCGAATGTTCTAATGTCAGACTGAAAAGACGGAATCGCCTATTCTCTCGTGACGACAGACGCCCCAGCTCTGCCTGCAGACCAGCAGACACAGCTGCATCATCCTCCTTCTCCGTGCTACTCCTGGGAGCAGCGGTGGCATGGGTGCGACCCGTCGGTTCTCCCCACCTGAGCTGATTTTTTTAATAAAGGCATTAAAAAGGAGAAAAATCTCCTGCCCTATTTATTTCAGGTGCACCAGGAGAAACAGAATAAGTCCTGGGAAACACAAGAATAGAGGGGCCAGGAACTCTGATACAACAGGAACTGCCACTTATGGCAGGTCACTGAAGATTTGCAGCCAGGTCCAGTACCTCTTGCATATGCACACGATGGTTAATGTTATGAATAAAAAGATACCTATTTTTATTTAAGGTTACAGAGAAAAAAAACGGTGGGACCAGTTGCTGTTAAATTAGCTTAATTGTAAAGAGTTCTTCAATTGCCCGTTAATGGTTGGTGATTTAGCCATTGTTCTCCCAATGCTTGCCCCGGAGCTACACCTGGACAAGCAGCCCAGGAGAATAGAAGTGGCCTGGGACCACGTACGCAAATGAGAAATGCACCGCGCCAAAATTTTCCCGTTTTCCTAGAAAACCCCTAAAAACAACGAGCCAACACAGAATTAGGGGACCCTAGGTGATGTCTAAGGACGGGCGTGAAGTCCAGTGCCTGCTTGGATCCTTTTTGCTTCACACCCTGACCTCAAGAGATGTTCCATAAGGAGGGGACCCGAAGTGTTGGCCTGAAAAGCAGGAATCTGCCAATCTCCCGTGAGGACGCAGTCCCCAGCTCTGCCTGCAGACCAGCGGACAGAGCTGCACCACCCTCCTCCTCCGTGCCACTCTTGGGGACAGCGGCGGCGTGGGCGCGACCCGTCGATTTCTCCCCACCTGAGCTGAATCTCTTTAATAAAGGCATTGAAAAGGAGAAAGATCTCCTGCCATATTTATGTCAGTTAATGCGTAATTTGCTTCTGATGACACCAGTGACCTCCAGGGAAGAGTGCTACATGTTGAGGCTCTCGGAAATCTGTCATGGAAAAACACTCTTGCAAGTCAAATCTTTTATTGAAGGAAGTTCTTGGTGAAAGAGTAATTATTTTTCTGCAAACGGTTTGCATCAGGATTTGTTTTCAGTAAGGAGGGAATTCTGGGGAAAGCTGTATCATAGTATCCATGTGGCTCTTTCAAAAGCATAGCCTGTTTCTGCAAGGGAGCATCCTCACCAGGAAGATTGCTTGAAATCATTGCTTTTGAGCATCACCCTCAGAGCAAGTGCTCTGGTGCCAAATGTACATGTTGCTGTTTAGAAACTGTCGTTTTTGATGTTGACTGTGATGCCAAAAAGCAAGCATTAACGTAAACAATTTCAGGAACAGGTTAAATAGAGAAGTAAAAATTACAGAATTTGTGGGTGGGGGGGGGGGGGGGAAAGATGAATGGATGTTGCCAGTCACCAAGATGTTTTATATTGGCTGTGTGAAGCTTAGTGGTATAATTATTTAGTGTTCTTGTTCAAGGTGGCTTGTGAAAAGGTTGGAGTATGAGACTTCCTTCATCTAACTATGACTAGGGTTATGAAGAAGTGAAAATTTTCCAGTCAAATCTGAGTGGCACAATGCTCACTATCAAATAAAAAGGGAAAGTCACTATATCAGTAACTTCAGCCTTAGGTGTATGATCAAACTGCAAGAATTGATTTGTTTATTGGTGCATCAAGTGAAAACAGCAGGGCATTTATGTCACATTAGCAGGGAGATTTATAACATTTAATAGAGAGATTTCCACAGGGATTTTATAACTGTGTAATCAATATGGATAAAAGTAATCTGATTTAGGCAGAAAGTCAATACACCTCAATTAAGCAAATTCCACAAATGGCATGCAATCATTAGTACTACAAAGCCACATCTCTGCCTTTGGAAGCAAGAAAGTGTTGGGGGTTTTCAATTAATTATCTGGGCACTAAATGGTGCTCAGACAGCTCTCAAACCAAGTTAATGTTGATGATATGCTAGAGGGAGCAATGTGTTCATCCTTCTCTAGAGGGAGGAGGGAAGCAAAGCAACTAGATGAGGTGAATGCAACACTTGTCTTTCATGTTGTAGAGTGCTCTTGGGAGGACATATTTCAACTAGAAGTGATTTATACAAAACTGTGTCAGTCCTTAAAAATGTCAACTCTCCATTCTTTGCAAGGAAGAGTATCGAGGGAAAGGCTAGGAATATAGTACTTCCATCCTTTTCTTTCTTTTATTGCACATCCAAATACTGAAGTCATCTCACAACATTTAATCCAACAGGAAGTTTGCCAGTCCAAACAGAAACAAAAACAGAAATTGCCTGGCTCAGTGATGTATATTTAGCTGATAAAATTCTGGCATGCCATTTATGAAAGCAATGGGACATCCAACTGCAGCAACGAGGACAATAAAAATGTACAGTTAATAAGATGGTAAAACTAAGGGTTGAAAAAACAGAATAATATATTAAATCATATACGACAGAATTCCCTCCTCACTGAACCCAAATCCTCGTGCAAACCCTGTGTGATGGAACCATTCAAACCAGGAATAGCTATATAGGCACTTCCATATCTCTATTTTCACTGTGTGAGCCTTGATGTTTGTATCATCTAGAGAAGCTCCATAATTGCGCCATAGGGCTAATTTGTACTTTACACCTAACTATATTAATTAAAAACGGCATTTTGGCAAGACTCAGTCTCCAGGTTATAAATTAGAAATATTATCTGTAAATTGAGAATCAACAGTGAAGTAGTACCCTTGACAATACTTTTTAATTAATAGTAGAGCCTAAAAAAAATGTCCAATGCAATAATGTTGTAGCTGTGGAAAGAAAATGAAAATTAAAACAAATGCCCTGTGTCTTCATTGCTTAAAGATTCAGCTGTGTACAGACTCCATTCATCAAGAGTCAGCATTAACAGACAAGTTGTTTTCCTGAAAGCTTCTCTGCCCAAAATGGCAGTTCAAAGAATGACTAGGAATCAGTCAGACCTGGGAGTCAAAATATTAGATCAAACCATACAACTGCAAAGACTTCAATTTTCAACAAAAATTCAGACTTTAAATGATGCACAGAAACTTTTGGGTATCATTAATTGGGTAAGACCTTATTTAGGATTTAGGATTACCCACAATTCACACCTTTATTTAACATCCTTAAAGGTGACACTGAGTTAACCTCATCAAGAAAATTAACACCGGAGGCAAAAACTGCACTTGAATTAGTAGAACAGGCCATATCAAATAGACAAGTGTATTGGATATGTCCAAAGGTTTGCATTACAGTATTTGTTTTTAATCTAAAAATAAGCCATGTGGCAACATATTCCAAAAGCACATGAAACACATCTCAGGTAGTTACTCTTAAAATTGCCACACCAGCTCCATGAGGCCTCTCTTCAGCAAAATTATGAAGAAATGTTGTTTCCTTCAGGTCCATTGAAAGATGCCCCACAGGCCCACTGTAAGAAAGGGGACAGGTTATCAAGGTACTTGAGCCATGGTTAAGGAAAAGTGAAGCTCTATCAGTGGACAGTTCAGAGCACCCAAAGCTGAGCTTTCAAGAATGGTCAAGAGATAAAACCTCTCTTTTATTTATGACTACACAGAAACTCCAGAAATATTAACCACCCTACACCAAAACTAGCTTCTAATACCTCCTAAACAATCACTGGAATGCAACCATATATATGATACCCCTAAAACATAATTAATGGATATCCTTGATACTTAAGAAAGTTGACATGCTCTTAATTGGACTTGTTTGATAGCTTTGTTTCAGTCTCATCTAACTTAATGTTTCTTGACAATGTAGTGAGCTCTCACCCATGGCTGAATTTTAACTTCAGACTAGGTGAGGCTGTTGAATGAATTAAGCAAATTGGAGAAAAATATATTGCCTGCTTTCAAAAGACATTGTTCCAGGCTATAGCTCCTCTCTATAATCTTTTTAATAACTTCATGGGGATTATAAGTAATGGAGTTGAACGCTGAAATTGTGACTTTTTACAAGAGAGCTTTTTTGTAGAAGACTACCTCTTTACTGCTACCCTGGAACTTCTGAGAAAAGTGCTGGGCCAACGAGAGAAATACACCAAAGAGAAATGATAAATCAAATCCTCCTTCCAGTTGTTGTTTTCTGTCCAGGATCAGGAGGGCAATAGACCTGCCACAAAAACTGTACTTTCTACAGCAACCTCAGGCTGTCAAGAATTTGCATACCTGAGATACAGAGGCACAAAGGATTGTTATTACAGTTTTTGTAAGTAGCTGAGTCCTAGCCTCCATCAGTATATGAGTTGCAAACCACCAACAGCTCTTCCCCCTTCTTCTAGAGGATCCCCAGGAGAATGGGACAATTTCCTAAGGAGAACCAACATGCTGCAATGTTGCAGTGAAGAGTATAAATCATGAGATTCTGAAAGCATCACCTCTCATGAAAAAATCCCACTGATTTCAACCTCAAGGATTAACTGATGATGAGACCTAAAAAACAAATACATTATTATAAACCTGGAATTATTTTCATTAATAGAGTTTTAAATCTATGTGGAATTAACTAGCCAAAAATTATACCAATTTACATGTCCTTAAATTTATGTCTTAGCCTTCTACAAAATTACAGCTTAAGACAAAGATATGAGGTATATAATTAGATAGATAGATAGATAGATAGATAGATAGATATAGTCAGTCTGCTTCCTTTAATTTTCATCTCATAGTGAACCTCCAGTGATAGAGGTTCAGTCTGGATCTAACCCACAGAAAGTCAGGGAATGGCTCCCAGAAACTTTAATGAAGCCAGACTATTTAGAATTTTTAAACCAAATACAAGTGGATTTTTTCTCATTTGACTACATCAGAAGTAAAATCACAAGTGGGAAACATGTTCTAGATATGAGAAAGTCATGGAATACTTGCCGCATGATGGCTTCTGTCATCCACCCTTTTTCTACATGATATTAAATCTCACTGAATTAGCCATTGAAGTGGTATCTCTTCTTTCTGATTTAGCCTCATATTTTAAATGTATTAGGCTGAGATCCTAGTGGTCACACAAGCTTTGGCCACTTGTTGAAACGTCCACTTTACACCACAGCTTTCAAATATCTTGTTTGGCATTCTTGGCACATCTGCTATCCATTATTCAGCCATTCAATGTTTATTATTTCACATGTTAACTATTGTACACTCCTTGTATGAGAAGTTCATATAAGCAATAATCTATTTTAATCTTTGAGAGATCTAAACCTATTCTCTACACAGAGAAGACACTTTTTGAAGTTGTGTGTGTGAGCTCAAAGCTTGAGTTTTAACCAAATAACCCTTCTGCAATCCAATTATTTGTAAATTCTCTGCTATGCTATGGCTTAATTTGGTGTATATTGCACCTACAGAGAGTTCAGAAAAATAAACTGTGGGACACTACGACTCCTTAGGACTTGCTATTGGCCTGAGATATGCCAGAAGCAGCATAGTTATCCAGCTTAATAATGTAGAAAACACTGAATCTGAGCATCTGTTTGATGCCAGTGATTTTATAAAAAATAAATAGTAAAAAAGAAAGAAAAAGCCAAACAGAATTAAACCCTCAAACCCCCCCTGCCCTCCACCAGGACAGAATTTTTGGGAAGTACAAATAAATTCAAATTAGTGGATTTAATACAAGGATTTTGCATTCCCCAGAGTGATATTCACTATGTAAATGTAATGTAAAGAGAGAAGCACGGCAGATGTGATAACACAACAAGCTCTCTTGTTTATGAACAACATTATTCATATACCTCAGTGACTGGCCTGGCTATAAGAGAGATTCTGGGATGAATTCAACAGTAACAACCCTGCCATCACATAGATTAGCAAGAAAATATGACAAATTTGGAGGTTGATCTGACAGTTCCATGGTTCACTCTCTCATTTCTAAGAAGCTGCTTATAGCATCACTCTATTAAAACTAAGTTACATACTCTTAGACCAACCAGGTGTTACTAGCAAGGTTCAAAAAGTCTTGGGATGTTTTCCAAAATGGAGACAGCAACTCTTGTGCCCAAACTGTGAAATTATTTTGGTATAGACTCCTCTATCAAAAATAAAAAAATCTAAGCTCAGTTGTAACTCCAATTTCAGAGAAAAGCAGAACCTTTGGAAAAAATTAAGAGTATATTGTGGTTCCCTGGCCTCCTTCTGAGTGCCTAGAGACCTGCATGTCCCAGGTGAAAACAAGCCATGCTTCTGTCCTCAGCAACATCACTCAGGGACCAGCTTGGCTGGGTTGGTCACAAAGCACAAAAAATCAGTTGAGATATTAATTGCCCTGCCTTCCCTGACACATGATAAATCAGTCCAGGCATCCCAGTGAAATATATTAAACAAACTATGCTCACACGTAGTTGACAGCAGCATTGACATATAAGATACAGTGTATTTATTTGATTCCCTAACTACAGTATGCCACTACTGCTGCCACAAAAGGCTTTCTGAAAATCATCAGGATCCTTATGAGGGATGTCTACAAATATACCTAAGTTGACTTCTATTTTTGAGCTTATGTAGAGCTTATATTAGAGCTTATCTAAAATAAATGTTAATTACAGTTTCCCTAAAGTCACACACTCTTATTCTCAACTTAAAAATAAGCTGTTGATTACATGCATTTGCCTCTTATGTTCAGTCTCCCCATTTTATATAAAACAAACAGGATACCTGTGCTGTCTAGCAGCTCATTGAAAGTCATTCTTCATCTTCTCCCTGTTTAAAAACTTATTTCCAAGGAAATACTGATGCACAAGCTCTGGAAAGGGTCAATGAAGACAACTGAAATAAAATGTTTAACAAATAATTGAACATAAAAGAGATTACCTGTACAATGAAAGGCTGGCTGTGGCTGTGACTGTTGCCCAGCACCTCTCCAGCCTGCAGTGTTCTTGCCTAGAGGAAACTGCTGCTGGCTTGCCCTGCTGCTTTACTGAGGTGTCCACATGCACTCAGCCAGGTGTGACATCAAGCATAGCTCTCCAAGCAGAAAGGCTCTCTCTAATTACAAAACCTATTTTTTTAAAGGTTTCATACCACTACAAAGAACTAAGTGTGGCATTCACGTTCTCTGAAAAAATCCCTTTGCCCAAGATTTTTCTCATGAGAAGCTGAGAGGCTCCAGAGAAAAAAAGAAAACAATTCTTATCTCATTTGCTTCTCCTGTGTTGTTCTCATGTGTGGAATGTGTTTGGAGATTGTTTACCCACAGGTGATTGTCTGATTGGATTCTAGTGTGAGTTGTTTTGACTCTCTGGCCAATTACAGTAAAGCTGTGTTGGGACTCTGGAAAGAGTCATGAGTTTTGATTATTATCTTTTTTAGCATTGAGTAAGTATCTTTTCTGTATTCTTTAGTATAGTATAGTTTAGTATTCTTTAATATAATATAGTATTATAAAGTAATAAATCACCCTTCTAAAAACATGGAGTCAGATGCATCATTCCTCCCTACCACGGAGGTTGCCTGCAAATACAATCACTAAGAAAGTTCAGCCTATACTGCATATGCTTAAAAGCCTAAACCTAGCAGGTCCTATGTGTGGCCATGAGCAACACACTACAAAGCAACCACATTTCCTTGTAAGACCTAATTCATGCTGGCCATTGCCATAGATACATTCTTCCCTCTATTACCGTGCTGAGCAAGTCACGTTTAAAAAAGACAACATTAAAACCCCAGCAGATGTAGCATAGATACACCTTTATACAAAGGCACACCCAGATTCCCAGGGACTAGCATGGCAGTTTCGTATTTACTCACTGTTTGAACAAGGAGAGTACTCTAAGATATCAGCTCAAATTCCATACTATTTTAAAGTAGCATGTGAATACTTGCATCTTGAGGAAGAGTACACACAACCAGGATCTCTCCTGCTCATCCTGTCTCTATCTGGCAACATTTCTACCAGTCCATTCTAGAAATGAGGTCCCACCCTAGCAGAACCTGCATAAAATACACAGAAACTGTGCTTCACCTCTAACAGTTTAATATCCTGAGAATCATTATGTTCTGAATCCGCTGAAGCTGAGAGAGCTGAGAGGGGGGAAAAAAATCCACATTTAACTTAGCTAGTGTTGTGGCTTAATGAAAGTCTGGTTTTCAGTTGCGGGGGGCGGGGGGGGGGAGGCAAGGGTGGCTCCCTGTGGGGGCCTGCTGCAGCTAATGAACTGGCTGGTTTTGAAGGGACAATCAGCTGGCTAACTTTGGGGATTGAGGTCTGGTTGGACCACTTGAAGGAGTCAAGCAGGCCCCTGTAGAAAAGCACATTTAAAAAAGAAGGAAGCCTGCGAAAACTCTTCGCTTCTGGCTTTTGAACAGGCTGGACTGGGCCGGGTCTGCACGGTGGGGCCAGGCCACCCTGGCCCTGCGCAGCCAAGCTGGCGCACAGCTCAGTTAGGATTTCTGCCATTGCCATGCCACCAGGACTATCCCAGCACCACAGGCAACTGTGTGGCCAGGACCAGCACCAGGAGTGGCCCCGCAGCCAGGATCCATGCAGCCAAGGCAGCACCATGCAGCCATGGCTATTTCTGCATGTCTCCCAAATGAATTTTGTTTATTCTGGCACCAGCATCGGGAATGGCCCTGCGGTCAGCACTGAGGGCAGCCCCAAGGATGACTGGCTGGGGCTGGGAGTGGCAACCCCATCCTGGTCTGGGAGTGGCCATGTGGCTGGGACTGCGCAGCCAAAATCAGTGCAAGTGTGGCAGTGCCACGTGGCTGCAGCTGTCTCAGCACAACTCACAACGGACTTTGCTTAGCTGCTTTTAGCCAGCTGTGCTGCAGACAGAAGGACAAAAGGAGCGCCAGTAGTTTTTTCCTTTCTTCTAGTGCCTTGCATGAAAGAAAGGTGCGGGGTGATGCCAGCAGCCACCGCAGTTTGTGCAGTGCCAGTGATCAGCAGCAACAGACACAGTGATTCCTCAATTGCAGAGCCTGGACAAAATCAGCCTTTAAACATTTTCAAGACTCTATGCTGTTTTAATTGATAAAGCTTGAGAACAAATGAGCCTATGAACACTAATTTTCTCCCGAGTCAGGAAAAGGAAAGGGTGAAGACATGAAGACATGTAGAGAAAACAACATGGACCCGGAGGATAGTAAAGAAGGAGTCAAATTCTAGTTGGGGCGGTGGGTGGTGGTGCGGAATTGAGGAGATGCCTCAGTCTTGGGCTGAAATTCTCTTGTAAGCCATGGTGGTGGACTGGGGTACATCAAACTCTTGATTCCTTGTAACTTATGAAAATGGGGATGTAGTGTTTTAACCACAACCATGAACAGAGGCTCTAGTGCTAAAGCGAGCAGATGTGGAAGTGATTTTGATTCAATGAGAAATTTGGACAGAGAGATATGAGAAACCTTGCCCCAGTGATAGTAATAGAAAACACTCTGTTCCCAGAGATGGATGAACTTTTATTTTATGTTAGAAGAGCTCATCCTTAAAAGGGCACCCCAGTAAGTTGACATTGCTCATGAAAGCAGCTGTGAGATATCTGCAAGATAGGGAAGGACTTTTCACACTGTGAACAGATTTTCCTTTCCTGGGCAGCTAATTTGCTGTGACACTGAAGCCACAAGAGACCTGTTTCTTGTGGAAAAGTCTTTATAGCATGAGAAGAGAGACTCCTCTCCCTAAGTAGACTGAAGAAAGACTATTCTAGAAGTGACAAATTGACTGAAAGTCCCAAGTTTTGTCTTCTTACGTTGTCAGTGGGAAAGAAGGTGGGGTGAGAGGAAGTGTTCTGAATGTTTTATTCTGATTTTTTTTTTTTGTCTTAATTCTGTTAATAAAGTTTTCTTTATACTCTTTAAGGTTTGTGCCTGTTTTGCCTTCCTTCTCCTAATGCTTATCTCACAGAAAGAAAATGAGTAAATATACTCAAGTAAATGCATCAGCACTTAGCTAGCTCTAGACCCACTACAGCTAGACACTTCCTGTACTGAATATTTGGTTGGATCAGATTTAATTAAGTAACAACACTGGAATCTTGGGGCTGAAGTGTGGTGTGCTTTAAATAACGTGCAGATAACACTCACTGCAGGGCTTCAAGGTCAGGACAGTTTCCTTTAATGTGAAAACACATTTCAGGGAAGTAGAAGGTAGAAACTCAGCCTAATTACAACTTTCTTTACCATAAAGGAAGACACTAACTTTTCACCTCACCCTCCCTCCTTTTTCTTTTCTTTTCCCTCTTATTTATCTACCATTCTAAAAGGGCCATGTAACTGGGGATACACTCTGCTGTTCATTCCTTTTCCTTTAAGCAAAGTTAAATGCTTACAGAAATGCTGGACATGCAAGCTGTCTTGACACAATCAGGCAAAGGTGTCTCTGCCACAGGCATGCAGACCTGGTTTGGCAGCAGCACCCACGATGCTCTCCACACACATGTGGGGGACATGGTCAGCTCCCACAGCCACACAGGCCTTCATCTCCATTTTGAAAAGTTACCTACTAAATCAAAGTGACTTTCAACTAATTAGAAAGCAGCTAACATTTGCCTAATGGCCACCAGGTAACCTGGACTGCTCCGAAAGTTGCAACCAAGAGATGCAAGCCATGTGTCACAGCAGATTCCTGCACTACACTGAGCTCCATTACCATCCATTGGTGTTACATGATGTGCTAGCACAGCCATAAAATAACATAATTATTGTAAGCTTAATTATTTCTTCTCTGATATGTCACGTGGTATTAGGTGGCAATGGCAGGAAATAATGGCTGGCACTGTTCTACAACAAAAGAAATCTCCAGAGATGTACTTCCTTTAAGTCAATCAATGTGCCTTTGAAATTACTCTAGCACATACAGGAAACTAACTCAGTGTTGACAGAGGAAGACTAGAATCAGTGTAAATGAAAGCCTGAGAAAGAAAATAAAAGGTAGCAACTGCTAGAGCATGGATAGACACATGTTGCAGAAGAACATGCAACTTACTGCTTACTTCTGTTCTATCATTTCTAATTTTCCATATAATGAATATACACAACCAAAGAGAGTTTGAAAATCCCACACTGGTAGTGCTATTGAGAACCAGCATCTATGAACAGCTATACCATAGCTTGGTCTGGATATTCCTCACATAGCTGAGAGGCTGCTAGGCTTCTGCTCATATTGATGGCTATAACAAAGCTGTAAGGAATTCACAAAAGAGCTTTTTTTTCTTGAAACAGCAAACAAAAAATAAGTTTCTTAATTTAACGAACTCCACAGAGGGGAAAAAAAGTCTCTTCCGTAGCACACATAGAAGGATAATAGGATTTATGCAAGAGTTTCGATTACAAAAATCAAACCAAACTTCTAAGTATTCATTCCAGTTTGCAGAGTCTGAAATCCTCCTTTCAGAGGAAAGAACCACATACCACATGGGAGAGTAAATAAATTTTAGCACAGATTACAGAAAGAGGTACTATAAATGGCAGAACTAGAAGATGGATGGATTTATAAATAATGTTTATAAAAAAGTTTGAAACGGTATGTTGCCAAAAAATAACAGCCTAGGCACTGAAATAATATATAAATAAAATCCCTGGTATTTTTAATCTAAATTAACGATGTTTAATCCTTAGAACACTAGAGGATGCTCGATAAACATTTTAAGTCTTATCTCTATAAACAGATCTATAAATTTTCTGGCACATGTGCAAAAGTTCATAAAATTACAAATATCATATATATTGAACATAAGACAAAGGCATGGTTCAATATAAAATGATCCAAATACATTTCCTTGCAGATGCATCTTCTAACAATCATGTCTGAATGAGTTTAACATCCTCTAACCTTTGCTAAAAAGGCAGCCCAATCTTTGATTGGCACTACTAGCACCATTTGACACTCCAACAAGAAAAAACGTTACTCAAAGCAAAGGACTCACTCTCATGCATTCACCTTAACTTTATCTAAAGCAATGTCTTATTTACATGTTGTCTTTTAAGAAAATCTAGAAGCAGTTAAAACTTCAGCCTGAAGAAAATTTTATACTTAGTACACTTTCCATTGTATGAAGGAATAATTACGTGATTGCTAATGAGTATATGAGTATATATATATATATGAAAAAACATCCCAAGCATTTAACTTTTTCTAAATGTGAATTTGGGTAGTGGTTACCTGATTGAAATGACTCTATAATCCCTTTTGGATTCTTTATGAAGATTACTTAAGGGAAAAAATATTATTTAGGCCATGCAATATTATATGGCTATTTCAGTTTGTTCCACTGCACTTAGGTCACATTTGACAAAGCACAGCTCATAACTAGTTTCTTTCATGGAAAGGGAAAAGAACAAAACCAGAAAATGTGAAAAATAAGTCATCTGTAAGGACAGGAGAACTGTAGGAGAGCACAGTAATACTTGCTGTCAAAGTAATAGATGCCTGCAGTGAAGTTCCCAAAGCCTAAGACAACGTACAGGTTACATGGAAAATTGAAACTCAAATCTATGTTTTACACTGCTGTAATGATAGCAATTGCAAAATCCCACAAATCCTCAGCCAACTATGAGAGGAATAGAGCCAAACATACTCAAGTCCAGTTGAGGTTGCTGTTCTCACAGTCTGAAGGATGCCTTTCTGTTGCGATACAGCACAAAATGATGA
>NW_024500607.1:0-991 GCF_017590055.1 Onychostruthus taczanowskii
CAACTTCAATATTTTATAAAAATAAAACAATTTTTAAAAATTAAATCTTTTTTTCCTCAGCAATTCACCCCAGGCAACCCTAAATTTGATATTTTATAAAATTAAAACAAAAATAATTTTTAAACACCCGGTTTTTACCTCACGGCAGCTCCGGGGCCGCTCCAACTTCAATATTTTATAAAAATAAAAAAATTAAACCCATTGTTTCCTCAGCAGTTCACCCCGGGCAGCCCCGAATTTAATATTTTATAAAAAGAAACCAAAAAACAAGCGATTAAATCCCATTTTTACCTCACGGCAGCTCCGCTCCCGCTCCCGCCGCTCCCGGCAAATGAGCCGCTCCCCTCATCGCCCGCCCCTTTTAAAACCTCGGCCGGCTCGCTATTCGCTGCGGCGCAGAAAGCCGGGCGCTGATTGGATAAGACCCGCGAAGCCCCGCCCAGCAAGAAAAAGGCGGGAAAACGCCGCCCCCCCTCACTCCCGAAGAGAAATTTTGGGTTTTTTTGCCATTTTTTACCAAAAAAATCCCCAAAATTCACTGAAATTTTTTTCCAAAATAAAGAAAAAATGAAATTCCCATTCCCCCCAATTTTTTACTCATTTTTCACCAAATTTTCACCCATTTTTTAATCCAAATTTCTCATTTTCCCCCAATTTTTCCCTAAAAATTAAATTTTTTTCCTAAATTTTCCCTCGTTTTTTTCCTCCAAAAATTCAATTTTTTTCCACAAATTTTCCCCTTTTTTCCACCAAGATTTCATTTTTTCCCATTTTTCCCCCAAAAATTTAAATTTTTTCCCAATTTTCCCCATTTATTTAAAAGAAATCTAGATTTTTTCCCCAATTCACCCCAATTTTCCTCTCCAAAATTCTCACTTTTCCCCCAAAATTTCCCCAATTTTTCCCCATTTTTTCTCCAAAAATTTCAAATTTTCCCCAAATTTTCCCCCTTTTCCAAAATTTTCAATTTTTTCTCCATTTTTCCCCATTT
>NW_024500608.1:0-991 GCF_017590055.1 Onychostruthus taczanowskii
ACTTAAAAAACACCTCAGGGGGAAAGACAACCTAAAAACACCTCAGGGGGAAAGAGAACCCAAAAAACAGCTCGGGGGGAAAAGAGAACTTAAAAACACCTCAGGGGGAAAACAGAACCTAAAAACACCTCAGAGGGGGAAAGAGAACCTAAAAAAGACCTGAGGGGTGAAAAGGGAACCTAAAAACACCTCAGGGGGGGAAAGAGAACGTAACAACATCTTGGGGGGAAAGGAGAACCTAAAAACACCTTGGGGGGAAAAGAGAGCCCGAAACCACCTGAGGATTAAAAGAGAACCCCAAAAAAACACCTGAGGGTTAAAAGAGAATCCCAAAAAAACACCTGAGAGGTGAAAAGAGAATCCCAAAAAACACCTGAGAGGTGAAAAGAGAATCCCAAAACCACCTGAGGCGTGAAAAGAGAACCCAAAAAAACCAACTCTGTAAAAAGAGAACCTCAAAACCACCTGAGGGGTGAAAATAAAACCAAAAAACCAGCTGAGAGGTGAAAAGAGAACCAAAAACACCTGAGGGTGAAAAGAGAGCCCAAAACCAGCCAAGGGGTGAAAAGAGAACCCCAAACCACCTGAGGGGTGAAAAGAAAACCCAAAAAACCACCCAAGGAGTGAAAAGAGAACCCAAAAAACCACCTAAGGAGTGAAAAGAGAACCCAAAAAACCACCTAAGGAGTGAAAAGAGAACCCAGTGCTGAGGGGGGGAATAATTAATCATTAATTATTTTTTAAATTTTGTTATTATATAATTAAATTTTAATTCTTTTATTAATTTTTTAATTTAATAAATGAAATAAATATAGAAATAAATCTATAAAAATATATAATATATAAATATAATTATATATTATAAATTAAATTTTAATTATTTTTATTAAAAATTTTAATTCTTTTATTAATTTTTTAATTTAATAAATTAAATAAATATAGAAATAAATATATAACTATATATAATATATAAATAAATATATAATATATA
>NW_024500609.1:0-991 GCF_017590055.1 Onychostruthus taczanowskii
TTTGGGGATATTTTTGGGCTATTTCGGTGCTGGTTTTTGGGTTATTTTTTGTTAGTTTGTGTCTATTTTTGGGTTATTTTTGGGCTATTTTGGGTCTATTTTGGTGCCATTTTTGGGTTATTTTTGGGTTATTTTGGGTCTATTTCGGTGCCATTTTTGGGCTATTTTGGGTCTATTTTGGTGCCATTTTTGGGTTATTTTTGGGTTATTTTGGGTCTATTTCGGTGCCATTTTTGGGCTATTTTGGGTCTATTTTGGTGCCATTTTTGGGTTATTTTTGGGTTATTTTGGGTCTATTTCGGTGCCATTTTTGGGCTATTTTGGGTCTATTTTGGTGCCATTTTTGGGTTATTTTTGGGTTATTTTGGGTCTATTTCGGTGCCATTTTTGGGCTATTTTGGGTCTATTTTGGTGCCATTTTTGGGTTATTTTTGGGTTATTTTGGGTCTGTTTTGGTGCCATTTTTGGCCTATTTTGGGTTATTTCTATGGCGTTTTTGGGTTAATTTTGGTCTATTTTGGGGTTATTTTTGGGGTTATCTTGGTGCCATTTTTGGCAGTTTTGGGTCATTCCGATGCCATTTTTGGCTGTTTTGGGGTTATTTTTGGGCTATTTTGGGGCTATTTCGGTGCCATTTTTGGGCTGTTTTAGGGTAATTTTTGGGGTAGTTTCGGTGCCATTTTTGGGTCAGTTTTTGGCTGTTTTGGGTAATTTCAGTGCCATTTTTTGGGGTTTTTTTGGGTTATTTCGGGGTTATTTCAGTGCCATTTTTGGGTTATTTCTGGGCTGTTTTGGGGTTATTTTTGGGGTAGTTTCAGTGCTGGTTTTGGGTCAGTTTTTGGCTGTTTTGGGTAATTTTGGTGCCGTTTTTGGGCTATTTTGGGGTTATTTTGGGGTTATTTTTGGGGTAGTTTCGGTGTTGTTTTTGGGTCAGTTTTTGGCAGTTTTGGGTCATTTCAGTGTCATTTTTTGGGATATTTTTGGGTTATTT
>NW_024500610.1:0-955 GCF_017590055.1 Onychostruthus taczanowskii
CTGCAGAGAAGGTGCCTGGAGCTCATCCCACGCAGCTCCACAGCTCCAAGGTGCTCCAGCTGGGTGCCAAAGCACCCCTTGAAAACTGGATTTATCAGGAAAATCAGATTTTTGTTTGTGCTCCTCAAAGCCAAATGGGGGAATCTGAGATCTTTCCCTCCTTGTGTTCCTGCCTCACTGAGACTTAAACCAAAGGGCAGGGAGGCCACGGCAGAGCGAGTGAGGCCCTCACTGGCGAGGGGCTGTTAAGGTTTTATCGGATTACAATAAAGGCTGTGGTTTGATTCCCGGCACTGCTGGCAGGGCTGGGAACTACAACCACAGATTGCAGCAAAAAGCTTCCAAATTCCCATTCTCCAGCCAGGCACAGGCAGGACCTGCAGGCTCCAGGTCTCTGTTGCCATTGCTGAGCAGGTGAGGATCTGGCTTGGGGCTGCTCAGACAGTTTCAGCTGGGAGGGGGCAGCAGGAGCAAGGTCACCCCCCATTATCAATTTCATTATTCAGCAATGGTTTAAAAATAAGCTGCCTTCATCATTATGCCTTCAGACAATAACTTTTCAGCTCAAGAGCTTCTTTCCTTCCTCCCGGACTCCTTCCAGCAGCCATCATGACAGGGAGAAGCAAAGCAAATTATGGCAAATAAATTTTCCTCTTCCATGGAAAAACCTTGTGTTTTTTTGTTTTTTTTGTTTTTTTTTTTTTTTTTTTGGTTTTTTTTTCCAGTTTTTTTTTTTTTTTTTTTCAGGTTTTTTTTTTTTTTCAGGCCTAAATTTCATTTGGAAAATAATTTTATTAATATAACACCTCTTCTTTCAGCCCAGGGAGTGCTGGCATTTTGTTTGCCAGAGGGAGCAGGTCCAAAGGAGGCATTTAACCCTTTAAAAAAACAGCAATGAGAAGCCAAAGGGAATGAAATTAAATATTTTATTCTTCCCTGTGAGGGTGGTCAGGCC
>NW_024500611.1:0-990 GCF_017590055.1 Onychostruthus taczanowskii
CAGGGCAGAAAGGGGGCGTGGTCAGCATCAGAGGGGCGTGGCCAAACAGATAGGGGTGTGGTCAGGCAAAAAGGGGGCGTGGCCATGAGGAAAAGGATGTTGGAAATCGGAAATGGGAGGGGTCAGGTAAAAAGGGGTGCGGCCATGCAAAAAGGGGGCGTGGCCAACCAGATTGGGGTGTGGTCCGGCAAAAAGGGGGCGTGACCAATCAGACTGGGATATGATCAGGCAAAAAGGGGGCGTGGCCAACCAGTTTGGGGCGTGGCCAATCACATTGGGGTGTGATCAGGCAAAAAAGGGGGCGTGGCCAACCAGTTTGGGGCGTGGCCAATCACATTGGGGTGTGATCAGGCAAAAAGGGGGCGTGGCCATGAGGGAACGGGTGTAAGAAAGCCAGAAAAGGGGCGTGGTAATTGAAAAGGGGCGTGGTCAACAGCAGAGGGGTGTGTCAGGAAGGAAAGGGGGCGGGGTCATGTAAAAAGGGGTGTGGCCAAGATGGAATGTAATAGGTGGGTGTGGTCAGGTAAAAGGGGTGTGGTCAGCACTGGAGGGGGCGTGGTTTGACAAGGGGAGGGGCAGGGGTGGGTGGGGCTTGACAGAGGGGCGTGGCTTATGGGAATTGGGCGTGGTCCTGTGGGGAAATGGGCGTGGCCTCATGATAAACGGGTGCGGTTTATTTAAAATGGGCGTGGCTATTGTAAAAGGGCGTGGCTTTGTGAGGGGAAATGGGCGTGGCCTCACAGATGGGCGTGGTCACTTCAGAGGGGTGTGGCACACCAAGGATTTGGGTTATGCAAATGAGGGGTGGGGCTTAGGGGATGGGCGTGCCCAGTAGAAGGGGCGTGACCAACAGTGAATGGAGATTGGGGCGTGGCTTAAATGAAAGGGGCGTGGCTTAACAGGAGCAGGAGTGGCTTAAAAGGAAACGGGCGTGGCTTGATGTTATTGGGCGTGGTTTAATATGAATGGGCGTGGCTTAAAGGAAGTGGG
>NW_024500612.1:0-804 GCF_017590055.1 Onychostruthus taczanowskii
TTGGGGATCAGCTCTGGGATTTTGGGGTCAGTTTTATGAGATTTTGGGGATCAGTTTGATCAGATTTTGGGATCAGTTCTGTGGGATTTTGGGGATCAGTTCTGTGGGATTTTGGGGATCAGTTTTATGGGATTTTGGGGATCAGTTCTGTGGGATTTTGGGGATCAGTTTTAAGGGATTTTGGGGATCAGTTCTGTGGGATTTTGGGGATCAGTTTTAAGGGATTTTGGGGATCAGTTCTGTGGGATTTTGGGGATCAGTTTTAAGGGATTTTGGGGATCAGTTCTGTGGGATTTTGGGGATCAGTTTTAAGGGATTTTGGGGATCAGTTCTGTGGGATTTTGGGGATCAGTTTTAAGGGATTTTGGGGATCAGTTCTGTGGGATTTTGGGGTCAGTTTTAAGGGATTTTGGGGATCAGTTCTGTGGATTTTGTGGATCAGCTTTGGGATTTTGGGAATCAACTCTGTGGGATTTTGGGCTCAGTTTTATGGGATTTTAGGGATCAGTTCAGTGGGATTTGGGGGTGTTTTTAAGGGTTTATTTGGTTTGGGGACCCTGTGGGGTTCTGGGATTTTGGGGCTCAGTTTGGGGGGGTTTTTGGGGTCCCCCAGACCCGTGGGTGTCAACACTGTGCCTGGGGGACGTGCTATGGATACAGAACCAGGGCTGGGTTTTGGGGTTTTTTTGGGGGTTTTTGGGGTTTTTTGGGGTGTGCCGTGTTTGGGATTTTGGGGCTCAGTTCCGGGGGGTTTTTGGGGTCCCCCAGACCCGCGGGTGTGGGCGCTGTGCCTGGGGGACGTGC
>NW_024500612.1:895-990 GCF_017590055.1 Onychostruthus taczanowskii
GGTTTGGGATTTTGGGGCTCGGTTCGGGGGGGTTTTTGGGGGACGTGCTATGGATACAGAACTAGGGCTGGGGTTTTTGGGGGTTTTGGGGGGTT
>NW_024500613.1:0-990 GCF_017590055.1 Onychostruthus taczanowskii
GTGCCGATCCGGGTGGTTTTTTAGGTCCGGGGGTGTTTCTTTGGGTCCATTTTGAGGGTTTTTTTGGCTCTGTGTTCGCTTTTTTTGGGTCTGGGGTCTCTCCCTCTCTGGCGGGGGTCTCGGCGGGCCGGGGTTTTTTGGGTCCATTTTTGGGTTTTTTGGGCCCGTTTTTGGGTTTTTTTTGGATCCGGGGGTGTTCCTTTGGGTCCGGTTTTCGGGGTTTTTTTTGTGTTCCAGTCCGGTTTTTTCGCTCTGTCTCCATTTTTTTTTGGGTCTGGGGTCTGTCCCTCTCCTGCGGGGGTCTCGGCGGGCCGGGCCGTGTTTCGGTATCTGTCTGGGGGGGTCTGTGCCAGTCTGGGGGTGCCGATCCGGGTGGGGTTTTTTGCCCCATTTAGGGTTTTTTTTGTGTTCCGGTCCGGTTTTTTCGCTCTGTCTCCATTTTTTTTTGGGTCTGGGGTCTGTCCCTCTCCTGCGGGGGTCTCGGCGGGCCGGGCCGGGTTTCGGTATCTGTCTGGGGGGGTCTGTGCCAGTCTGGGGGTGCCGATCCGGGTGGTTTTTGGGTCCTTGTTTGGGTTTTTTTGCTCCATTTTGGGTTGTTTTTTGTGTTCCAGTCCGGTTTTTTTTGGGTCTGGGGTCTCTCTCCCTCTCCTGCGGGGGTCTCGGCGGGCCGGGCCGTGTTTCGGTATCTGTCTGCGGCGGCGGAATTATGAAAAATTCGCCCATCGACAGCGCGGCTCAGGCTCGATTAGGGCAGATGGGACATGACAGCCCGCGATCGATCCGGGCCCGGCCGCCCAAGTGTCAAGTAATGAATCAATTTCGAGTAAATTTTCCATTTTTCAGCGCCCGTTCGCCGAGAGAAGAATATCCTCTTTTGTAAAGATATTATTATCGATTGCGGCGGCAATTTGACATCAGGGGTAGTTAATTCCACTCAGAATAAAATTGAAAACACTTGAGAGGGAAGGGAGGAGGGGAGAGACAAAGGGT
>NW_024500614.1:0-991 GCF_017590055.1 Onychostruthus taczanowskii
TTTCCCCAAAATCCCCCAAATCCCCCCGAATTTTCCCCTGAATCCCCCAAATTTCTCCCAAATCCCCCCGAATTTCCCCCAAACTCCCCCACACCCCCCCGAACGCGGCTGGAATTTTGGGACCCCGCAGGTGAAGGCGCAGGGCCCGGGGCTGGAGCCCTCGGGGGTGGTGCTGAACAAACCCACCGAGTTCAGCGTGGACGCCAGGCACGGCGGGAAGGGCAACCTCCGAGTGCACATGCAGGTGGGGATGGTGGATTTTCAGGGAATTTTGGGAATTTTGGGGAGTTTTGGGGAGTTTTGGGGGGGTTGAGAGGGATTTGGGGGCATTTTGGGGGAGGTTTTTGGGGGTTTTAAGGAGAATTTTGGGAGGGGTCGGAGAGAAGGGAAACCTCCGAGTGCACATGCAGGTGGGAATGGGAATTCGGGGAATTTGGGGAACTTTGGGGAGTTTTGGGGAGTTTTGGGGGGGTTGAGAGGGATTTGGGGGCATTTCGGAGGAGGTTTTTCAGGGTTTAAAGGAGAATTTTGGGAGGGGTCGGAGAGAATGGAAACCTCCGAGTGCACATGCAGGTGGGAATGGGAATTTGGGGAATTTGGGGAATTTTGGGGAATTTTGGGGAGTTTTGGGGGGGTTGAGAGGGATTTGGGGGCATTTCGGGGGAGGTTTTTCAGGGTTTAAAGGAGAATTTTGGGAGGGGTCGGAGAGAAGGGAACCTCCGAGTGCACATGCAGGTGGGAATGGGAATTTGGGGAATTTGGGGAATTTTGGGGAATTTTGGGGAGTTTTGGGGGGGTTGAGAGGGATTTGGGGGCATTTCGGGGCAGGTTTTTGAGGGTTTAAAGGAGAATTTTGGGAAGGGTCGGAGAGAAGGGAAACCTCCGAGTGCGCGTGGGGGTGTTGTAGTTGGGGGTTTGCTTCATCTGCGGGGGGATTTAGGGGAAATTTTGGATGTTTGTGGAGGAAGGGAAACCTCAAAGTGCAGGTGCA
>NW_024500615.1:0-989 GCF_017590055.1 Onychostruthus taczanowskii
AAAATCACATAAAATTAAAAAAAAAAAAAGTTATAAAAATCTCCTAAAATTTCCCCCAAAACTTCCCAAAGAAATTCCAAAAATTCCCCCAAAAATTGCTCAAAAAGTCTTAAAAAAGCTAAAAAAAATCAAAAAAAAACCTTAAAAAATTCCCCAAAATTTCCAAAAAATAACCCGAAAAAACCTCCAAAAAAGGCCCAAAAAATTCACAAAAATTCCACAAAATTGATTAAAAAATCCAAAAAAAAATCCCCAAAATTGACCCAAAAAAACCTCAAAAAATTTCCTAAAAAAAACCCAAGAACTCCCCCAAAATTTCTCCAAAATGAAACAAAAACAACCAAAAAAATCACAAAGATCCAAAAAAAAATTTTTCTTAAAAAATGGCAAAAAACCCAAAAAAACCTCAAAAAAACTACCAAAAATCCTCAAAAAAGGTAAAAAAAATCCCCAAAAATTCCTTAAAAATTATTTTTAAAAAACCCTAAAAATTCCTTTTAAAAACCCTAAAAAATCCTTTAAAAATTCCAAAAAAACCCTTAAAAATTCCATTAAAAAACCCTTAAAATTCCATTAAAAATTCCTTAAAAATTCCAAAAAAGAGCCCTTAAAAATTCCTTTAAAATTCAAAAAGCCCTTTAAAAATTCCTTTTAAAATCCTTTAAAAACCCTTAAAAATTCCTTTAAAAACCCTTAAAAATCCTTTAAAAATTAAAAAAACCCTAAAAAATTCCTTGAAAAACCCTTAAAAATTCCTTTTAAATCCCCAAAAAATCCCCAAAAATTCCTTAAAAATCCCCCCAAAAATTCCAAAAAATCCCAAAAAATCCCCAAAAATCCCCCAAAAAATCTCCCCAAAAAACCCCCCAAAAAAACCCTCCAAAAACCCTTAAAAATTCCTTTTAAATCCCCAAAAAATCCCCAAAAATTCCTAAAAAATCCCCCCAAAAACACCTTAAAATCCCTTTAAAAACCCTTAAAAATTCCTT
>NW_024500616.1:0-988 GCF_017590055.1 Onychostruthus taczanowskii
AAAAAAAAAAGTATGTGCATATCTACCTATACATATGCACTGTGTGCAACACATCTCTTGTAGCATTGCACTGTTTGCAGTTCGGAGTTCATTTTGAGCGCCGTTGTCTAAAAGCTTCAGAGGTTAAAATTAAGTTATGTCTGCCAGCAGAGGGAGCCAATTTTATTCCATAAACATAGGGGGGAAGTATTTTTGAACAGGAACATTCCTGGTCTTTTTACATTTATCAAGTCAGAAAAGAATAAAATATAATAATTTTTCCATGCCATTTGTATAACATGATCTTGAAGGGCTCTGTGACCCATATATAGCCTTATCATTTGAATTTCAGATGACAGCAGAAATAAATTTTGAAAGCCAAGTCTTGTGGCATCACATACATTTCTTTCCCTTTGTAAAATAATTAATTTCTTCATTTATTCAATTATTTTAGACAGTTTCTCAGGTGCTTCATCTATGAGGCCAACCACCCAGCACAGTAATAAATGTGTAAGC
Source organism: Onychostruthus taczanowskii (assembly GCF_017590055.1). Lineage (NCBI taxonomy): Eukaryota > Metazoa > Chordata > Aves > Passeriformes > Passeridae > Onychostruthus > Onychostruthus taczanowskii. The sequence continues at coordinate 496 of NW_024500616.1, forward strand.
ATTTTTTGAAATAGTTAAATTTTCCTTGCTCTCATCATCTTCCTCAGATGAATCAATGTCAGTCAAGTAAGTCAAGGGTAAAGAACATAAAAAAAGGAAAATAGTGATTAGCAGAGCACAGTACTAAATGACTGACAACAGAGCTCCAAACTGAAGAGCTGGAAAGTGACAGATTAAGGTGTTACTGTATTAGTTATCTGGAGTCACTGAATAGATATTTAAGCATCATAAACCCATTTAAAAGTGAAATTAAAGTTTAGTCTAAAGGGAATGGCATAAATTTAGCATCTCAAAATAAAAACCTGTATGAAATGTTTGTGGAATGGAATATTATCCATTTAGATTTTAAGAAATAATGACACTAATCAACTAATGAAGTGTATTCTTATGTATTCCTCATACAAGCTCCAGGCTTTATTTCTTATGCCCTCTAAGCCCCTCACAGATATTTATTCCCATCTGTTTCATCCTTTTCCTCCTTTCCCCCCCCCCC
>NW_024500617.1:0-65933 GCF_017590055.1 Onychostruthus taczanowskii
CACAAGCACAGCTGGAGCCAGTGGACACACAGGTAATGAGGAATGTAGTGGGGTTTTTGTCAAGTTATGTGACTTGACATGCTCAAGGAAAACGTTCAAGGAAAGGTCACGTCTACTATGGAAGCACTGAGTGAATGTGACCACCAAAGACCTGTTTGTGGTCCCTCCAGGACCATAGCCTGCAGCAAAGTTTCACCGCACACATCAGATTAAAGGAGAAATCCTTCAGTGTGTCCCGTGCAGATAGAGAACGCCTGCTTTCCAATGCTTCAAATTGTGTTAGAAAGTTTATTTGCCAGCCAATTTTGCTATCATTCCCTTGGACGAGCTTACGGACCGAAGGGGAGCTGAGAGAGTCCTGTCGGAATTTGGGAGGGTCTGGAGTTCCTGGGGAGATTTGGGGGGTCCACGGGGGAGACCGGGGGTCTCTGTCAGCGGGATCCCAGCTCTCTGCCACTTTACCCACCCCGAGGGCCTCCCAAACCATTTGGGGGCCCCCTGACCCTCCCGGACCGCCAAGTCCCTTCCAGGACGCCCAGAACCACACCAGCCTCCCTCCACCCCAAACCTTTCCCTGGGCATCCCAAATAACCTCTCTGAGACCCTCAAAACCATCCCAGTGACCCCCAGAAATCCTGAGGCATCTCTCAGTGCCCCCTGAGCCCCAAACCCCTCCAGGGACCCCCAATGCTATAAAACAACAAAATAGTCCTTTTTTTTGCCCCAAAACAGGTTAAAAAGAGTGGGTATCTTCTCCTAATACAAAGGGGAAAAAAAAAAAAGAATTCTTGAGATTGTCGGGGGAAAAAGCAGGAAAATGAGATAAAAATGGATTGAAACTCAGTGTGTATATTAAAGACCATCATAAGGGGTTTTTTAAATTTAAAAAATAGGGAATATGCGATGATGGATAAAAAAAATAATTCTGGTGATTTTTTCCTGGAAAAATGGAATTTGAGTGTTGTGGGGGAAAAATAGGGAATAATGAGGTTTGACTGTGAATAAAAAAATAGGATTAAAGGGGGCTGTCTGAAATAATGCATGAAAAAGAGTTGCTTTTTTAAAAAAGTGAGATCTTGAAGAAAAATCAAGAGGGAAATGAGCATTTGGGATTTTACGCATTAGAACAAAGGTTCTTTTCTTTAAAAATACCTGAAACTTAAAACAGAGTTCAAGAGGGCTTTTTTCCTTAATGAATAAATGTTTAAAATAAAATTAAACAACAACAAAAATAAAGAATAAACAAGAAAATATTAAGGGAATAAAAAGGGATTTTTTTATTTAAAACAATACCTGAAAATTGGGTTCATAAAAGTTTTTAATTAAAAATAGAAAAAAGACAGAAAAATAAGGAATAAAAGGTTTGGGGTTTTTTTTCCTTAAGAAGCAACTGCTTTTATTTAAAAAGAGCAAATAAAAGGACTTTTTTTTTCCATTTAAAAAAACCCTTTTAAAAACAGATCTTTTTCCCCTGGAAAAAAAAATACAATTCCAGCATATACATCTTGAGGTTTTGTCCTGGAAAAAACACTAAAACACATCATTAGAATCTTAGCTGAAAAAAAAAAAAACCCAAAAAAAAAAAAACCAAAAAAAAAAACCAGACCCCCAAATGCCGCCCCTGGCCCCTGAGTGTCTGCTAATTCCCTCCCTTGCCCCACTGTTCCCCAGGAGGACCTCGGGGACCCCCAGCTATCCCACCCGATCCCGGCTGGTGACGTCCCGGACCCCCCATTCTGCCCATAAGTGCGTCCCGCAGCCCCTCAAATTCCTCCGAAAACCACCAGCCCCGCGGGGTCAGTGCAGGGTCAGCATTTCGGGGGTCCTCGCCCCTCCCCAACCCTCTCCTTCCCCCACCAGCCAGGCCCTGCTCAGGCCCCGCCCCCGCGCGCCGGAGAGGGCGAAGCCTCTGCTTGGCTCCGCCCCCTGCAGCTCCACCCTCGATGACCCCCTCGTCCAATGGCGCTTGAGGCGGTGCCGAGGGGAGGAGCCAGCGCTGGACACGCCCCCGGTGGGCAGGGCCCTGGGGGGCGCTGCTGCTCCCCGGGGTTCCCTGCAGGGACTGCCATCGGGGAGGTCATGTGATTTCACCGGGGCCCTGCAGGAGGCAGCGCCCTGTGAGTCACGTGACCCGCCTGAGGCCCTATGGCCAATCGGGAGACGCTTCTGCAGGCACCAGGGGGCGCCTTCACCCCAGGCTGTCTCCCAGGAACCCTCGTGGCGGGATCCATGTTGGAGGCCACATGACTCCCACACGACCCTCCGGCCAATGAGGAGCAGCTCTCTGGAAACCCTGCAGGAGGCGCTGTACTCACAGTCACGTGACTCCCGCCACGCCCCTAGGCAAATCAGCAGTAGCTGCTGTGCACCTCTGCACCAGGGAGCACCACCCTGTGGGAAGCAAGAGTCCCATGAGCCTTTGCTGCAGGAGACGTTTTGGGAGTCACATGACTGCCGTGGGGCTCTGTGGTGTGCACCATATTGGAAGTCATGTGACTCAAAGGATGCCCTGCGGCCTGCAAGGGAGGCACTTCCTGAGCCCCTGTGCCAGGGAGGGTCAGGCTTGAGGTCACGTGACCCCCGTGAGGCCCCACAGCCAATCAGGAGCAGCGCACGTGATGCCCATCAGGGGGCGCCATGGCAGCAGCCACTGGGTGAGGCACCGGAGGAGCGCTTGAGGGTCACGGGGGTCACTTGTCGGCCAGGGAGTCACTCGAAGGCTGGGGGCTATTGAGGGTCATGAGGCACCTTTGTGGGTCAGAGGGGTCACTGGTGGGCCTGGACATGCCCTTTTGGGCCAGTGGGTCACTGGTGGGGCTAGAGGTGCCCCTGTGGGCTAAGGTGGTCATTTGTGGGCCAGGGCGGTCACTCGTGGGGTGAGGGAGCGGTTGTGGGTCAGGGGTCACTTGAGGGGCTGAGGGGGCACTTGTGGCTTGGGGAGACACTTTTGGATCAGGAAGTCCCTTGGGGGGCTGGGAGAACACTTGTGGGACTGCCACCCCTGTGACATGCAGCCCTCCCAGGCCCTCTTGGGGATCCCCTCCTCTGGATGCTGCGATGCCACCGCCGGGCCCTAAGGGAACGCCTTCGGTATGACATCCCCGCACCCAAATTTCAGGGGCCTGCCCTTGCGCCTCCCGCAGCTCCCCCTAACTCCCCATTTGCTCTCCCTTCCCCCCCTCAGGGCCATCGAGACCCTCCTGGAACGCCCACCTGGCCACCCCCAACCCTTGGTGGGGCCAATAAAGCAATGACATCCCAAAATGGCACCGGGGAGGTGGGGAGACCCCCCAAAACTCCCTCCCTTACCTCCCCCACCTTTGGGATTGCCTGCAATGCCCTCTCCCCCCACATGTCCCCAAGAGCATTTGGGGGGTTCGGGGGCTCAGAAGAGCATTGGTGAGGTGCTGGGTGTCTGTACGGGCTCCATGAGGGTCAGCGGGGTGTTTGGAGGGGCTCTGAGGCTGAGGAAGGGATTTGGGACGTGTACCCAAAGCGCTGGAAGTCGGGAGTGTTTGGGAGGGCACTGCGTGTCTATAGAGCATCTAGAAGAGATCCATGGGATTTTGGGGGGAGACTCTAGGAGCGTTGGGGAAAGATATTGGGGGTCCAGGAAGGGGTTTGGGGGGACCCTTGGGCTTTGGATGGTCTTTAACGGTCCGGGGATCTGTGGGATGTTTTGGGGGCCCAGGACAGCGTTGGAGGGGGTCTGTGGGGACAAGGAAGTCTGTAGGGGCGCCTGGGGGTTTATTGGGCATATCGGGGCGGGGAGCCCCCAAACCCGTGGGAGCGGGGCTCACCTGTCTTCCTCACCTTCACACGGCCGACGTGGCACCGGCGGGTTCTGGTGTCCCTCCGCCCCTCAGGGCCATGGGGGGCGTCAGAAGCTCCCCCTGAGCCCCCAAAAATCCCTCCTGCCCCGCCTCCCATTGGCCGCTGGTTCCGCGGCACTTTACTCACTTCCTGGACTACAACTCCCGAAAGGCCGCGGGGCGCCGTGGGACGCCGATAGAGCCGGGACTGCGGTTCCCGTCATGCCGCGCGGCCCGTGGGAGTCCCCTCAGAGCCGGGGCTGTCCCCTGAGGATCGTCCCGGCTGCTCCCCAAGTGCTTCCCCGAACCCTAAGTGCCCCCCGGGGTCCCGTAAGTACCCCAGTTTCCCTCTCCTGACCCTCCAGTGCCCCTCGGGGTCCCGCAGTCCGCACGCCCCCCGTCCCCTACTTTCCCCCAAAATGCCCCCTCTGTGTCTCCTCGGACCCCCAGGTGCTCCCCACCTGCCTTCCCGACCCCTAAGTGCCCCTCCAGGCCCTTGAATGATCCCGCAAGCACCCCCACCTGGCCTCCAAGCGCCCCTCGAGTGTCTCCTGGGAATTGGCGCGATGACGACAATGTAGGGAGAGACCCAGACCCTGACGCAGTATCAGCAACAGTTCAGGCTTTAATTAAAATTTGAATCAAAACTGCAATTGCCGATGTGGGGGATGGACAAGCCCCCCCGCTTTTTCGTGCCACTCCCGTGGTCCCTCTTGGGGCCAGGGAAATTGCAGGAAAAACATTCCTGCATGTTGCACACATCCAAATTTCATGGGAATCAGGAACAGAGTAACAGAGTCTGTGTGGTGAACTTCCCTGACAGGTGCAGATAAATCCTCTCAGATAAAGAAGAGGTTGAGAGGACTTTGGGGACCTGGAGAATACACTCCTGTGGCTCCCCCCAAAACCCCAGAGACCCCCTCCATCCCCTACAGAGTCCCCAGTAGATCCCAAGTACCCTTAGAGTCCCCTCAAAATGCTTCATAGATCTCCCCCCCCGAACACCCTGTAAGCCCTCAGGACCCTCCCAAACCTCCTGAGGCTCTCTAAAATAACCCATAGATCTGCCCACTCCCCCGCACCTCCAAAAGGGGCTACTCCAGGTGGCCACAACTAGGCATGGACTGCCTGAGCCACTTTTTGGGCTGATATGTATGTAGGTATAAATCTAATAGAGATATAAAATATTATATAGAAAGGGGCCTCCAGGAGAGCTGGGGAGGGTCTTTGTCAGGGGACAGGATGGAGGCTGAGGGTTTTCACCTGCCAGAGGGCAGGGTTAGATGGGACACTGGGGAGAAATTCCTCCCCGTGAGGGTGGTGAGACCCTGGCACAGGCTGTCCAGAGAAGCTGCAGCTGCTCCATCCCTGGCAGTCTCCAGGGCCAGGTTGGATGGGGCTTGGAGCAACCTGGGAGAGTGGAAGCTGCCCCTGCCCACGGCAGAGGGTGGATCGAGATGACCTTTGAAGTCCCTTCCAACCCAAACCAGCCTAGGATTCCAAAAGTGGGGGAGGGTTGGGATGGGCGACCTTGGCTGACCCCAGGTGCTCCCCCAGGCTGCTCCATCACTCACACTTCAGAGAGAGACAGCAAGAGAAAACCTGATGAGAAAGCTCCTGGGGAAGATGTGTTGGAGGGGTGTGAGTCCCTCAGGAACTGCTCCAGGTCCCTTTCCGTGGGCTGAATCCCTCAGGTGGAGGCATTTGAGACATGGAGGCAACACCTACCTCACTCTGTTCTTCTGCAGGGCTGCAGGGAAGTGTCTGCTCTGGTACCTGCAGCATCTCCTCTCCTCGGGAGCTGCTCAAGGAGGAAGGATAACAGCAGTGAAAGGGCCCTGGGGGCCAAAGGAGACATCAGCAGAGCAAGAAACATTTCCCAAGCTCTAGCTGGTGTCAGGTGAACTCAAACGGGATATTAGGTGGGTTTGGTTGAACCGGAAAGTGAATTTAAGAATAAATTGTTGATTTACACCTGTGTCAGGGAATTCTCTGGAACATGGATTTGCTGCTTTAAAATATTTTACTTTCCATAATTTGTCTGGGCTCTGTTACACAAGAGGTCAGTGTTTCACCCTTTATAAATAAAGAGATTAGGATGATGCTACTTACTAATCTCCCTTGCAGCACATCTGCAAGGCAGATACTTTGCTCTCAAGACTTTAACTTGTGCGGAATTTGCCCTTCCCTTGTTCATAATTTTCCTTTGTTGGGCTATTCCCAGTGAACATCACCAAATCCCACATGACCAGAGTCTTGACTGCACCAAAACTAAATTAAACTGTGAATGTTATTTTTCTCAAGGATTTTAAGGTTTATAAATCCCCTGTTCTGGAATGATATGAGGTGTGGCAGGCAAGACCTAAATGGTTTAGAGATAAAATCAGCATTTTTCATATGTTTTTTATGAAAAATAAAATATTTTCACTCAGACATGGCGGGGTCTCCCTGCTGCTGCAGGGTTTGGGGAGGGAATTTGGGGACATCCAGCAGGTCTTGACATCTAATTTTTCTTTAAGTGAGGATTCTGAAATGGCAAAGGAAAAGGATCAGGAAATTTTAGAAGCTGAGGAAGACTACCCAAAATGTGGTTGCTGAGGCTCTTGCCTGTGTTTTGGGCAGTGAAATAATAGTTGGGGTTGGAAGGGCCTCTGGAGATCAACCAAGAAAATGTCCTGGCACAGTCTCCTCACGTCAGCACTGGGTGAGGCACCGGAGGAGCGCTTGAGGGTCACGGGGGTCACTTGTCGGCCAGGGAGTCACTCGAAGGCTGGGGGCTATTGAGGGTCATGAGGCACCTTTGTGGGTCAGAGGGGTCACTGGTGGGCCTGGACATGCCCTTTTGGGCCAGTGGGTCACTGGTGGGGCTAGAGGTGCCCCTGTGGGCTAAGGTGGTCATTTGTGGGCCAGGGCGGTCACTCGTGGGGTGAGGGAGCGGTTGTGGGTCAGGGGTCACTTGAGGGGCTGAGGGGGCACTTGTGGCTTGGGGAGACACTTTTGGATCAGGAAGTCCCTTGGGGGGCTGGGAGAACACTTGTGGGACTGCCACCCCTGTGACATGCAGCCCTCCCAGGCCCTCTTGGGGATCCCCTCCTCTGGATGCTGCGATGCCACCGCCAGGCCGTAAGGGGATGCCTTTGGTAGGACATCCCCACCTCCAAATTTCAGGGGCCTGCCCTTGCACCTCCCTCAGGTCCCCCTAACTGCCCATTTACTCTCCCTTCGTCCCCCTAGGGCTATCAAGACCCTCTTGGAATGCCCACCTGGGCACCCCCAGCCCATGGTGGGGCCAATGAAGCGATGACACCCTAAAATTGCACCAGGGAGGTGGGGACACCCCCAAAACTCCCTCCCTTACCTCTCCCTCCTTTGGGATTGCCCCCTCTCCCTCCAAATGTCCCCAAGAGCATTTGGGGGCTTCTGGGAGCTCAAAAGTGGCTGTTGGTTTGGCACTGGGTGTCTCTAGGGGTTCCTTGAGGGTCTTTGGGGTGTTTGGAGGGGCTCTGAGGCTGAGGAAGGGATTTGGGACGTGTACCCAAAGCGCTGGAAGTCGGGAGTGTTTGGGAGGGCACTGCGTGTCTATAGAGCATCTAGAAGAGATCCATGGGATTTTGGGGGGAGACTCTAGGAGCGTTGGGGAAAGATATTGGGGGTCCAGGAAGGGGTTTGGGGGGACCCTTGGGCTTTGGATGGTCTTTAACGGTCCGGGGATCTGTGGGATGTTTTGGGGGCCCAGGACAGCGTTGGAGGGGGTCTGTGGGGACAAGGAAGTCTGTAGGGGCGCCTGGGGGTTTATTGGGCATATCGGGGCGGGGAGCCCCCAAACCCGTGGGAGCGGGGCTCACCTGGCTTCCTCACCTTCACACGGCCGACGCGGCACCGGCGGGGTCTGGTGTCCCCCCGCCCCTCAGGGCGATGGGGGGGGGGGTCATGGGGGGCGTCAGAAGCTCCCCCTGAGCCCCCAAAAATCCCTCCTGCCCCGCCTCCCATTGGCCGCTGGTTCCGCGGCACTTTACTCACTTCCTGGACTACAACTCCCGAAAGGCCGCGGGGCGCCGTGGGACGCCGATAGAGCCGGGACTGCGGTTCCCGTCATGCCGCGCGGCCCGTGGGAGTCCCCTCAGAGCCGGGGCTGTCCCCTGAGGATCGTCCCGGCTGCTCCCCAAGTGCTTCCCCGAACCCTAAGTGCCCCCCGGGGTCCCGTAAGTACCCCAGTTTCCCTCTCCTGACCTTCCAGTGCCCCTCAGGGTCCCGCAGTCCGCCCGCCCCGTCCCCTACTTTCCCCCAAAATGCCCCCTCTGTGTCTCCTCGGACCCCCAGGTGCTCCCCACCTGCCTCCCCGACCCCTAAGTGCCCCTCCAGACCCTTGAATGATCCCGCAAGCACCCCCACCTGGCCTCCAAGCGCCCCTCGAGTGTCTCCTGGGAATTGGCGCGATGACGACAATGTAGGGAGAGACCCAGACCCTGACGCAGTATCAGCAACAGTTCAGGCTTTAATTAAAATTTGAATCAAAACTGCAATTGCCGATGTGGGGGATGGACAAGCCCCCCCGCTTTTTCGTGCCACTCCCGTGGTCCCTCTTGGGGCCAGGGAAATTGCAGGAAAAACATTCCTGCATGTTGCACACATCCAAATTTCATGGGAATCAGGAACAGAGTAACAGAGTCTGTGTGGTGAACTTCCCTGACAGGTGCAGATAAATCCTCTCAGATGAAGAAGAGGTTGAGAGGACTTTGGGGACCTGGAGAATACACTCCTGTAGCTCCCCCCAAAACCCCAGAGACCCCCTCCATCCCCTACAGAGTCCCCAGTAGATCCCAAGTACCCTTAGAGTCCCCTCAAAATGCTTCATAGATCTCCCCCCCCGAACACCCTGTAAGCCCTCAGGACCCTCCCAAACCTCCTGAGGCTCTCTAAAATAACCCATAGATCTGCCCACTGCCCCGCACCCCCAAAAGGGGCTACTCCAGGTGGCCACAACTAGGCATGGACTGCCTGAGCCACTTTTTGGGCTGATATGTATGTAGGTATAAATCTAATAGAGATATAAAATATTATATAGAAAGGGGCCTCCAGGAGAGCTGGGGAGGGTCTTTGTCAGGGGACAGGATGGAGGCTGAGGGTTTTCACCTGCCAGAGGGCAGGGTTAGATGGGACACTGGGGAGAAATTCCTCCCCGTGAGGGTGGTGAGACCCTGGCACAGGCTGTCCAGAGAAGCTGCAGCTGCTCCATCCCTGGCAGTCTCCAGGGCCAGGTTGGATGGGGCTTGGAGCAACCTGGGAGAGTGGAAGCTGCCCCTGCCCACGGCAGAGGGTGGATCGAGATGACCTTTGAAGTCCCTTCCAACCCAAACCAGCCTAGGATTCCAAAAGTGGGGGAGGGTTGGGATGGGCGACCTTGGCTGACCCCAGGTGCTCCCCCAGGCTGCTCCATCACTCACACTTCAGAGAGAGACAGCAAGAGAAAACCTGATGAGAAAGCTCCTGGGGAAGATGTGTTGGAGGGGTGTGAGTCCCTCAGGAACTGCTCCAGGTCCCTTTCCGTGGGCTGAATCCCTCAGGTGGAGGCATTTGAGACATGGAGGCAACACCTACCTCACTCTGTTCTTCTGCAGGGCTGCAGGGAAGTGTCTGCTCTGGTACCTGCAGCATCTCCTCTCCTCGGGAGCTGCTCAAGGAGGAAGGATAACAGCAGTGAAAGGGCCCTGGGGGCCAAAGGAGACATCAGCAGAGCAAGAAACATTTCCCAAGCTCTAGCTGGTGTCAGGTGAACTCAAACGGGATATTAGGTGGGTTTGGTTGAACCGGAAAGTGAATTTAAGAATAAATTGTTGATTTACACCTGTGTCAGGGAATTCTCTGGAACATGGATTTGCTGCTTTAAAATATTTTACTTTCCATAATTTGTCTGGGCTCTGTTACACAAGAGGTCAGTGTTTCACCCTTTATAAATAAAGAGATTAGGATGATGCTACTTACTAATCTCCCTTGCAGCACATCTGCAAGGCAGATACTTTGCTCTCAAGACTTTAACTTGTGCGGAATTTGCCCTTCCCTTGTTCATAATTTTCCTTTGTTGGGCTATTCCCAGTGAACATCACCAAATCCCACATGACCAGAGTCTTGACTGCACCAAAACTAAATTAAACTGTGAATGTTATTTTTCTCAAGGATTTTAAGGTTTATAAATCCCCTGTTCTGGAATGATATGAGGTGTGGCAGGCAAGACCTAAATGGTTTAGAGATAAAATCAGCATTTTTCATATGTTTTTTATGAAAAATAAAATATTTTCACTCAGACATGGCGGGGTCTCCCTGCTGCTGCAGGGTTTGGGGAGGGAATTTGGGGACATCCAGCAGGTCTTGACATCTAATTTTTCTTTAAGTGAGGATTCTGAAATGGCAAAGGAAAAGGATCAGGAAATTTTAGAAGCTGAGGAAGACTACCCAAAATGTGGTTGCTGAGGCTCTTGCCTGTGTTTTGGGCAGTGAAATAATAGTTGGGGTTGGAAGGGCCTCTGGAGATCAACCAAGAAAATGTCCTGGCACAGTCTCCTCACGTCAGAATGTTTGGGGTTTGGTAGGTGAACCCTAATTCGTGTCCCTGAAGGGATGGATGGAGTTCTCTCCAGGTTTGAGTTTGAAGGAAACAGAACAGTGAGTGTTGCATTGCTCTCAGCTGGTTTTTTGTCTCTCAGCCCTGTGGGATGTGGCAGGACAGGTGAGGTTCCGCCCTGCCCACCTCTCCCACCTGCTGAGTCCATCTGAAGGGCTGCCAAGGGAGCCTGGACCCACTTCACTCCCTCGTCCATCCAGGAACTGTCCTGTCATGGAAGGCAGGCAGATCGGTTCTGTGACGTAATTTTATGGAGTCCAGTGGAGAACCTTCTCCCTGCCTTCCTCCTGGTTTATCTCATGCACCTCTTCCTGCTTTATTCTCTGATGCTCTGTCCTGCTCCCTGTGCTGTGAGTGTCAGACGGGGGAGGAAATTGGCAGGAGACAAAGACCACAACCCCAATGTTCATGTGGCAACAGAGAGCTTTTATTTCCCAAGGCCTTGCTTATAAAGGGCATTTGCAAAACTCGGTCTGTATACTTTCATAGGTCAGAACTCTATGCCCCTTCAGGTCCTGGCCAGTGAAATGCCTGCAGCCCTAAGAGAGATGTGACTGGGCGAGGCTCCTGTCAGTCACACCAGGGGCTGGTTGGTTTGTCTCACAAACCAGGTAATATAGAGTAACACTGTGCTATCATTCATCCCTGTGCCATCTCCCCTCTCTGTATCCCTCTGTCCTGCTCCCTGTGCTGTCATTCCTCTCTGTAACTGGCAGAACTTTCTTTCCCCCAATTGTCTATATGCCATCATCACTTGTGAGTTGCTCCTGCTTTCACAGAATCACAAAATCAGTTTGGTTGGAAGGGACCAGTGAATCATCTGGTCCAACTCTCCTGCTCAGGCAGGATCATCCTGAGGCACATGGCACAAGATAGTGTCCAGAACTACAGTCCCCTGTAGATCCCGATGAGGTTCAGTGTACACAAACCATGCGGTGCAAGTTCCTACAGAGGTGCCATCACCATACACCAACTTATTGGCAGGCATGTCATGGAAAGGAGAACAAAGAGTGAATAATTTGGTTACCAGACTCTGGCAATATGAAGAAAGTATGTTTTTCACCCTATGGGCCTGTATCTCATCTGTGGAAAAGGCCTCCAGCAACTGAAAGAAATAATCCATGCCTCACTAGTACAGACCAGAGTCTATAGGGAACAAGTGCCCCCTGCTCAAGAGAGAGAGGCACAACACAAAGTAACCTGTGGTTTTACCTGTGTGACCATGGTGAAGACATACGAAAGTGGGATGGAAAACCCACCTCTGCCTTGGCAGCACAGGTATGTGAGTTGATAGGAAAAATTAACCACCACAGAAAACTCTTCAAGGAAAAATGCCACTCAGTTTCCACTGGGCAAGTCCTCAGGCAGAACTGAAGGGCTGATGTTACTTCTGACCCTTTGGAAGGGGAGGGCCTCCAGGTCTTACAAGAAGCGAGCAATGAGTACCATGATCAGAGATAGAGGGGCCCTGGCTCCAGCCGGATGTGGGAAAAGGACAGTGGGGTCTGTTGGACTGTGTGGTTCCATGGCCTGGCACAGCAGAGCCACAGGAGCAGAATGTACCCTGATGCCATCATGCAGGGGCAGAATCCATCTCTGTTTCTGGGATGACAGGGGCATCCCAACAGGGACTATACTGGAAGCTGAAGTGCTCCTGACTGGGCATGAGTGGCAGAAAACTACCATTGTCACTGGCCTAGAGGCTCTGTGTATCCTTGGCCCAGATCACCTCAGGAGAGGTATTTCAAGGACCCAAAAGGACACTATTGAGCTTTGGGAGAGCTGCTGTGGAGACAGAAGAAATTCAGACAACTGAATCCCTTGCTTGGTCTTTCAGAGGACCCTTCTGCTGTGGGACTGCTGAGGTACTTGAAGAACAGCAGGTACTGATGGCCAGTGTCCCGTTGGCAATATGGCACCGACTGGGACTTCAGGACCCTGTCCATGAGCTGATCCGTGAACTGGAGGGCTGGGCATGCTCAGCAAGAGTCGCTCAGCCCTCAGTAGCTCCACGTGGCGCCTGCCTAAGTCCCATGGAGAGTGGACACTGACAGTGGACTGTCATGGCCTGAATGAAGTCACACCATGACTGAGTGCTGCCTGCTGGACATGTTGGAATTCAGTATGTGCTGGAGTCCAAAGCAGCAAAATGGTGCTGCCATAGACATTGCCAATGCATTCTTCTCCATTCCTCTGTCAGCAGATTCCCAGAGCTGGGGTCCCTCTTTGGACCCTGGCCCTGAAGCTGCCCCAAATCGTGCCTTGGCCTCCCTGTGGCCCCCTGCCCACACAGGTGAGCTTCATTACCACCTTGCTTAGTGCCACTGTCAACTCCAGAGGGGCCCTGGGGGTCCCTGGTGAGGGGGGAGCAAGGGCTGATGATGGAGCTCTGTGCCCAGTTACATGGGGGGGATGTCCCACTTACAGGAGTGTCTCAGTCTTATGGGAAGGGGGGTGTCCAGTCCAATGATGTGTCCCTCAATCCCATGGGAGGAGGGGTTGTGTGTCCCAATCACATGGGGAAGGTCTCAGTTCCAGGAAGGCAAATCAGTTACATGTGAAGGTCTCAAGGCCATTAATGGGGATTCCCATATGGAGGGGCCCAGATCCCTGGATGGGGACTCATTTCATGAAGGGGTATAGTGTCCCCTGTATTGTAAAGTCAGGACCCCCGATGCCTGGGAATGATTGGCATCTGATTCCATTGATTCAGAAGGCTGAACACTTGCTTTATTAAAATCATATTATATCACATTATACTATATGAAAGAGATGCATACTATACTATATCATACTTACTTCTAACTAACTACTACCTACTGAAAAACTCGTGACTTTCTGCCAACAGTCCCGACACCCACACATGGATCCAATTGGTCAATGAATCAAAACACCACCAAAATCCAATCAAGCAATCACCTTGGGTAAACAATCTTCCGGCACATTCCACATGTTCAAAAACACAGGAGCAGCAAATGATATAAGAATTGTTTTGATCATTCTTTTCTCTGCTTCTCTCCATTCAGAGGGCATGTGAATACCACATCCCATCCCATTGACAGGGTCCCAAAAATGAAGTGGAGGAAGGATGCTCTTTCCCCATCCTGTTTGCCGCACTTTTGGGGTCCCCCTCTGAATTCAGGGTCTTTCCCCTCTCTATTGTTTGTCTCCCAGAGGAACACAGTGCCACTAGAGTGATGTCCCAGCTGGGCAGGAAGAGTCCAGGCACCTCCTGCCACAGGGCACAGACATTGTGGTATGGGGGAGAGCGTGGGAACATGGGGGACACATGGGGAACATTGGCGACACATGGGAGACACGAGGACATTGTGGGATACATGGGGAGACAGGTGGGATATGAGGGACACATAAGGGACCCTGGGGGCATGGTGTATGTGAGGGGGGGACATGGGGACACAGGGTGGCAATGAGGGCACTGTATCCATGGGGAGGGGCAGTGTTAGAAATGATGCAACTCCTAAAATTTTTAACTAACTTTAGTCAGGGGTTTTATTAGTCTTCCCAGGAGGAAGGGAATGGAAATTTATTTTCAAGAGACTCTGTTCCCTGGGCAAGGCCTGACGTGCTTGACATCTCAAAGAACTGGGAGTTGCCAGAGGATGCTCAAGAGAGAAGTGACCATCAACACCCAAACATCCTTCCTGGTGTGTCAGAGACACTTGGTCTGAGAAAATATCAACAAGAGAATGAAGAATAAGGACCTAATTAGCATTGAAGGCAAAGGGATCAATAACCAATAGGAAACCAGATACAAAGAATTGTGTAACTTTGGCCCATGAACATTGAACCAATTAATTTTTCTGGGTTTTGACTGTGTAAGTGTGTGAAAAATCTAGTAAAGAACCATGTGTGATGGAATTATTTTCTCTGCACAACACAGGCAATGTGTGGATGAAATTATCTCTATTGCACATTCTGGCCAGAACAACATCCTGGCCAGAATAAAGTAATGCCTTAATTCTCTTAAACTAGAAATTATGCTGGAGAGTTTTTGTTTTTCCTGCAGTTTTGGTGACAGCAGGACAATGCCTCCATGTCCCTCCATATTCCCCCACATCACCTGTGTGTCCTTTTCCCCCAGATGGATTTTATGGACAGCTGCAATTCTCAACTGACCCCCACTGGCCAAGGGGAGGTACTTGGAGCTACTGGGACCATGCTGGGAGCAACTGGGATCACAGCTGGGGTAACTAGGATCATCGAGGGAACAACTAGGAACCTGCTGGAAAGTGACAGGGAGAAAGGGGAATCTGGGGGGTGAATGGGAGCAACTGGGAGCGTGCTGGGATCATACCATTATCATAGTGGGAGTGATTAGGATCATACAGGGAATGACTGGAACCATGCTGGAGGTGACTGGGAGCCACTGAGACCAGAGCCAGAAGGATCCAGCAACCTCCAGGCCTTTGTACTGAGACAGTCCTGGAACAGATTCCCTGGGGGGAACCCATGGCACAGACTGGAAAACCAGGGCATTGGGTACAGCCAGGGCTTGGGGAAGGCAGGTACTGCCTGACTCACCTGATCTCTGTGTCCAGGTGGCCTTGATGGCTGTTGGACATGTGTGGGTGTGTCTGAGCTCAGCAAAGCCTTTGGCCCTGCCTCTCTCTCCCTGCCTCTCCTGGAGCACCTGCAGCTCATGGCTGGGACAAGTGCCTTTCGCTGGGAACACCTGGCTGGTGGTCAGACCGAGGAGGGGTGGGAATGGGGCCACAGCCAGCGGGGGCTGGGCACTGCTGGGTTCCCCAGGGCTCAGTGTTGGGGCTGGTCCTGTTCAACATCTGGCCTGGGTGGACAGCTAGGGGCAACTGGGAGGCTTGATGGGTCAAATGAGGAGTGTGGTGGCCCACTGGGAAAACTGGAGGTAAACTGGGAGGTCTGTGAGGCAATGCCCTCAAGAGACCCCAAAGCCCACCTGGGCCACCATGGGTTCACCAACACCCCAATCTGCTTCTGCCAGTGGATTTCAAGGGTCGTTGTAATCCTTGACTGACCCTCACTGGGTACTGGGAGGCACAGGGAGTTACTGGGACCATGTTGGGAGCCAACTGAAGACACACTGGGAGCAAATGGAAGATGCTGTAATCACATTGGGGGTACTGGAACCACAGCTGGGGCAACTAGGATCATACAGGAGGGGACAACTGGAACCATGCTGGGATCGTACTGGGAGTGTCTGGAACCACACAGGGGGGCAACTGGTATCATACTGGGAGTGACTGGGATTATAGTGGGATCATTCTAGCAGGGACAGAAATTGACATGGTCCCACATTGGGGGTGTGACAGGGGTTATACTGGAAGTCGTTGTGATCATACTGCATGTGGTATTACATTTTAGTTAAATGGTGTGCTCTGTCTCACCCCCCGAAAATGTACGGTTTATTCCAAGCTGTGGGATCCTCCCCTGAAGTATCGTGTATCTGTAATCCCATTGCCCCAAATCTTATTCCACACCCGCTTTGAATCTCCCTGTTAAACTGTGCGAGAGAGACCAGGCTCTCTCCTGGCCCCTCTCTCCCCCTCCCTCCCCCTTTCCCCTTCCCCCTCAGTAACCGTGCTGCTCCCGGGGGTGGGACCCCGCATAAACCCCCATTTAATCAGCACCCTCAGAAGCCGTGTGGAGTCTCCTTGCCTGCCTGCTGCTGCCAGCCAGCTCACAGCCTAGGGGGCCCTCCGGGGACATCCACGGGGTGCCCCCACCTCAAAACGAACCGCAACAACTGGACTCACACTGGGAGTGACTGGGAAGCACTAGAATCATATTGCAGGGGACTGGAATCATAGTGGGATCATTCTGGGAGTAACTGGAACCATGCAGACCGGGAGCAATGGGAACCGCACTGGGAGTGACCGGGATCACACTAGGACGATTACAGAGCCCGTACTGGGATCACATTGGGACGATAACTGAGCCTACCCTGGGAGCACCCAGGCACAGGGTGCCCGGGGCGGGGTCATGCAGATTTATGTTAATGAGCCCTCTGCCGCTGCGGCACCATCGAGTGGCGGAGTCCGGCGGCGCAGAGCGGTCGCGCGCCCCGATTGGCGTGCAGAGGGAAGTGACGTCACGAGCAGCGCAGCTGCGGCGGGAGATTTGAACAGCGCGGCGCGGCGGATCCTGGGCTTGACGTCACTGGCGGGGGATGGGGCTTGGGGGAACCCGGAAGTGGCGCGGGGGGCCCATACGCCGGAGTCGGGCCTGACTCCCCTGCCCCGGCGGCCGGGTCCCTCCAGCCGTGCCGGCCGCCTGGACTCGGCCTGACCCTGCGGTGGACTCGGCCACACCATGCCCCTCCCCAAACCCACCCCCCGACGGCGCGGCGGTCCCGCAGCCTCCCCACGGCCCGGCCGCGGGCACGCAGTGAGTGAGGGGCGGGGGACTCCCCTTGTAGACACCTGCCATGGACGCCCCCCATTGTTGTCCTCCGCCCCCAGCCTGTGCCCTATATACCCTATATGCTTCCATCACCTATAGTCGTCCCACACTCCCCTCCCCTATAGCCCCCTATTGCAGGTAAACCAGGTCTCCTGAACAACTAACTAATGTGATCAAACAGAAGCCGTTTATTGTTTATATTACACACACTTTTATAGATTCTACAAACTACTAAGATAACACTTCTTGACTGGTGCCGCTGTCTTATTCTCTCGTTCTCTGCCTCCATTTCTCAGCATCCGTGATCGGTCACCGTGCAGGTGTTCTACGGTCCTGTTATCCAGTTCTTGTCATCCCAGTATGCTCCCATTATCATCCCAGTTTTCTCAGCTTCTTTGTATTTTAGCACAGTTTATGTCTTAGTAACCTTGATGAATTCCACAGTGCTCTGAGAAAACTCTGATAAGAACAGTTACAGGCGGCATGGCTGGAGCACACTGAGGCCTAGGTTGTTCAGATACAACTGAACAGCTACAGCCCCCTACACCCTGTTCCTCATAAGCCCCCATACTCCCTGTCCCCTATAACTCCCCTATATTGGCCATCACTGTAGTTCCCTATAGATCCCTCATACCCACAATGTCCCCCCAGACCTTACAGATCCCTTATAACCCCCACAGCTTCCCCCTGTCACCCCAGCCCCTATAGGCCCCCATAGATCCCCTGTAGCCCCCTGTATTCTGCCAGGCCCTATAGATCTCCTACACCCCACATGTTCCTTCAGAGCCCCCTGTTTGTGCCCCCCCCAAGGCCAAAGAGATCCCCTAAAGCCCCCACAGACCCCTATCCAGTGCCCCGCAGGGCACCGCCCAGGTCAGCAGGCATTGCAGGAGATCCGCAGGTAGCAGAGCAGCACCAATATTGTCTAGAATCTTCCAAACCACTCCCCTTTCCTGGGATCCCCAAATCCATCCCAGGACACCCCAGATCAACCCTCTTGGACCCTGCAACCTCCCCCAGAGCCTTCAAATCCACCCTGGGACCCTTCAGCTCCCCATAGGACTCTCCCAAATACCCACTGAGACCCTTCAAACAATCCCTAGGACCCCTTAAAATCCAACCCCAAATCCACTCTGGGCCCCATGAAGTCCCGCCTGGAACCCTCCAACCTCCCCTTAGACCCCATCCCAAAAACCCATTGGGACGCTCCATCCCCTTACAGACCCACCAAGTTACCACCCAGAACCCCAGATCACCCCCTGGGACTACTCAGGACCCCCCCCCCTTCCCCCAGGGCCCCCCTCAACCCTGTTCAAGCCCTCCTCATGTCCTTGTCCTCCCCATCCTTGTGACATGGTGGGCCCATCCTCCCCCAACAACGTTGCATATCCCCCAAAGTCCTTCTGCGGCTCCAGACATCCTTGTGTCCTTCAGAGGCTGCATGGATTGGGTGTTCCCTGTGCCCCTCCTGCCATGCTGGCACAGTCCCTCCTGTCTCATCGAG
Organism: Onychostruthus taczanowskii; assembly: GCF_017590055.1. Lineage (NCBI taxonomy): Eukaryota > Metazoa > Chordata > Aves > Passeriformes > Passeridae > Onychostruthus > Onychostruthus taczanowskii. The sequence goes on from NW_024500617.1 coordinate 18,335, forward strand.
GTGTCCCCAGGAGAGCATCCCCATGTTCCCATGGCCGAGGGGTGTTCCCAAAATGTTCCTAGAGTGGTGCTTCCCCCCTGCCTCCCACCTGGGAGATCCCAGGGTGTCCCCATCATCATGTTCCTACATCGCCACTCCCCAGTGTATCCCCAGGTGTTCCTGTCCCTGGGGTGTCCTCAAAGTGTCTCCAGGGTGACAACAAGGGTGTCCCCAGCTCCCTGGGATGTCCCCAGGGCAGTGTCCCCACATCTCCAGGGTGTCACCATGGTAGTGGCCCCAGCCTGTGATGTCCCCAGTGCCCCCACATCCCCTCCATGTTGTCCCGCTGTCCCCGCACTCCCTGTGACCCCGCTGCCCCATGTGCCCCCTTCCCCGTGCCCTCCCTGCCGCAGGTGCCGGAGCTCTGCCTGCGCTTCAGCCGCGGGGCCGGTTGCCGCATGGCCCTGCCGGCGCTGCAGGAGGCAGGGCTCGGGGGGCCCGAGCGTGGTGGAGGGGCTCACAGAGGGGCTGGAGGGGTTTATGGGTGCTGCGGGGGTATCCAGGGGACTTAGGGGGGTGGGCAGGGGGCTGAGGGGGATCTCATGGGTGCTGAGAAGGTTTCCATGGGCATTGGAGGAGGGGATTCTCTGGGTGCTACATGGGGGTCTGTGGGTGCTGGGCTTGTCTCGGGGGACTGGGGAGGTCCAGGAAGGTCTTTGGGTGCCTGCATGAGGCTGAGTGGTTTGTTGGGTGTGTGTGATGGGAGCTGAGGGGGAGTCTAGGAGGGTGTGCCTTGGCTGGGGTGGGTCTGTGTGTTCTGGGACAGGATTCCATGGATGTTGAGAGGGTCTCTGGGAGATCTCTGGGTGGTGGCAGGGGGGTCCTTTATTCCTGGGGTCTGTCAGGGATTGGGGATGTGTCCCTGGCTCTTGGTCCCTCCTCACACATTTACAGGCACAGGGTGTTTTGGTCCCCTCCAGTCACCCATTGGGTAGGTTTGGAGGAACCCTGCGCCCTGGCTGTGTGTTTTGGGGGGGTTTTCTGCCCTCGGGGGGAGCTGTGTGGGTTGGGGCATGCTGGGAGGCTTTGGAGACCTCCCCTCAGGTTTTGGGACACAGGCAGCAGAGGCCTTCATCATGCAGCTGCTGGAAGATGCATACCTGTGCTCGCTGCACGCCCGCCGAGTCACCCTGATCCCGAAGGATCTGCAGCTGGCCCAGTGCCTGCGGGGTCCTGCAGGGGGGACATCTCAGTGAGGAGCCCCCAGAGCCCCTGCATAGACTCAACCCCTCGGGCTCCTGTACCAGGACCCCCACCCTGTGGCTCTCTCCTGACAATCTCACACCCCTAATCTTACTGGGCCCTCCTATGAGACCATCATGCTGAGACCCTCACCATGGGGTCCCCCAAGCTGGGACCATATCCTGACATGCCCAATCTGATTTGGGATCCACCACCCCATAGACTCCCCCGTATTGGACCCCCACCTCAGGATACCAAACAACCCCTTCAGTAACTCATCCCAGGCTGGAGGTTCCCTTCCCTAGTCCAGCACCCTCAGATTATTGAGGACCCCTGCCCATGATTCCCCTGGAACCCCCCCTCACCAGAGTGCCAGTCCCAGGGAAACCTACCCAGGACCACCACCTTACTGGAGACCCTCCCAGTTCTCCTGCACCCCACTAAATTAATACATGTTTGTGACCCCCTAGGGGCTGTTGCTGGGGTGGATGGAGGGGATCTGAGGGTGAGGCACCCTAGGGGGGAACTCTGGAGGGGAGGAGAACCCACAGAGGGGGGCTCTGAGAGTATTTTGGGTGAGGGCCCCGGGGATGGGAGCCAGGAAGATCTTAGGGCCTGAGGGGTTCCATGTATAATGGTGGCGGGGGGTCGCTTAGGGGGCGGCACTTTTGGGGTTTGCTTTTTGAGCAGGGGTCAGGGCTTCGGGGGCAGTGCTTAGAGGTAGTTTGAACGTGGGTAGGGCTTGGTACCCCTGCAAGGGCGGGGCTCTGGAAGTCCCCACCCATAGGCGGAGCTCTGGGGGTGGAGCTTCAACGGGGTCCCGGCTATGGGGCGGGGCTTGGGGGGGCACACCGGGGGGGTCCCGGGCTGCTGTTCCCGCTGCCGCCGCTCGGGGCGCTGCTGAGTGGGGAGGGGCGAGGGGCGCTGCACCGGCAGCAGCTGCGCCTGCGCCTGAGCGCGCGGGGGGACCCCAGGATGGAGCCGCCCAATCCCCACCCCCGGCACCCCAACCCACCCCCCCCTCTTTTTTCCCCAGACAGGCTGGTGCTGAGCTTGGTGGGGAATATTTTTGTTACTGAACTTTCAAAGAAAGTTAACAAACTGTGAACAGGACAGAACATTGCTTTTACTAAAGCCCGCTCTCTAGTGACCCTATAAGCAGCAATACATCTGATGATGAGGAAATCACATTACAACCCCAAATTAAAGATGAAACTGTTCTGTGATAGGATCTGCACACTGTTATTAAAACTGTGTAGTACACAGCAACCAAGATACCAAAGTTCGAGGAAAAGTATAGGAGACTTACATGGTAATCAGAAACTGGATATGTTTGGAGAGTGCCTCTGGCAGGGGGTGATTGAATCATTTGTCTGAGGCAGAGGCCTAGTATTTTTAATGGTGGGTGACCTAAAGAAAGGTCTTTAACTCAGAGTACCGCCTATTGAGCCGGAGGTTGAATCCATTAGAGAGGAGTGATTTGCTGAGGACTGAGACCCCAACCATAGATCATGGGACACAGAGTGTATAGAAGGCAGCGTTTTTGCATCTGATGAATGGCAGGTGTTCCAGGACAGCCCTCACCTACACCACTGGTTATTCGAGTATGTGCCTGCCATGGTTAGAGTTCTGCTGGATGTGGTAAAACACTGCGGCAGAATGTCAGGATCACTTGAGGCAAGTATTAACCGCACAGAGAGGAAGACAAGGGAAAAGACCCTTAACATGGGGAGAGAGATCTTCAGGGCTAATTAGCTATGGCAGAAGGATGGGTTTCACTTAACAATTAGTAAACAGAACAACAATCAGGAGATTGGAATTGCACCAAGGAAGCAGATTGCCCAAAAGGGAGCAGCAGGGTCCCAGTGCACGATGAAATGCAGTGTGAGCAAAGGCCTGCAGAAAGGAATTTCTCAGGAAGTGATAAATTATCCACTGCTGTTCTGGAGAATGTAGTGCCTGGGGAAAAGGAAACTTGCACTCCCTTGGCACAAGCAGGATAAAGATGTTGATGTAGGTTGATGTGGGAGTTGGAGCTCCTGGGAGACCATTCATTACTATGGCCCCACAGGCTAATGTAGTTAATTGGAGTCTTACAAACAACTTTCACCATCCTCAGTGAGTTGGGTGCTGGCGGGTGCAAACATTTAAGGAGGCTCACCAAAAATAAGACTTACACAAAAAATGAGGTATCAAAGTCACTACTGTCTTCTGAGATGGAGACAAGAGAAAAACTAAGAATACAAGTGGATAAACTTATGACTGAGAAAGATCATCTTAGGACTCTACTTGCTTCGGCAGAGTGTAAGGAAAGACAATTATTTGAGAATTTGAATAGGGAAAATTATAGAACAGAGAAAGAAGACCTGAGAGAGGAAACCTGATTTATCCCTGTTACTGAGAATTGAACAGTTGCAGAAACAGTTCCAGGAAGAAAATGAGAAAAAATGAAAACTGAAAGAAACAGCAAAGGTGATGCTTAAGCAAGCTACCAATTCACCCTGTATTGTGCAGAGTCCATTCAGGTGGAATTTCCGAAAGCATTCCAGGCACAAGCCAAGTGAGACTGAAATGCAAAAAGTGGAACCCTGTAAATACATACGTACTAATGACCCATACATCCAGATTCCAGTTGGTTCTTGTCAACAATTAATTACATTTCTAATAGATAAAGGGGCACAACATTCAGTACTAACGAAGCAGGATGCCAAGAAGCTGGGTGTATGACCCAGACACCAAGAATTAAAATCACTTTAGTAAATGGAGCAAATGTTATCTGCCAAGCTGCTAAGGTTAATTTATGGTCCTGGATGAGAAGTGGATATTGGCTAGTTGCTTTGCAATCAAATATCACAATGACAATATTTAGGGTTTTGATGTTCTGAGTGATCAAATCTGTTGTCTGCCTGATTGTGGCTGCATTTCTTTTCACAGAGAAAAGCAAGGCACAACTTCCCAAGGATATTTTCTGGGAATCACAGCGAGGAACCTCAGAGAAAGAAGAAACAATTCTTATCTCATTTGCTGTGCCTGTGTTTGTGCAAAAGTAGAATGCAATATGGAGGTTGTTTACCCAAAGTGATGGTGTTTTGTTTGTTTGGCTACCAGAGCCAAGCGCCTGTCCTGACCATCAGTCGGGAGACAGTCACAACATTCTGTTCAGTGGAGTAGAGTGCTTATGCAGTTTCAGTTTAGATGTAATGTAATATAGTATAATAAAGTAATTGATTAGCCTTCTGATATCAGTGGAGTCCTCCTCGTCATTCTTCCCTCTGTCGGGGTTGCCCTGCTTTTACAATACCTGATGGCAGTGAGTCAATGTTAACGTTTGAACATTAGCCCAAACTCTAAACGGAGTCCAGAGACTGTGCTGACTCCATGTGGCACCTGCACTCCCTGATCCAAGGACTGCTGGTGTGTCCCCATGCTGGATTTTTGCTGCAGGGAGAAGTGGAATTTCTGAAGTTCTGGCCAATTTGGCCCCACTAACAGTTGAAGTACCCAATACTGCAAACCCAACAGCCAGAATATAAGCACCCGTGTGCTTGGGCATTGATGGGGTGGTGACAGATTAAGAGAAAAAAGGTATTATCACTCAGTCACACTCCTATCTCTCCTGTCTGAGATAATGGCCAGTGATCATTTTAACACCCTCCAGTCTCATAGAACTTGCCAGTGTTTAGCCAATGTTTGCCGTTGGCATTGCCATTATGTCACAGATCACAGAATATTCTGAGTTGAGAGGGACCCACAAAGATCATCAAGTCCAGCTGTTATGTGAAAGGGCCATACACAGATTGAACCAACAACTGTGGTGTTATGAGCACCATGCTCAGTCCAGCTGAGCCAGTCGTAGGGTCTGAAAGAGCCGAACAGACACTTGTGGCTTACGGTTTATTACGGGCAGTTGAACACTAGTACCACATCTACAGTCACTGCTGTACTAAAGTTTGCAGAACTCATAGCTCAGATTAGGAGAGCACCTTACCCATGGAGGACAATACAAATTGCAGGAGACCTCCCCTGAAAACACGGGAAGCAGCAACAGAAGAGGGCAAGCACTTCATAAAGTAGAAGTTGAGATTCCTCCTGAAGAATGTCAAAGCCTAACCCCATGAAAGACCAAAGAAATATTCACTATTCAACTCAACTGCATTTAAAGAGATGGAACAGAGAGATTCTGAGTGGGAAAAAGGAATTTCATTGTTAGTCCGAGTGGTTAAACAACTTGAGCCACTAAGGGATAACCTGTTTATTAAGTTTCTTTTTCTTGGGCCAGGTCTCCTAAGCCCTCAAAAAGAAACATAGTACACCCAAGGATAGCTCAGCTATTACTTTGGGGGCATAAAATAAGCAGGATGACTTCTGCTGCAGTGTTAGAAACAAAGAAGGTTTAATAAACGGCAAAATAACAAACAGAAAAACTCGAGCCAGGTGCAGAGGTCTGATCCTGGTAAAAACACTTCACAAAAGTCTTTTGCTCTTTTGTTCTCTTCTTTTTCTAGCTGATGGGTCAGGCAGGACTTTTTTGGCTTCTATCCAGTTAGATGTCATCTAATGTTTGGTGAAGTCCCTGAGGTCCTATGAGGTGACTTTTCAATTAATCGTTGAGAGAAACTTCTGGGCTTCTTTCCTTTTTTGGGGGACAAGGGTTAGTTTTGCCACTCTGTCACTGGGGGCTCACTCCTACACCTGTTCAGGCTAATGAGTTGCACAATCTACCAAGGGACAAGGTGGATTGAGTCAGGTTGCAGCGCTTAAAGCTGTCCAGCTGGATTTGGATAGTACCGAACAAGAGAAGTGGCTGAGGCTCTATCTCTACACCGACTCACAGATGGTAGCTGATGCTCTGTGGGGATGGCTGGAATGCTGGAGAAAGGCCAGCTGGCAGTGCAGAGGGAAACCCATCTGGGCCGCTGAGATTTGGCAGGACATTGCCACTTGAGTAGAGAAGGCGGCTGTGAAGATTCGACACATGGATGCACATGTACCCGAGAGTCGGGCCAATGAAGAGCATCACAACAACAAGCAGCTGGACGGAGCTGCCGAGGTGAAAGTATCACAGGTGGATCTCGACGGGCAGCACAAGGGAGAATCATTCCTAGCTCCTTGGGCCCATGGTGCCTCTGGTCATCAGGGGAGAGATGCAACATACCGATGGGCCCATCACCGAGGGGTGGATCTTACTGTGGACAACATCTCACAGGTCATCCACAACTGCGAGACCTGCACTGCAATCAAACAGGCCAAGCGGGTGAAGCCTCTGTGGTGCGGTGGGTGATGGTTGAAGTACAGGTATGGGGAAGCTTGGCAAATTGACTACATCATGGTTCCTCAAACCCACCAAGGCAAACACTACGTACTGATCATGGTGGAAGCCACCACTGGATGGTTGGAAACCTACTCTGTGCCTCATGCCACTGCCCACAACACCATCCTGGGCCTGGAAAAGCAAATTCTGTGGAGATATGGCACCCCTGAGAGAACTGAGTCAGACAACAGAACCCATTTCAAGAACAGCCTTTTCAACACCTGGGCCAGAGAACATGGTATTGCATGGATATATCATATCCCCTATCATGCACCAGCTGCCAGGAACATTGAACAGTGTAATGGACTGCTTAAGACTACCCCGAAGGCAAGTGGTGGGGGAACCTTCAGAAACTGGGAAATGAACTTAGCAAAAGCCACTTGGATGGTCAATACCAGAGGGTCCATCAATCCAGCTGGTCCTGCCCAGTCTGAATACCTGCACACAATGGATGGAGACAAAGTTCCTGTGGTACACATGAAAGGTATTTTAGGAAAGACTCTTTGGATTAATCCCACTGCAGGGGCAAATCCATCTGTGGGATTGTTTTTGCTCAAGGACCTGGTTACACTTGGTGGGTAATGCAGAAGGAAGGGGAAACCCATTGTGTACAACAAGGAGATCTAATTTTAAGTGAGAACTGTGTGAAAAGTTTCATTCTGTATTATATATATGTAAGAGGATATTGGTTTGGGTATAGATGGTAAATGAATAAGGGGTGGATTATGTCCTGGGTTACAATATAAAGATGTATTCTAGTCCCATCCTCAAGAGCTGTTGAAACCAAGAGGGGCATTGTTTTTTCCTTATCTCCTGTTAATGGGCCCACCAATACCTTTTCAAATGACTCAGAGATAACTCCCTCCAGGAGCCGTTTCTGTTTAATGGACCCAGGACATGACTCAGAAAATAACAGTCCATTGTGAGATGCTCCCCAGGGGGGAGGAGCTAAGCATCCCCACCTGGATATAATCTGGGCTTTGGCACACAACAAGCAGTCTTTCCACTGGATTCCCAGAGGAACAGACACCCTTACCCACTGGATTTCCAGAGGACAAGAGCTACCAGATTGTTTCTACAGGATCACCACTTCAACAAGACCATTTCATCCGGACTGCTGCTACCACCCTAACCAGCATGGTGTCAGTTGCATTCTGACTGTCAGTGGTTTTTCTTTTGTATAATTCCATATATTTTTTTTCCCTTTTCTTAATAAATTGTATTTCTGACTTGGAGTCTCTCACTGGTTTTGCTTTCAAACCAAACACCCATACCCCTCCAAATGCCTCCCATATTCCCCAAATACAGATGGACACATGGGTCTCACCTGAACCTCACAACTATAAAGAACCTCATGGTAGTCAAAGAACTGACCCCCCCAAAAAAGTACCTCCTTGTGGTCAAAAACTGCCCCTGCATCCCAAAATACCCCCTCCCCCACATACCCACAAACCCTTTCTAAACTTCACAAATACAAGTGGGTGTAGGGGTCTCACCTGGGCTTTGTAGGTGAGCAGGGTGATGTGGGTGATGCTGTACAGGGTCATTTACATGGAGAACTTGATGGAGTTCCCCAGACAGTCTGATGTGGCCCCTGAAAGCATCAACCCTGTGAGTGCCCCACAGAGACCCCCAAAACTACCCCACAGACCCTCCCCAAATGCTCTTCAGGCACCCCTGGCTGGCCCTGTGCCCCCCAGCCACCTCCCCACACCCTCCGTAGTACCTGTGATGGAAAAGCGCTTGCCCAGCAGGATGAGCATGAGGAGGAAAATCAGGAAACTGATGGGGTGGGGGGAGCTGCTGGCATGGGGGTCTGGGGAGGGCTGGATACTCCCCTTCATCACACCCCCCACATGAGGGTCTCTGCACCCCCACACCTCCTGTACTCCCCCAAGCCCCTCACTACCTCCCATGAACTCAAAGTGCCCCTGGTGCTCCCCCATATCCCCTGTACTTTGCTGTGTAAGCCCTGCAAATGCACCCAAAGCCCCAAGCCCCATCAAATCTCAATGTGCCCCTTGGACCTTGTGTCACGATCTGTCCTCGAGGACAAGATTCGTGGAGGTTCTTTTCACTGATCTCAGGGTGCAAAAACTGACAGGACAAGGGGGTTTTGCAGTGAAAATCAAAAACAAATGTACCTTTATTGAATGACCACAGCAAAATGCTATAGGGAGAAGGGGAATGAAGAAAAGGGAAAGAATAAGGAAAAAAGAGGGGAGGAAAAGAAAGGAGGGGTATAGCTAGCAGATGTGGGATGACCGGGTCCTTCGAAGTCCAGTTGACGAAGCCTGTCACATGGATGCCAGGGGAGGTCCCAAAAGCCCCTAGCTAACTCAGGGGTTTTTATTACTGAAAATTGCAAAGGGGGGGAGATCAGATACAATAGTCCATGATCTCAGCAGTGGGCGAGAGCCGTTGTCTTCTCCGTCCAGTGGTCACTTGCAAACTTCCTTTGGTCACTTGGCCTCCCCACACACCTTCCCCCCCACCCGTGGTAGAGATTTCAGTCTCGGTCCTTGTGGAGGAAAGGGGAGCTTTTTCATATAGGAGTCTTATGTCTCAGTCCTTGGGGGAGAAAGACTTCTCTTACCTCAGTCCATCTGTCATGGTAGTTGATGTACGGTAAAAGGAAAGGTCTTTCTCATGGTGACCACTCAAAAGGTCATTCCAGAGAGAAAGTCTAGCCAAGTTAGGAGGTCGGGGAAATTCCAGAATCAATGTTGCTAAGTGATGCAGGTGAAGGAGGGCACAGTGACCCTTTCCTTATTCATTGAGTGCAGCGTCCCTGAGGTGGACAAACACACCTGTGGAAACATTGGCTTGGCTTGGTGGGTGACAATTCAAGCAGGATCAGGATCCTAGAGCAGGATCTTTTTCCCCGGTGGTCTCGGCTTTCATGATGATCGAGAGATGGAAGGGAAATTTCAGAGAGACACTCACACCTTGACACCTCCCAATCTCTGAAGATCCCCCAAATCCCAGTATAACTTCCCCAGACCCCAATGCTCTCCAGTCGCCACAGCTGCTGCTGGCTCCCACAAACCTGCCCATAGCCCCCCAGGCTCCCCCTTCATGCTCCACGCTGGCAGCTACCATGAGCATCCTGCAGGTGGTATGGAGCAGCTGCCATCCCTAGACCAGGTCTGGGGGGACTGGGCAGAGAGCACAGGATCTCTGAAAGCACTGCCTCCCCCCAGGCCCCCTTGAAGCTCAGATTTCCCTCCAGCCGCTCCTTGATGAATAACGTAAGGATGACGATGAAGATGAGGAGGAAGGTGATGTCTGTCTCCAGAATGTCTGGGGAAGGTGGGGGGTGGGGCGAGAAGGGGTTCACCCCATGAAGCCCCCCAGTACCCACCAGGCTATCCACAGATGCCCCCTGCGTTGCAGCCCCACCATCATTCCCCTTGTTCCCCTTCTACTCCAACCCCTTCAGCTTCCTCAGATGTCAATAACCTCCAATATATTCCCCATAGTGATGCACTCCAATCCTTGAACCCCCCAAACAGTCCTCCAGACCCTCATATACGTCCCCATCTCAATGCACCCCAATCCCTGCAGACCCCCAGACCATAACTCCCTAGAGAGCCGCAGACACTGATGTACACCATCCCTTCAGCCCCTCCAGACCTTCTAGACCCCGATAAGCCTCCTCAGACCCCCTTAACCCCCATTGTAGCCCCTGATCTCGGTGCACGCCAGTCCCCCTCCCAATGTCTGTCCCCCGGCCGCGGCGGCACCAATCTCATCAGCCGAGAGGGGCTCCGTCCGGAGGGAATCCCCGCTGCTCAGCACCATCTCGTACTCCAGCTCCAGCCCATCGCCCGGGGGGCAGATGGGGGAGCCCTGCCTTTGCTGAGGGCTACGCGCCACCAGCGCTAGCGCACGGAGCAAAAGCTGCGGCAGCTGCACAGCACAGTCCTCCCCCCCACAACCCCATAATTCCTCCATGCACCCCAGTCCCTGCAGCCCCCAAATCTCCTGAGCCCGCTTATAATCCCCCAGACCCAAATATGCCTCCCCATCCCGATGGACGCCCCCCGCCTCCCGACAGGGCCCGCCCTGTGCGCTAGCCACGCCCCCTCCAGCAGGGCCACGCCCCTCACCCTGATGCTTGGCGGACCGTGCCCCCACGGACCACGCCCCCGGCATGGATGACGTCTTTGTCTAGGCCACGCCCGCAAGTCAGGCCACGCCCCGTGCCCGGCGCCGCGCCTCTGTCCCGGGATGGACCGGGCCGTGCAGCCCCGGGGCGCTCCGTGCCGCCCGCTGGCACCGCGTACACCCGATACAGCCCAGTGCAGCCCAGTGCAGCCCAGTATAGACCAATGCAGTCCAGTATAGCCCGGTATAAGAGAGAATAAGCCAGTACAGCCCAGTATTTCCCCCAAAGGAACTAAAACCAGGTGCTTCAGTCTGAGAAAGGAGAAGAGGAACAAAGAGCAGCACGTGGCAGCAGGGGGACGGTGCGGGGCGGGGGGAAGGGAAGAGGCTTGGGTGTCCCAGGGACCCCCCCAGACCCCAGGAGTCTGCGCTGGGGGGGTGACCCAGCTGTGTGGCCGCGTACCCCTGCCAGCCCCTCGGGGCCCCTTAAATCTGTCCAGGCGGGGGCGTCCCCCACCCATGTCACAGGGAGGTGGGTGGGGCAGTAGTGACTAAAAGTGATACCCTAAACTTCCCGTTTCTAACCCCAAAATCACCCAAAGCAGAGGCAGTGGCACGGTGGGAACTTTATGGGGAGCAGGGGGTCCCCAAAATCCCTGGGGACTGGGGGGCAAGGGGTCCTTGGGGTGTGTGGAGGTTCTTTGGCCCTGGGGGAGGTCCCTGGGCTGTGATGGGGGTCCCTGGGGTGTGTCTGCCTGGGCTATGAATGGAGGAGGTCTCTGGGCCCTGAAGGGAATCCCTGGAGTGTATGTGTGTGAGTCCGTAGGGTGTGGACAAGGAGTCCTTGGACGCACAGTGGGGATCGTGGTGTTCTGGTGGGGGTCCCTGGAGTGTGGATGAGGGGTCCCTGGGCCCTGAGTAGGGTCTTTGGGATGTTGATGGGGTCCCTGGGTTGTGAGGGGATTCCCTAGGGTGGTGGGGATTCCCTAGGGTAGTGGGGATCCCTGAGCCCCAAGTGTAGTCCCTGGGCATTGAGGGGACTCTCTATGATACCAAGGACATGCCTCATCCTACTCTCTCCCACTGCATCCAGGATGTCCCCAGGGTGAGGCAGGATGTGCACCCCACTGCTGGTGACGCTGGTGACACTGGTGATGGTGCCTGCAGAGGTCTCTCCCTATGGCTTCCACAACTGCATCCAGGCGCCATGGGATCCTGGCCTGTTCCGCTGCATCCAGCGCTTCCTGAGCACTGTGGGGGCTGCAGTGGGCGACCTTCCCTCCACTGCCACATCCCTCAACCTCTCTGTCAACATCTTGCGCCAGGTGCCCCCCGGTGCCTTTGCCCACCTGCCGCGGCTCTACACCCTTGATCTGACCCACAACCTGCTGGAACTCTTGGCCCCAGGGGCTTTCTGGGGGCTGTCAGCACTGGCCCACCTAGACCTGGCCCACAACAATATGTCAGTGCTGGCCACAGGTGTGTTCACTGGGCTGGGCAACCTGAGCACACTGCGGCTGGACCACAATCCACTACAGAAGGTGGCCCCCGGCGCTTTCTGGCCGCTGGCTGCACTCAGCACACTCCGGCTGCGGGGAGGCCGGCTCAGCGCACTGGAGCCTGTGGCCATGGCTGTGGGGAATCTGACACACCTAGACCTGCTCGACCTGTGTGGCAACATGCTGTCAACGCTGGGCCCGGGACTGCCGCCCATGCTGAGGGTCCTGAACCTCTGCAACAACTCCCTGGGAGCTCTTTCAGGGGCCACCCCTGGGGTGATGCCCCCAGGGCTGCGTGTGCTCGACCTCTCCTACAACAACATCTCAGACCCTGCACCACTCTCTCACCTGTGCCTGAACAACCTGACATACCTACACCTGGCTGGGAACCCGCTGGATGTGGTGCAGCTGCTGCGCGTGCCTGGAGTCTCCCCATACCAGGTGGATTTGTCAGGGCTGCGGGTGGGTGCAGGCGGCCTGGAATACCTGTGCCAGCAGCTGACAGGACAGCAGCTGCAGAGCCTGCAGCTACAGCGTATGGGGCTTGCATCAATGCCTGATGGGGCTCTGGCCAAGTGTCCGGTCCTGGATGCCCTGGATGTGTCTGGCAACCGGCTGCGGAAATTGGGCTGCGTAGGGCGGCTGCTGAACCGGGAGCAGCATGCAGCACTGCGTGAGCTGGTGGCTGAGCACAACTTGCTGCAGCGGCTGCCATCGTGCAGCAGAACCCCGGTTCTGCAGCAGCTGCACAACGTGTCCCTGCGCTTCAATCGCATCCTAGTGGCTGCTGCGGGTGCTTTTGACAATGCACCAGCACTGCGGCAGCTGCGGCTGGATGTGAATGAGCTGGCACGGCTGGACCGCGCAGCGCTGCGTGGACTCCGCCACCTGCGGCACCTGCGCCTTGACAACAACCTGCTCACTGACCTCCTGCCTGGCTCCTTTGCTGACCTGCACCAGCTGGAAGACCTCAACCTGCGCAACAACCGTGTGGCCGTGCTCTTCCCTGGTGCCTTCAAGGGGCTTGACCACCTGCAGACCCTTGACCTGGGTGGGAACAACCTGCGGCACTTGGCAGCCAAGGCATTCCAGGGCCTCCCGCGGCTTTGCCGGCTTTACCTGGACCGTAACCGGCTGCTGGAGGTGAGGGTGGCCACATTCCAGCCGGTGCAGGTGACACTGGGTGTGCTGGACCTGCGTGCCAATGCGCTGCGCTACCTGAGCCGACACCTGCGGCAGCTGCCGCCTTTCCGCTACCTGCATAACCTCTATGACCTGAAGCTGCAGGCGCAGCAGCCATATGGGATGCGTGTGGTCCCACAACGCTTCTTCCAGGGCCTCAGTGCCTTGCGCTCGCTCTACCTGTCACAGAACTCGCTCTCAGCCATCCCTGCCGATGCCTTTGATGACCTGGCACAGCTGCAGTACCTGACGCTGGCTGACAGCAACGGTGGGATGGGCTACCTGCCTGCTGGCATCTTCAAGAACCTGAGCCAACTGCGCAGCCTGAACCTGGAGAGTGCAGGACTGCGCAGCCTTGGCCCTGAGGTCTTTGGCAACCTGACACAACTGAAGGAGCTGCGCCTGGCCAAGAATGAGCTGCGTACATTGGATGTGACTCTGACCACCCGCCTCCCTGCCCTGCGCTATCTGGACCTGCGCAAGTGCCCACTGAGCTGCAGCTGTGCCAATGCCTGGCTGCCTGCCTGGCTGGCGCACGGGCCCGTGCAGGTGGTCTACCTGTATAACTACACGTGTGGTGAGATGGGTGGGGCCTCCAGATACCTGCACTGCTTTGACACACGTGTGTGCTACCTGGACATGGGGCGGTACCTGTTTGCAGGGACAGCACCGGCTGTGCTGCTGTTGCTGGTGCTGCCACTGCTGCACCACCGTGGGTACTGGCGACTGCGCTACCAGCTGTTCCTGCTGCGTGCGTGGGCACGTGGGCACTGGCGGCGGGAGCAGCGGCGCTACACCTATGACACCTTTGTGTCCTACAACTCCGGGGATGAGCAGTGGGTGCTGGAGGAGTTGGTGCCTGAGCTGGAGCGCGGAGCCCTGCGGCTCTGCCTGCACCACCGTGACTTTCGGCCCGGCCGCGCCATAGTGGACAACATCGTGGATGCTGTGTACAACAGCCGGCACACGGTGTGTGTGGTGAGCCGCGGGTACCTGCGCAGCGAGTGGTGCTCGCTGGAGATCCAGATGGCCAGCTATCGCCTCTTCGATGAGCTGCGCGATGTCCTTGTCCTCATCTTTCTCGAGGACATCCCTGAGGCCGAGCTCTCGGCCTTCCACCGCATGCGCCGTGTGCTGCTGCGGCGCACGCACCTGCGCTGGCCGTCTGAGCCCCCTGCACAGCCCCTCTTCTGGGCAAAGCTCAGGTGTGCCCTGAGCAGGGGGGAGGAGGAGGAAGAGGAGGACAGGGAGAGGGGGGGCAGGGAGGAAGGGTGCCCTGGCACATCTGGGACCCCCGGGGAAGTTCTCCCTCGGGAAGGAAACCTTCTGCCCCAGAATCACTGTTTTTTATCTGGGGAAGGTGTCCTGGGGAGTAGGGGTGATGGCAGCAAGGAGGAAGAGGAGAATGAGGAGAGGAAGATGGGGCAGGGAGGGAGGCTGCCCTGACAGGACTGGGATCACTGTGGAGGTTCCCCCCCAGAAAAGCAGTTTTCTGCCCCAAAATCACAGGCTTTTCTCTTGGAAATATGCTCTGCACAGTGGAGATGAAGATAACAAGAAGGAGGAGGAGGAAGAGGAGGAGAAGGTGGGGGAGGAGGAAAAAGGTTGCTGAAAGAGAGAGCACCTGCTGTAGAGTGACCTCACCCTGGTGTAATGGGGATCCCCAGCGACATTCCAATCAAAAAAATGTGGTTTTGTCCCAAAATCCCTGGTTATCCTCTGAGAAATTTGCAGTTGGAACAATGGTAATGAGGAAAAGGGGAAGGAGGAGGAGGAAAAGAGGGAAGCAAGATGGACCTCAATGTTTAGATGCAGCAAATGCTTCATAACTCAGTTCCTTTTCCCGGCACGTGGGAGCTGCAGCTCTTGCACATCTGGGTCATCCTGGTGTTATAAATGCGAAGCTTGACTAGGCCAGTATTCAAGCAGTAATCAATTTATTAATTAATATGGTAAAGTATGAGCAATACAGAACTGGGTACAGCGGGGGAAGTTTTCCCTCGAGGAGAAGGTGGGGGAGGAGGAAAAAGGTTGCTGAAAGAGAGAGCACCTGCTGTAGAGTGACCTCACCCTGGTGTAATGGGGATCCCCAGCGACATTCCAATCAAAAAAATGTGGGTTTTTTTTGTGTCCCAAAATCCCTGGTTATCCTCTGAGAAATTTGCAGTTGGAACAATGGTAATGAGGAAAAGGGGAAGGAGGAGGAGGAAAAGAGGGAAGCAAGATGGACCTCAATGTTTAGATGCAGCAAATGCTTCATAACTCAGTTCCTTTTCCCGGCACGTGGGAGCTGCAGCTCTTGCACATCTGGGTCATCCTGGTGTTATAAATGCGAAGCTTGACTAGGCCAGTATTCAAGCAGTAATCAATTTATTAATTAATATGGTAAAGTATGAGCAATACAGAACTGGGTACAGCGGGGGAAGTTTTCCCTCCAACTGTATGCCAATAGTTGGAGCTTACAGGTATTTATACAGGTACTCATAAGCTTTCTCAGCAGTTTCTATTCCAAATTTTTATGTCACAATTCTATACACTATTGTGATTTAGTTTTTCTCAGGATGTATCCCAGAAAGGAGTATCCTCAGATGGTGGGGTCTGGCTTCCGAAAGAACAAAGAAGTCTCCCAGCTGGTGAGGTCCAGATTCCAGATGCAGGTTCACCTTTTAATTGCAAGGACTATAAATCTCATAGCAGTGATGTCCAGCTTCCCTTGGTTGAAACTATTAGTCCTTGAGTTGATGTTCATCTTCCTTTCTCAAGCTGCTTTTCAATGTTTTGTTAAAGCGTCAAGATAAGCATGTTTCCTCTTTATATGTTCTAAAGCTATAGTTTCAAAGATCCTTACTACAAGTAATATTCTAAAATTATACTTCAAAAGGTTATTATTGCAAAACTCTTTAAGGCTTAGCTATAAGCAGAAAGTTCCTGTCAAACAGCAACATCCTCAAAGCTTTAATTCAAATGCTCTTAAATCAACTTAAGACTTATAAAGGTTAATTGTGAACAAAGGACAGGTTCAAAGGCCTTCTTCCATGCTTTACTTCTTCTGTTAGAATTCGTCTTTATAACTGTCCCATGGTCAGTTTCCACACATATCACAATCACAGATACACACGTTGCCTGTACGTACCTGACACGAAACACAGCTTTGTATTCACACTAGGCACACGCTGCCACAGCTCAATCGCCTGCTTCTGCCCATAGCGGCGCCCCCAGGGCTGGGAAATTCCGGCGGCCTGCGGGAGGCACCCACCAATCCATCGCGCCACACAACGTCCTGACTCAGCCGCTCCCGAGCCCCGGGCAGGTCCCTGCGTCGCTCCCGCTTGATCCTCACCAGCAGCGGGATGGACCTGGCTTGGCTGCCGAACCACGGCGTGCCGCAGGTGTCCGGGCCGGCCGCGATCACGGGGTTGTGCCGCCCAGGGAAGGCATTCCGCAAGCGCGGAATGATTCCGCAGCTGCTGATCCAGGGCAGGATGTGGCTCTGCCTGCTCCGTCCCCAGAGACCGAAGCTCCGCTCAGGTCTCGGCCCTGGGGCAATCGGAGATGTCCCTTCCCGAGTCCAATGGACAGCCCACCCCTGGACAACCAGAGGCCAGCAGTGACAGGCCAGGAACAGCCTTCCCTTACCTCCGGCCAGCAGGCGCATGATGCTGTCGAGGGCCAGCAGTGAGCGATTGATGCTGGTCCCTCCCACAGCCCCTGTCCCCAGCCCTTGGTGACCCAGGCTCACTCGCAGCCTGCCGTGTCAGTCAGGCTCACCTTGGCCACACGCAGATTCTCAGCAAAGCCAACAGCGGCGTTGGTCCCACTGCTTCACCTGGATCTGCAAGGACAGAGATGGCTGAAGCTATGGCTCCACACGCCCCTAGGGAGGTTGGTTGGAGCAAGTTGCACTAGAAGGACCAGGGCTCTGTGTTTCCCATGGAATGGGTCAGTGGATCACACTGGAAGATGGGGCAGGAGTAGGAGAGGAACCTGGCATGCTGTGAGGATGAACAAACACCTGGAAATGACACATGGAGCAAAGCCAGGGAAAGGATCTGGCAGGAAGGGACAGAGTTATGGAAAACAATCAGCATCTCCCATGTTTAGTGGTGGAGGATAGTACAGCTGGTTGGGTTTCCAGGGCTCTGGAAAAGCATCCAGACACCTGTTTTACTCCCCTACAAGTAGCAATGGATGAGGCACTAGATACAGGCTGAAGCGATAGCCAGAGCCTCCATCTGCCCAGGCAAGTGTGACAGCCCTGCAAATTCAGGGAAGTACATGGCTGGAATTTAAATCCATTGGCAAGTTTGCACCAAGAAACTGGGGAGCACTTTGACCGTCAGAGTCCTGGGGTGCATAACTCCCAATTCAGTGCTGAGTGGGCCAGCCCTGGGATGTTATCTCAGCAGCTTCCTAGCTTCATTTCCAGCACTGATTGGAGCAATACCACAGCCAGCAGCACTCACCTGGAGGATGGCATGGGAGTGGGAGGAGGTGGCATTGGACTTGGTGTGGTGCTGCACTGGTTTCTATTGCCCTTGGCCACCATCTCTAAGATCTGCTCTGGTGATGTAGGCTGGGAGAGAACGGGCACAGAGATCAGCAATGCCGATGCAGCATCCAGACACCCCAAAGTAAGCAGCCCCAGGCACTCAGGCTGAGGCATCCTGCAGCTCTGCAGGCTCTGTGACAACTTGGGGTCACATCTGCTGCCAGCCAGGAGCTGTGCAGGTGTCACCCTGAGATCTTCACACGCCCTGTGTCCCCAGGACCAGAGAGAGAGGAGTGGAGGGGGAGAGGAGGGAAGGGGAGCTTCTTGCAGCAGCCCCTGTGCCAAGGGTCACTCCCAGGCTGGGCTGGGATGAGGCAAAGCTTATCACCCTCCCTGCTCCCCTTTAGGGCAATTTTTGTCCCTGTTTCAGCCTCTTCAATGCAGCAGAGACAAAAGGAGTTGCCAAACCAGCACTGCTATGATGTGGAGTTCACCCTTGAACCTTCCCCTGAACAAGGTGATAGCCCCATTCTCATGTCACTCCCCATGAGGTGTTTCTGCTTTCAGACCTTCTCATTCTTCTTGTTTGCATCCATCTTCCCACACCCCTTTGAAGCCTCCCCACCAGCATGGCCATCCTAATTTCAGCCAGGACAGAGTCACTAAAATAGAGGGGTTTTTTTTGTTTGTTTTTTTGTTTTTTTTTTTTTTTTTTTTTTTTTCCCAGTAGCTGAGGGGTGTTGCTGTGGGTATTTCTAGGAGGTTATTCAATACCATATTATTTGCCAGGGGTAAGGGAAAAGGACTGTCTCCCTTGCTTCTGAGAGGAGGGGGTTCCTTCTTTGAGGAGAAACCATCGGTATTGTCACAGACTTTCTGTGTAGATTTTTTGTCTTATTATGGTCTGTTAATGAGCTGTTGTCATTAATATTGTTTCTATCGCTGTTTTCTTATTTCATTGCTGTTTCCAGTAAATTGTTCTTGTGTTAAACTGTGATCTTTGCCTTTTGTGCTTCCAGCTGGAGGGGTCAGGGAAGCAAGAGCCACTGCAGTTTCAGTATATGTATTGAAGTATGGAATACTGTTCTTAAAACATGACAGCCTTAATTGCTGTCCAATGTGAGGCACAAAGGGTTGAGATAACAACAGACCTGTCTAGAGCTGGTTGAAAACAAATGTGATGTAAGCTTTTGTATTATGTGCAGAGCCAGTGGTCACAATGTTGCTTGGTCTGTTCACGTGGGTGTGGTACCTAACCCAGTATGTATTCCCGTATGTCCTTTTTTCAGAGCAGGGAGAGGGATTAGGATTGCTTTGTTGCTGTACTCTCGGATATCAGTTTATGACATGGTAACATCAAGGGCAGTGAGAGTCATTTGGGATGTGTATTCAGTGCTGCTCTCCTGCCCTTGCCTAGAGTGCTACCTCTGGGAATCCATTAATAATAATACCATTAATACCCCCAGTCTGTGGGGGTAACAGGGGAGGATGATTTTCCCCAGCCTTTCACCCAACTTTTCCTCCTTCAGGCCTGGTACAACAACTTTTGAGAATTTTGAATTCCCTTTGGGTGTTAAGGATAGTATGTTCTTGTTGCTGTGTCTGCCAGGCCTCCTCAGTGTGCATAACATGTTTAAAATTACAAAAGAAATTTTCGTAAAGACCATTCAGAGATCTTCCCTGAGGGAGGATAGTCAGGAGAAATGTAGGAGGACAAGAGCCAGTGTTTGGAGGATTTCTCTGCTCCAGTGGTTTGGAAGTTCACCCCTGGTAACTACAGGACCCTAGTAAAGTGATAAAATATACGAAAAAAAAAATGGTGTAGTGACTCCAGAGAGGCACAAAGTTATGCAATGTCCTGGGCCCTGGCTACTATTTACCAGCCACTGTTCATCACTAGACAGCACCCTCAGGGGAAGGAGGAGGAAGGCAGAGCAACAGGCACTGTGGGCACTCCAATTGCAGCTGAACCACAAGCACAACATGCTGGGAGCAGTTGTCCCTATACAGAAGAAATCCAAGACCAAACCAGTTTGCTCAGTGAGGGATGAAGTGGAAGCAGGGACCTCACAACAGGAGGGAGATACAGGTGGGGTCCAGGGCACACGATCCATGTGGCAGAAGTTTGTATGAAGCCCACCATCATTGTATACCGTCATTGGCAGTGATGTTGATGAAAGAAGGAAAGCAAACGGTGCTTCAGGTGACTACCCAGTGTGGGAATTGGGAAGATAGAAATCTTCACAGACTCAAGAGGGTTTGATTTACAGCCCAAGAGGAAGTCTAGATTGATGTGAAAGCAAGGTACACAGACATTGAATAGAAAAATCATAAACTTATTCTTCTATAGTTATAAGCAAGAGTATGCTTTAAGTAAGAAACTGTATTAGATAAGATGATGAAGGGTTTTAGAGTGCAGTAATGTAGTAATGTGATTGTATAGAATAACCTGAAAGTTTAGATGTTATAATAGTGATGTATGTGTGTATATGTAATAAGACCTTATTGGACAAAAGTATCTGCATTGCAGTAGAAAGAAGTAAAGGGGATAGATTAGAAAAGCAAAACATACTCTGTGTCAACTGTCCATTGGATTAGAAAGTTATATACTGTCTTGCAACAAAGAACTTGTGACCATCTTAGACTTTGGCCGACTGCTTGCTGTCTTATAAATCTTATGGCCTTTGAGACTGATGTTATCTAAGCAATAAATCATTCTTAGTCTGATCGTGGTCCCATCCCTTTGGCTAATGCGACAACAGCTACAACCCAGCTTTGGCAATATGAAGATCTTTTCTTCTCCCTACCGACCTACGCATTGGCTGTGGAAAGAATGTCCAACACTGAAGACAGATTTGAAAGACTTGAGCAAACTAGAGAGGAAATGTCCCATGCCCTGCCAGTATGGACCAGAGTCTCTGCTATTGGGAGCAGGCAAAATCCCGGTCAGGAGAGGGGAGACACACTACAAAGTAACCTGTGGTTTTAACTGTGTGACCATGAAGAGGACACGAGGAAGTGGGATTGAAAACCCATCTCTGCCCCAGCAGCATGGGTGAGTTGAGAGGAAGAACACCACCACAGAAAACTCATCAAGGATAAATCTTCTCCAGTTTCCACTGGGCAAGTCCTCAGACAGACTAGAAGGGTTGATGTTACTTCTGATCCTCTTGAAAGAACCTCCAGGTCATATTTACAAGAAGTGAGCAACAAGTACCATGATCAGAGCTAGAGGGGCCCTGGCTCCATCCAGGTGGAAGAAAGGGACCATTAGATCTATTGGAGAATGTGGATCCGATGGCTGGTACAGCAGGACCACAAGAGTACAAGGCTTTATTTGACATCAGCACCTGATGTACCCAGATGCCATCAATATCTGTAGGGATAGAATCCATCTCTATTTCTGGGATGACGGGGGAATCCTAACAGCTGACTGTATTGGAAGCTGAAGTGATCCTGACTGGGAATGAAGGGCAAAAACATGTTGTGAGGTGCACAGTGGCCCCATGTATCCTTTGCAGAGGTTACCTCAGGAGAGAATATTGTAGGGATACATCAGAAAAGAGAAGGCAGCCCTGTGAAGTCCTATGTGATGAGTTGCAGAAGTTACCGAGGGACAAGGTTGATCAAGTCAGGTTGCAGAGCTGAAAGCTGTCCAGCTGATTTTGGCTGTTGCTGGATATCACTGAATGAGAGAAATGGCCACTGACTCATGCATAACAGCAAATGCTCTGTGGGGGTGGCTGGACAATGGAAAAAGATCAATTGGCAGCACAGAGGGAAACCCATCTGGGTTATTGAATTGTGGCAAGACATTGCTGTTGCAGCAGCTCTTTGGCCACAGAGAGCAACAGACAACTTTCCCAGGCCTTTGTGGGAAAAGTCTGTGAGAAGATCAGAGAAAAGAATGAGAAAAAATTAATTTCTTAACTTGCTGCACCTGTTGTTGTGAACATGTGGAATGTGTTATGGAGAATTGTTTACCAAAGCGTGGTTTCTTAATTAGCCAATGGTGATGGCGTTTGGAGGGCCAGTTAGGTCCAGGTGCATCATAACTGTCTATAGAAGCAATGGGTTTCTTAATGATAATAATGGAATGAAGAGGTTGATCAGCCTTCTGTGAATGACGGAGTCAATGCTAATATTAGCCGGTGGGGGCCCGTTGCTGTGACACATTGCTGCCTGGGTAGAGAAGCTGGCTGTGAAAGTCCATCCTGTGGATGATCACATGCCCAAGAGTCAGCTAGTGAAGAGCATCACAACAATGGGTGGGGGATGGGGTTTCCAGGATTAAAGTGTCTCAGGTGGTTCTGGACTAGCTACACAATGGTGAATTATTTCTGGCTCAGTGGGCCCCTTAGGCATCTAAGGTCATCATGGAAGAGATGTATCAGACAGATGCATCATGACTGAGAAGTGGACTTAATAATGGACACTACATCCTGGGTATCCTGACTGTGAAATGTGTGCTGAGATCAAGCAGGGCCAGGTGGGTAAAGCCCCTGTGGTGTGGGGGACAATGGTTGAAACATAAATCTGGGGAGGCCTGGCAGATCAATTGCATCACACTGCTACAAGCTCTGCAAGGCAAGAGCTACATGCTGACAGCGGTAGAAGGCATGATTGGGTGGCTGGAGACCCATCCCCATGCATTACGCCACTTCCTGGAACATCATGTTGACCCTTGAAAAACCCTTGAAAAACAAGCCCTGTGGCAGAGTAGCACCACTGAAAGAATTGACTCAAATAATGGGACTTATTTAAAAAGCAGCCTCATGAACACCTGGGCCCCGGGACAGCTGAATGCTACAATGAACTGTTAAAAACCACCTTGAAAGCAATGGGTGGTGGGACCTTCAAATATTAGGATCTTCATTTAGCAAAGGCCACCTGGTCAGTGAACACCTACCAGGCTCTACCCAACTGAGCTGGCCCTGCCCAAACAAAACATCCACATACATAAAGGGGATAAAATACCTGTGGTGCATATGAGAAGTGGGTTAGGGAAAACTGTTCGGATCAGTCCTGCCTTAAGCAGAAGCAAACCCATCCGTGGCATTGTCTTTGCTCAAGGACCTTGGTGCATTTTGTGGGTGATGCAGGAGGATTTGACTTTGGGTAAGAATAGTCTGTGATGTTGAATTGTATAACATTGGGTGCTGAATGACGCTGCCACTGTGTGCCGTAAGTCCCATACCAGTGAGGATGGATGGCTCCAGATACACCAGTCATGAGCTCCTAATGCTGCAACCAGCCAACAGCACCACAGCCCTCCTGCCCTGGGAGACATCTAGAATGGACAGAATCACAGCCATGGACTAAATGAACTCAGCAGACATCTTAGAGGCCCAGCCATTCACAATGGAAATGATACCTGTGCTTGTGTATATTTATATATATATGACATGTGTGTATGTATTTAGTGGGAAGGTATGGGCATGAATAGATGGTATAGAAAGAGGAGTAGATACTGTCCTGGCTTTGGATAGGGTTTTAATGTATTTTGTATCACCTCACCTTTTTGTCAGGGGTGGGGTAAAGGGACTCAGTCTGGCCTCTAAGAAGGACATGGCTTCTGGATGAAAAACATGATGGAATCTGCCATTGTTCATTGTCTTGGGGTCCACATTGAGCACTTTTGCATGTGAGTTACCTTTTTTGGTATACTTTTCTTATTAATATTGTTGCTGTTACTGTTTGTTTTCTGATCTCATTGCTGTATACATTAAATGTTTCCTATCTCAACCTGTGATTTTCACATTTTGTGCCTCCAATTCTCAACTCCATCCTGCCCAAGCAGGAAGGGGGAGGGAAAGGGGGAGCAAGCAAGAAGTATCTGGTTGTGCGAGTCTTAATGAGGGCACTGAATTGGGGAGTACCATTCCTAAACCATGACAGTTGCAAAGCAATCTGGAATTCCATGGTCCAAGCCAATAGCAACAGATCCTAGTGCAGGTTTTCACCATGTTACGATCCGGTTTAAACACAGAACAGCAGAGGAAACTAAGTTTCTGCAAATAAAGAGGATCAAACCCAGAAAGCCTCAAAATATACCCAAAAACATGATTGAAACCAAACGAGGTTAGATGTTGGTGCCAAAAATTGATGGATGGAAGTGGCAGAAGTGTCGGAAGGAAGTGTCAGAAGGAAGGAAGTGTCAGAAGGAAATGTCGGAAGGAAGGAAGGAAGGAAGGAAGGAAGGAAGGAAGGAAGGAAGGAAGGAAGTGTCAGAAGGAATTGTCGAAAGGAAGTGTCAGAAGGAATTGTCAAGAAAGAAAGAAAGAAAGAAAGAAAGAAGTGTGCTGGGGGAGGAATGGACAGTAGTTAGGTAGAAACCTGTCACCCTTCTGGGGGTCCCAATGAGTCTCACTGCTCCCCTCCATCTGACCCTCTGGGTGCAGAGGGGCCACGTTGCCATGCCGCACCACACCACCACGCCACACCAAGAAATATAAAGTCCAATGAATAAATATATGTTTTGGGCAGGTGGAAATGCTCATGTGCCCCTTACAGGGGGCCCATTTGACACTCTCCATAGCAACTCTGTGGATCTGTTGCATTATGCTGCACTGCTCTGGCGCAGGGTCGGGGCGGGGCAGTGTTTGGGGTGTGGAGACAGACAGGCATACGGGACCTCTCCCCTGCAGAGGTATCCTGTTGTGGTGGGATGTCATGGTAAAAACCAATAGTATCCCTTGAATGGGGTATAATAAGATCTTCTCAAACTCTCCTGAATTGAGAAATCCTCCTTGATCATGGTGAGTTCTCAGCATGTTTTGGAATCCCATGTAGATTCATTGGGACCGATTGGTTTTTCCCCACTTTGTACCACCCCCACTTTTCCCCACAAACCCCCCAGTTTCTGCACTGTTCATGAGGGAGCTGTCATCTCTAGCCTCCTTTGCAGGGTGCTGGAATAAAGGCTACCTCTGTGGAACTGCTATACAGTGCTTCTGTCTCTTTGTCCCTGTGTTGGCCAGGGTACACCTCGCAAGGCAGAGCTGAAATCACTGCCAAGAGCTGCACTGCCTGCCCATTGCTGAGGTTACCCTGCGTCTGAAGGACTGCCTGTGATCCGTAGAAAGGTGTCGCTTGCGGGACCTCTGTCTGGGAAGGCTGGGCATCTGGGTCAAACCATCAGACCCCTGACTGGCTGCCCAAGACTGGGGGGCCTTTGATAGGACATGACACCCCTCTGTCCTTCAGGTAGATGCAGCTTCTCCCGGGGTGAAGGGGCCCCACAACTTAGCTCCTCTGCACAGCAGAGCATGGGTGTTAACTGCCTCTCACCAGAGGCTTTTTCATCACACACCCAAAACCTCTCTCCCCCCCACCCTTTGGTTTGAGGGTCTGTTGGAGTCTGGCAACTGATAGCCCTGGGGCTGCGCTCTCCACTCAGAAGGTTTTAGGCTTGTGCTCTGTGAACGTCCTCAGCCTTGAGTTGTTACTTTCTCTTGTCTTGAGTGTAGGCCCTCAGTCAGTGCCCCATTCAGGGTGTGGTAGTCTTCTCTGCAGCTTTTGTAAAACAGTTTTACGGTAATAGGCAAAAGTTCCTCAAGAAGATGTTTAAGTCATAAACGATAATATTTAAGTCTCCAACAGCAGTCCAGGATTACAACTGGGCCAAGACTTGGTCCAGATTTTTTCTTGGGCCAATGCTGTGGAAACTGACCCTCAGAATGAGACAGCAAGTGGTTGCCATGGCAAGAGGATCTACTACAGGCTTCAGCTCATGCCCACAGCAACCACTTGTAGCAATGGATCTCCATGGAGCTGCTCCAGGACTGCTGTCAGCCATGGGTCTTGGTGATGGGCCTGGAGTGACAGGATGCGGGAGAATGGGTCTCCCATGATAAAGAGCAGGTTTAGATCAGCTTCAAGAAAAAAGCCTTCCCTGTGAGGGTAGTCAGGTGCTGGCACAGGCTGCTCAGAGAAGCTGTGGCTGCCCCATCACTGGAAGTGTCCAAGGCCAGTTTGGACAGCGCTTGCAGCAACTTTGTCTAGTGGAATGTGTCCCTGGCCACGGCAGGAGGGTTGGAAGTAGAGGCTTTTTAAGGTGCCTTCCAACCCAGACCATTCTCCGATTCTATGATTCCATCAGTGCTGTGTGATGTGGTAGTTAAGAGTGTCTTGGGCATAGCAACCACAAAATGAGTTTTCCACTGTGGGGGTAGAAAGGAGGGAGCAGCAGAACTGCTCCCTTGGACTTCTGGAGAGCATATTTTGTCCTTTTTAGGAGATCCATTAAAAGAGTCCCTTGGGAGGCAGTCCTGAAGGGAAAAGAAATCCAGGAAAGGTGGAGACCTGATCTGCCACTCTTGCGAGACACAGTGGTTTAGGTGCAGGCCACCTAATTCAAGCTGTACCCAAAAATTGATGTGTATTGGGTATGAATCATGCCCCAGGTGCCTCCACCTGAGGGATTCAGCCCATGGAAAGGGACCTGGAGCAGTTCCTGAGGGACTCACACCCCCCCAACACAGGCCAGGTGGGGGTGCTTGCGGGATCATTCAAGGGCCTGGAGGGGCACTTAGGGGTCGGGAAGGCAGGTGGGGAGCACCTGGGGGTCCGAGGAGACACAGAGGGGGCATTTTGGGGGAAAGTAGGGGACGGGGGGCGTGCGGACTGCGGGACCCCGAGGGGCACTGGAGGGTCAGGAGAGGGAAACTGGGGTACTTACGGGACCCCGGGGGGCACTTAGGGTTCGGGGAAGCACTTGGGGAGCAGCCGGGACGATCCTCAGGGGACAGCCCCGGCTCTGAGGGGACTCCCACGGGCCGCGCGGCATGACGGGAACCGCAGTCCCGGCTCTATCGGCGTCCCACGGCGCCCCGCGGCCTTTCGGGAGTTGTAGTCCAGGAAGTGAGTAAAGTGCCGCGGAACCAGCGGCCAATGGGAGGCGGGGCAGGAGGGATTTTTGGGGGCTCAGGGGGAGCTTCTGACGCCCCCCATGGCCCTGAGGGGCGGAGGGACACCAGAACCCGCCGGTGCCACGTCGGCCGTGTGAAGGTGAGGAAGACAGGTGAGCCCCGCTCCCACGGGTTTGGGGGCTCCCCGCCCCGATATGCCCAATAAACCCCCAGGCGCCCCTACAGACTTCCTTGTCCCCACAGACCCCCTCCAACGCTGTCCTGGGCCCCCAAAACATCCCACAGATCCCCGGACCGTTAAAGACCATCCAAAGCCCAAGGGTCCCCCCAAACCCCTTCCTGGACCCCCAATATCTTTCCCCAATACTTTGGGGGTGGTGTCTCTGTTTCTGGACAGTTTTGAGGATCTCTGTGGGGTTCAGGGTTTCTCCATTTTTATGTCTTCATTTTAAGGCAAAAGCCCTTTAATTGCCTGTTTGCTGTCATCTCTCCTGGGTCTAGCTGTTTTTCTTCATCTTTTTCAGTCATTTGGTCCAGAATTTCCCATTTTCTGGAATTTCCTGCTGCGACTTGGGTCATTAGTTTTGGGTAAAACCACCTGGATTTGGTCTGTCCTTTCACTGGTGTCATGGGGCCAGAGGCTACCACGGGTGATACTCCCAGCGATTCTGGGAGTTCGGGGAATTTGGGATGATTGCTGTGGGTCCCACAGTTGTCACAACATCCCTGTCACTCACATCTGTCGAGATGTCCTGTGGGTTCCATTCCCATCATTTCCCATCCGTGACAGGATCCAGCTGCCAGCTCCCAAATTCCCTGGAAGTGTGGGTCATGCCTCCCTGTCCCCATTCCCCCGCCCCCATCGTGAAATTCTGCTGAATCTGCCCAAATCTGCATGGTTTGCTGTGGCTTGGATGTTTTTAATTTGGGTATAAAAGGAGTGACTTTGGGACAAACACTTTGTGTCTGCAGGGGCCCAGGAATTCAAGAGCCAAGGGACCAGTGAGTGGGGAAGAGTGGGGAGGCTTCATTCCCTATTTATTCCTGGTTTTCCTTATTGTTTGGTGATGGGCAGAAATTGAGGGTTTTGTCTGCCCAAATTTCATATTTTTTTACCCTTTCCCTTCCCCAGTTTTATGACTTTTTCCCCCTTTTCCCCTCAAGTTTCATAATTTTAACCTTTTTTCTTCCAAAATAATTGGGTTTCAACACTCCCCCCCCCCCCCGCATTTTAAAATTTTTTTTGCCCATTTCCCCCCAAATCTCAGGGATTTGCCCTTTTTGTGCACGTTTCTCCCAAATTTCAGAATTTTTTTGCCCTCATCATGCCCAAAGTTTGGTGGGTTTTTTCTTCCCCCCTCTGAGGCCAAATTTAGTATTTGGGAGGGTTTGTGTGGGACAAGGTGAGTGAAGGGTTTTCCTGGATGTTGAGCCCCATTTTGATCTGAGTCTGGGAGCAAAAACAGGGCAAAAAACAGGGCAAAAAATACCAATTTTGACTGAAACTGGTGGGGGTGTGGGGAAAAATTCATCCTTTCCATGAAGTTTTAGTTTGGATTTGGTGGAAATGGGGTACTGAGGTGGCATCAAGGGCAGGGGTTGGTGGGAGGGCTGTGTCAGCATTTTAACCCCATTTTGACATGAATCTAGGTGATTTTAGTTAAAATTAATCTGGTTTTGGAGTGAATCTGATAGAGATAGAGACTGGTGTGGCCTCAAGGTGGGGGGAAAGATGGGGGGAGGGATGTTTAAGGGAGGGATGTTTAATCCCTGTTTAATTCCATTTTGACCAAAAGGGATTGGGGGAAAAATATTTTGGCCCAAAGGGGGAGAATTTCAGAAGAAAAACCATTTTGATGCAAACTTGGGGAATTTTGGACAAAATGTTTAGAGTTTGGAATGTTTGGGGTGGATTTGGGGGTCAAAATAAGCCCCAAGAGGTTTCTGTGGGGAGAAAAAAGGCATTTTGGGGTATTAAAAGGCATTTTGCGGTAATTTTGGGGTTATTTGAGGCTTCTGGAGACAACCCAGGGCTCACAAGGATTTTTCCCATAAAATAACAGTTTTTAGTGATTTTTGGTTTTTTTCTCAGGGGTGGCACAAGATGGGATCTGGTGGCTCCTCCTTCCCTTCTGTGGTGTGTAAAACCCCTATTTTCCACGAAAAATCCCCAGATTTCCCGGATTTTGTACCTATTTCCAGGCTTTTTAGCACAGAAGATGAAATCCTGAATCCCTGGGCTTGGTTTTGCCCAAAAATTTCCTTCTTCCCTCATTTTGCATTTTTTTCCAACAAGCTCTCATCTGCAGATTTATTATTTTTAACCAAAAAAACCCATTTTGAAATATTTTTTAATCCAAAAGCTTTATAATGTTATTTTTTCATTAATGCCTCATTAATTTTCATGGAAAAATTCCCTTTTTCCTCACTTTCTACAGAAAAAAAAAAAAGTGCACTTTGTCCTGGTTATTTTAGTTTACTTTTTGGTTTGGTTTTTTTTTTTTCAGCTAAGATTCTAATGATGTGTTTTAGTGTTTTTTCCAGGGCAAAACCTCAACATGTATATGCTGGAATTGTATTTTTTTTTCCAGGGAAAAAGATCTATTTTTAAAAGGGTTTTTTAAAATGAAAAAAAAAAAAAGGCCTTTTATTTGGTCTTTTTAAAAAAAAGTAGTTGCTTCTTAAGGAAAAAAAACCCAAACCTTTTATTCCTTATTTTTCTGTCTTTTTTCTAATTTTCATTAAAAACTTTGATGAACCCAATTTTTAGGTAGTGTTTTAAATGAAAAAAAAACCTTTTTATTCCCTTAATATTTTCTTGTTTATTCTTTTTTTTTTGTTGTTGTTTAATTTTATTTTAAACACTTATTCATTAAGGAAAAAAGCCCTCTTGAACTCTGTTTTAAGTTTCAGGTATTTTTAAAGAAAAAAACCTTTGTTCTAATGCGTAAAATCCCAAATGCTCATTTCCCTCTTGATTTTTCTTCAAGATCTCGCTTTTTTAAAAAAGCAACTCTTTTTCGTGTATTATTTCAGACAGCCCCCTTTAATCCTATTTTTTATTCACAGTCAAACCTCATTATTCCCTGTTTTTCCCCCAAAGCACTCAAATTCCATTTTTTTTCCAGGAAAAAATCACCAGAATTGTTTTTTTTTTAATCCATCATCGCATATTCCCTATTTTTTAAATAAAAAAAAAACCCCTTATTATGGGCTTTAATATATACCCTGAGTTTCAATCCATTTTTACCTCATTTTCCTGTTTTTTTTCCCCTGACAATCTCAAGAATTCTTTTTTTTCCCCTTTGTATTAGGAGAAGACACCCACTCTTTTTAACCTGTTCTGGGGCAAAGAAGGACTATTTTGTTGTTTTATAGCATTAAAAAAATCTCTGAAAATATTTTTGGTCCTTTTAAAATATTTTTGTTTGCTTTTCCTTTTACATATTTCTAGATATTTTATATATATATTTTTATATGTGCGTTTTATTTTATACAAAATAAAAATTTTAATTGGC
Source organism: Onychostruthus taczanowskii (assembly GCF_017590055.1). NCBI lineage: Eukaryota > Metazoa > Chordata > Aves > Passeriformes > Passeridae > Onychostruthus > Onychostruthus taczanowskii. The sequence continues at coordinate 48,535 of NW_024500617.1, forward strand.
TAATAATAATATTAAATAGTGTAATTGAATAGCATAATATTGATTAATATGACAATTAATTGCTTATTAATACTTATTTATATGTTTATATGTTGTGGATAAAGTAATAATGTAATAGTACTATAGGAATGTATAGTAGCTCCACTGTAGTTACATAAAAAATACAACGTATGATCTACTCTGCTGTAATTATGTTGTTATTGTCGTTATTCTTGATTTGCATGTTTTAGTAAAACTTTCTGTGAAAATTCAGTATAAAATGATTTAGAAGTTTATATGGATATACAAAAGATGTGAACTATAAAAACGTAATATATTTTCTATTCATATATTAGTGCGTTTATTAATATAGCACACGATATATTGTTATTATATATTACTACAGTTATTAAGAGATAATTGTAAACTATAATAGATATAAATTGCTATAAATATAATTATATAATGCAATTAAAGAATATTTTACAGTGTAATATGACAGTGTTGCATAATATATGTATGACATTATGTTATTGTATTATAATTTATTATAACTATGCCATTTATGGACATTATATTTAATAACATAATTATATATATAATTCTATTTTGTGTTACAATGTAATATCCACTCTCATAACTGTTATATTACATATAACATTATATAATTACATATAATGATAGATTCTACTGCAATATAGTATAATATAACGGTATATTAATTCTATTCTGGTCTCTAATATTCTCTCTGCCTTTGTAATTTTGCTCCTTACTGCTTATTTTTGCTTGATTTTTCCCATTTTTTCCCAAACAGTTTCTATGAAAACAAGAAATAAAATTATTTAAAATCATTATCTGTATAATTTTTCATCTACTGTTGTATATAATTATAAAGATAACATGTAAATTTATTTTCTGCTATGATTAATACTGAAATAAGTTCAATAGCCACAGCATTTATTATTATATTACTTTAATTATTTTTAATATTTATGGATTTGGATTAAATCTTTGCTGATATTTCTATCACAATTAAGTGCAAAATAATAGAAAAAATACTACTTTGTATTTAAATGTAAGTATTGTATATCACAATGTTATAATTAATAATCTCTATAATAATAACAGAAAACGATATTGCTAAGTTATCTAATATAATTATAATAATGCTTGTTATCCATTATATAACTTAGTTATATAACAGCCTAAAATAGTAACAGGCTAAAATGTAATTGACAAATTTTTACTGATATATGAGCGCTATGTTATTAATATTTTATCAATGTGCTAATAAGTAGTAATATACTAAAGTATATTCGAGAATGCCATTAATATATCATGAACACAGGGTATAATAATATTAATATCTAGTAATATTGTCATCTTAAGGAACAGTATTTTATATAAATAATATTAGTTAATAATACAACCTTACTTCATGTTATTAACACATTGATATATTTTAATAATTTGTTAATAGAATAGAAATGTTGTTTATTAACAAAACAAACTGTAAATACTATTTCTATTATGATTATATATAAAAATGGACTCTATAAATTGGATACTGCAGTCATATCTTTAATGTCATTTCAGTACAATTCCTACTGCAGAATAGGAAAATTGATATATAAACACGTATCGAATTGATATAAAAATATAAAAGCCCCTTTTGTATAACCCCCTTGGTTAATATAAAAATTAACCAAGGCCCCCTTTCTCCCCTGTTTTTCCAGCGCTCTCCAGTGCCAGCCTCCGGGACCGGGAGTTCCTGGCCGTGTTCCCACAGAAGGACAAAGAGTCCTGCAGCGCGTACCTGCAGCTGCTGCTCGCCTCCTGTGGCCCTGCTGACACCCAGGTGTCAGCGGCGCTCTGCGGCGGCTCTGTCACCCAGAGCATCACCCCGAGGCCAGACGTCACTGTGCCCTTGCCCTCCCTGCTAACCTGGAACTCCCTGGAAGCCACAATTCCCATAAAACGTTGGTGCTCCAGGCCAGTGCTGACATCGCTGTGACGTCTGCCAGCACCAAGGGCTACACTGTGGGTACCGCTGCCCTCCTGCCTATGGAGAGCGTGGGCACCAGATACTGTGTGGTGACACTGCTTGGGAACTACACTTAGGGCCTGACTGAGCTTCTGGGGCCACTGGCACCACCACAGCTATCAGCATCACCACCACCACCACTTTCCACTGTGCAGGGGCCACCTACATCCCTGGTGCCGTGCTCCGCCTGTTCCTGCAGCCCTGCCACAGCCCGCAGCTCCAGAGCAGCCGGGACTTCACTGGCACGGCTGTGGTGGCTGACACCCCTGTGGCTGTCCTCAGTGGCCACACCTGTGTCACGGCATCTGCTGGCTTTGACTTCGTGGAGGAGCAGCTCCTCCCAATGGCAGTGTGGGGGAGGAGCTACGTGATGCCACCCAACCACTGCAAGCAGATGTTGACTTTGTTTATGTTTGAAGACAGCACCATCACCTACAACACTGGGAGTGGGAATGCCACTGTGGCCATGGCGGCAGGGGAGGTGCAGACATTCGTGGTGAACCACAACTCCCACCTGTACATCAGCGCAGAGGTGGCAGTGCAGGTGGTGTTTTTCTGCAGTGGGTCATTTTGTCAGATGCCTTCCTCCTTGTTGTCCCACCTGTCACTGCCCAATGCACTGCGTTCTGCTTCAGCAATGTGCCCAGCTATCCCGGTAGGTTCCAGCCGGGCTGTGCACTGCCGAGGCCAGGATAGTCTCAGCGGAGGCTCAGACTTGGTCCGATCTCCCAAGCTGTTCCTAGCTGCAGGCAGCCAAGCAAGCTCAAGTGATTTCAGCTCTTAGTGATTATCAGGTCTTTTGGCTTGCTTGTGGCCGTGGCAGCAGACACAGGGAGAGAGAGGAGAAGCGCTGTATAAGGTTCCGCAGGATTCTTTATTAGGGTGTCCCACGAAGGTTCTCTGTGACAGCTCTTCTGGCAAACCAGGCAGAATTAGGGGTTTTTATACCCTATAGGGGTTTTGGAAACTGTCCAATAGCAAGGGTCAGGGAAAAGTGACCAATAGGCTTACAGAGAGATAAGCAGGGGTCCGAAAGGCGGAAGAGAGGGGTTCCTAAGGCCCGAGTCATCGTGACTTGGCATTTCCTAGCTCAGGCTTCTGACCCCCAAGGAGGTCTTGCAGGCCCTGTGCCTGCTACACCCAGCCAATACAACCATGCCATTCTTGTTGCACCCACCACCGCCACTGCTACCACCACCCTCAACCATCAGTCAGACAACACCGGGGCGTGGCAGGCCATTGCTGGCACAGATTTCTCCTGGGCCAGCATCACTGTGAGTGCAGCAATGCAGAGCACTGAGAACTTGTGGGTGCCCACGGGGCTCCTGGTGTTTGGGTTCCAGAGTCACACTGGATATGGCTTCCTGGGGCTCTGTGCCACCAGTGTGTACAGTCAGTCCATTATTGTGTCACCCCAGTGGCTGGGTGTTGTGCAGTTGACCATTCATGGGTTTTTCCCTTTTTTTCAGTCCCCACACCAGTCTCCTGTGAGGATTTGGTGTGCGAGGAGAGGTGTGAGATGGTGGATGGACAACAGGAGTGCATCCAGGAGACTTTCTCCATCTGTTGGCTCGCTGGCGGGCCACACTACCACAGTTTTGATAGAAAAACATTTGATTTCATGGGAACATGTGCCTACACCTTGACCACCATCTGCAATCCTGATCCTACCCTTCCTGCCTTCTCTGTTGAGGTCCAAAAGGAGGAAAAGGAGAACTCCAAAGTTTTCTCCACCGGCTCCATCACCAGTCCCATAGACAACATCACTGTCACCACAGTCCTGTCAGAGAATGGGATAGTGAGGTGTCCTGGTTTAGGGCAAATTTGGGAGAAAACCTCCAAAGGGGGCCCCTAACAAAGCAAACCCACACGGCCCCTCCCCCCAACTTGTTCAGGAAGGATTCCTCAGAGAGAAGTGGGAAGAAACTGTTTATTTAACAGGCAAAGCACTCCCCAGCACAGAAAATGAACAATACCGGATGACAGAACTCATTCGCTGCTCTGAAGAGATGACAAATTCAGAACGTCTCTCCAGTGGGTGGTCGCTCTGTTATCAGTTCCTTTGGCGCTGGGAAAGGCTGCAGAGTGGGCCCTGGCAGGCTGCAAAATGTTCTCGGTGTTTCCCTGGGTGCCAGTCTGGAGCAGGTTCAAATGGTTCCAAGAAGAGGGAAAGAAAAACAGTCCATGGAAGGCTCGGATTGCCTCAGCTAGCTAAACTAACTAACTAAAAAGCAAAAGGAGCAAAAGGAGCATGATGTTCTGCCCCATCCATGCCCAGACATCAACAGTCCAGCCAAATGTGGAGGAGTGAGTGAGGCTATTAACAAAAACTCTGTGCTTCTTCTCCCCGCCTTTGCTCTGAGAGCCAGTTTTGAAGGCACAGATTAGAATATCCATAAACAGAACACATGATTGGGGATACAAGCATCATAAAGTCACCCTAGGACATAAGGGTAAGCAAGAATCAAGTAATTTTTAAAAAATTTTGCTGCAATTACATATTTAGCAATGATCTAGAGGGTCTTTTCCTAAATAATTCCAGGATTTGCTGATGTGTAGGCAACCCTTGTATGAAGACACCTCAAATCTTCTTACACCCCATGTGCGGCCCGATTTTGGTGGATTTTGGTCGTTTTGATGATTGTTGTCCTCCAGGTGAGCAGCCACCACTCGTGCCTCCCCATGTCCCTCTCCCATGGGAAGATCCACGTCTACCAATCCATGTTGATCCAATCAAATTTCAAGCTGAAGGTACTCTACAACTGAGGTGATCATGTAGTGATCAAACTTCTGGCTGCTCTTTCTGGAAAAGTCTGTGGAACGTGCACGAACAACAGGGACCTCTGGGATGATGCTCTCCCTTCTGATGGTAAACAGGCGTGGGATATTGTGGAGTTTGGGCGGAGCTGGAAGGTGACCAGTGAGAGTGGCCGCTGCCAGGATACCCGCGATGGGGAGTGTGAGCTGTGCGGATGGAACCAGGCGGTGACATACAAGGCAGAGACCTGGCGTGGGAAGTTGTCTCGACATTCTGGGCCATTCTGGTCATGCCATGACACTATCTCCCAATATGTACATGAAGAACTGTATCTACGACCTGTGTGCCAATGAGGGGCATCGTGACGCACTGTGCCGTGCCTTTGAGATCTATGCTGATGACTGCCAGGAGGAGGGGATCGATCAATGTTTCTGATTGGAGGAAGCAGTGGGATGTTGTGAGTAGAGGATGGTTGGGTGAAAATACTCCTTGGGGTGGGCGGAGCCTAATTAATGTGGGACTAAAGATCCATGGGATCATGGGCTGGGAATGGCTATGGCAGCAGATCAAGCAGGAAATCCATGGAAGTTCAAGGAGATTCCAGGAAGTCCATATAGAAAGTCCACAAAGTCCATGGAGTCTCTCGAAAGTCTGAGCAGGAAGTCCAGGAAATCTGCAGTGACTCCAGAAAGTCCAGGTAGAGAGTCTAGGAAGTCTATGGAGACTTCAGAAAATCAATGGAGGCTCCATAAAATCCATGGAGACTCCAGGGTATCTGTACAGACAGTCAAAGAAGTCTGTCCCACTGGGATCATGGGCTGGGAAGGGCTATGGCAGCAGATCCAAGCAGGAAATCCATGGAAGTTCAAGGAGATTCCAGGAAGTCCATATAGAAAGTCCACAAAGTCCATGGAGTCTCTCGAAAGTCTGAGCAGGAAGTCCAGGAAATCTGCAGTGACTCCAGAAAGTCCAGGTAGAGAGTCTAGGAAGTCTATGGAGACTTCAGAAAATCAATGGAGGCTCCATAAAATCCATGGAGACTCCAGGGTATCTGTACAGACAGTCAAAGAAGTCTGTCCCACTATGTGCCACCCCACCCTGACTGCTGTCTCCCTCCCTGTCCAGCGCTCACTTGCCCGCCCAACAGCACCTGCAGCCTCGCCTGCCTCCCTACCTGCAACATTCCCGCTGTGCCATCCAGCTGTGCCGCTGTCACCACCTGTGTGGGCAACTGTGTGTGCCACGAGGGCCTTGTCCTTGATGCCAACACCTGAACTGCCCCCTCTGAATGTAGCTGTGTCTTTTGGGGTCTCGTCTATGGCCTTGGCGAGGAATTTTGAGGTGACCTCACTTGTACCCAAGGCTGTGTGTGTGACGCGGAGCAGTGGCAGGCAGTGTGCCGGAATTCTGGTTGCGGCACTGAGGAGGGATGCCAGGTGGAGAAGGGGATCCAGGACTGTTATCCCAAAATTTTTGGGGTCTGGACTGCTGTTGGAGCCACCCCCTATGAGATCTTTGATGAAAGAAGGTTCATCTTCCAGGGGATGTGTGTCTTACCTGTTGGTAGGGTTGTGTGTGGACACCCAAAATTTGGTGGGATTCCAGGTGTTGGTGCAGAATGGCCACCGGAGTCACAACCTCATGTCGTCCATCACTGTGGTGACAGTCAAGGTCTACAACAAAACCATCAGCATCAGCAAAGAACACCCTGGAAAAATCATGATGAGTTTGGGAAGTGGTCCTTTATCTTTTCACTGCATTCTCCACCTCATCCCAAACTAAACCCAAACCTCATTGCATTAACTAATGGTTGAATCTGAAATGTAATTAAATGAGCATAATTGGGGTGCTCTGGCTGCTGAAAACAGAATTGGAATTTCCCATCAGACCCAAATGTTACCAATTTTTATGGTTTTCTTCCCAGATTGATGAGTGGTTGGTCAGCTTCCTCACGGGAATTGGACCTTCTCATACTCTTAAATCCCAAATATAATTAAATCCAAAATTTAATTAAATTGAAGCAGTTTGGTTGCTCTGGCAGTTGAAAATAGTTTGAATTTAGCATCAGACTACAAATTTGTTCACTCTGTATGGTTTTCTCTCCAGACTGATGAGCAGTAGGTTGCGGCAGTGCAGCAGAAGCTGCTGAAGCCACAGCCGTCCCAAGACCATCTCCTCTAGGAAGGGATAGCCCAGCCAGCACCAGATGCTCACATCACCAGGTGGTATCTTGCAGGTCAGTGGAAAAAGCAGGCAGGAGGGGTTCTTTGTGTAGAGTTCCAGTGGTAGCTTATTGCACCTACATACTGAAGAGTCCAGGAACAAAGAACAAAGGCAGAGCCAGGGTTTTATATGGGATAAGGGAGGAGGAGCATCAGGTCTGAGGGCCAATAGATAGAGGGACCAGGGATGCTGCAAAGGCAGGGTTACAGGGGACAACCAACTGGGAATCAGGGGAGGAGTAGTAAGGAATGGGGATGAATGGGATAAATGTGAGTGAGAAACATTCTGGAACTGGGGAGGAGAACAGGAGTGATGTAAGTGGGATCATTAACATAACAAGGCAAGGAACTGGGGGAGCGTATATCCCTGGGTCACCCTGTCTTAAAGATGAGTGTCTTCCCAGAGCATCCCAGTCTCAGCATCCTCTTCATTTCCTGGGACGCAACAGTTGGTCAGCCTCCCTTATTACCACAGTGAAAGGAAGATTGTTGTCTATCGAAATGGGCAGGTGTAGAGACCAATTTTGGCCTTATTGTCACCTACAACTGGCACAGCCACGTCACTGCCAAATGGCTTTGCCAACCCCTGTGCAGGCTTTGTAGGAACTACATTGGTGCTGCCAGCAAACAACATGATGATGAGGAACAACCATGTGACATCAGACCCAGATGCCTTTGGGAGCAGCTGGAAGGTCATGGATGTCCCAGGATGTGGTGAGAGGTAAACAGTGGAATGTTCCAGCACTCTTGCACCTTCCTGGCTGCAGCAGGAAGTCTCTGGGATGGGGTGTGAAATTATTTTGGAAGTGGATGGACCCTTTAGAGCCTGTCATGGTCGTGTTGATGGCCACCAGTACTTCCAGAGCTGCATTCATGACTCCTGCCTGTTCCCTGATCAGGAAGAAGGGATGTGTCCAGTCATTGCCCTCTACACCACCACATGCCAGGCTGCTGGTGTGTCCATCGGGAGGTGGAGGACAGATAATTTCTGCTGTAAGTTGGGACAATGGGAGGGTTTTTCCTTCAGCAGTATCCAAAGGATCCTCAAGTCTGCTCCAAATATGTGTATGAACAACCCAGAGGTGCATGGGAATCCCAGCCAAAGTCGTGGTTGATCCCATAATCCACCCAACATAAACCCTTCCTAAGGAAGAAGTTGTCTCATCTGGAATAATTTAGCCCCTCAAAATCTCCGATTTCCTGGTGTTGGCTACAAAGTGGATGATTTAGAGGGAGAACCACCAAAAAATGCACCAAAAATAGTGGGACTGGGTTAAAGGGATCCAGCCTGGAGGTCAGTTGAGGTCCACAGGACCCAGTGTGGAGCGATCCCATTCTTTGAGGGAGTGCTACATTTTTCTCCATAAAAATGAGAGAAATTGGGTGGTTTAGTGGCAAAAATTCCCACTATAATGGGCTGGGATATTCCTTATGGATGATCATTGGATCATCATCAGATAATCATTGGATCGTTGTTTGACAATGTCCCTTACCACATGCACAGGGATGAAAACTGAGAGTTTGCCATGGGCTAAAAAGCTCTGTATTTGGTGAAGTTTGCACTTGAATTCCAGGAAACTTCCAGTATTTAGCTTGGAATTTCCTGGTTCCTCATGAATCCCTTTGTCTCCTGGCAGATATTCCCTGTCCTTCCAACAGCTGTTATGAGCTCTACTCCCACACCTGCCAGCACACCTGAGGCGCTGCCACATGCCAAGGGCAGTGCTGCGAGGGCTGCACGTGTCAGGATGGCTTCATGCTCAGCAGCAACAAGTACGTCCCATGTCCCATTGTGGCTGCAGCCACCACAGAGTCTACCACAAAGAGGGGGAGACATTCTACCCCACAGAGCAGGAAATGTGCCAGTGCCTCTGGTGGCATGTTGGTATGGAATTGTGTCCTGCCAGGATGAATAGTAGTTTTGCCACAGTAGCATATACAGAAGGCATTAACCTGAGGCCATGGGAAAGAGCATACTGGGGAGGGGAACACCCAGCCAGGTCATGGTGAGAAGAGTGGGGTCATGGGAGTCAGTATGCTAATAGAACTATGCTGTATTTGGTCAGATTTGTGGTTCTTGTTCTCAGTTGGTTCAGTGCCTGGTACATATAAAGTCATGTTCTGAGTTCGCATTCGTGATTGGACCCTTGCCCTCAAAAGACCCCTATAGCTGCTTGTGTTTGCCATGCCACCCCTGGGTCTTTGGAATCTTGTCCCCGTACTCTGCGGTTTCCATGTTTGTTTTTATTGTTATTAAAACTTCTATTTTCTGGGCAAGGTCATCTTTCCTGTCCCTTATTTTGCCAGCTCCCTCCGGCCAAGTTGAACAAGGGGTCACAGCGAGCCCAAGACTGTGATGCTTTGGAGAGCCAAAATACTTCCTGTCCTGATGGTGGCCATGGCAGGGTCATCAGTGGTGTCTTCGTGTCCTTCGCAGGTGTCCAGTACCTGTGTGGCCATGGGTGACAGCACCTGTGACCTTTGATGGGATGGCCTTCACCATCACTGGTACTTGCTCCTGTGTCCTCACCCAGACTTGCACAGGTGACAACATGACATCATTTACTGTCACAATCTAGAAGGAGGCACAGCAGAAGGGGAAGGTCCCCAGGATCCAAGCATTGTCTGTGGAAATCTGTGGGGTCACCTTGACCTAGAAACAATGAAAGGGGACAGGTGGCATGGTAAGGTGGTACTTTATGTTCCAAATCTCATGGGATCCCTCCCAGATTTGGTTTCCTTGATGGAAGGGACACCTCAGCCCATCTCCAATCTCCAGTGCATACTCCTCCTAACTTTTCTTTCTAAGCAAGATCTGTAAATGCATTAAAACTGGTCAGAAGGTGTTTTCCCTAAATTTTTCATTCTACCTCAATCAACCCCAAAACTGTGTTTCCTTGGTGAGGGGAGCCCTCACCCCATCTCCAAGACTAATCCATTCTCATCCAACTTTTCCTTCCAAGTCGGATCCATAAATCAGTCAGAATATTGTTTGGAATGTGTTTTCCTCAAATTTTTGGTCCCAGCTCCTCCCTGGAGGACTCTTCCTTCTCTGTCCCAGGTGGATTCCATCTGTCACCATCCCTGCACCCTCCGGAGCGAGGGACAGGTCCAGGTCTACCCACATGGAACAGGTGTCCTGCTCCACACTGACTTTGGCCTCATTGTCCACTGTGACCTCGTCCAGCACGTGATGGTCACGGTCCCCCAGACCTACATGGGGCACCTCTGCGGCAATGACAATGGCCAAAAAAAATTGTAATGATGATTTCCAGCTTTCCAGTGGCCAGCTAGCTCCAGATGCAACAGGCTTTGATTTGTACAGTTCCATTTCCTTTATTGCATTTCCCCTATTTGTCCTGCATTTATGCTTTCCCCCCTGTATTTTTCTCTGCTTTTATTAATTTATGTTTTTTCTTCCTGTGTTTTCCCCCCTTTCCCTATTTTTAAGCATTTACATCCTTTTTCCTTGTATTTCATTCATTATTTTCCCTATTTTTCTGCACTTATGTCCTTTTTTCCTGACTATTTCTTTTTATCTCCTATTTTCATTGATTTCCCTTTCTCCCTTCTCCCTCCCCACAGCCCCATGAGATGCTTTTCTGGGATCACTGCCAGTACCGTTGCACCTGTGTCCTTGGCCAGGGCCTTACCTGCCATGACCACACTTGCAATGAGGATAAATCCTGTGAAATCTGGGAAGGGGTCTTGGGATACATCAGTAAAAGTGAGGGAAAATGGGGGAAAAGGGGGTTTTAGAGGGAGATCAGATCCAGGGATGACTGGGGGGTTGATTTAGTATGGAAACAGTGAAGGGGAGATGGAGGGAACAGAATCCTATCTCTGGCACTAATGGTCAGGCATGGGATGATTCTTCCCATGGTCGCTCCCATCTGGTGGCTTCTCCCATGGTTTCTTGCATGTTTTTTTCCTTATCCTATGATTTTTCCCATGGTGCTCCCATGGCTCTTCCCATTTCATGGCTTCTTCCATCTCATGATTTTTCCAATCCCATGATTCTTGCCATGGTTTCTCCCATTCCATGGCTTCTTCTATGGCTTTTTCTATGTTCTTTTCCCATCCCATGGTTTTTCTCATTGTTTTTCCCAGTGTTTTTTTCCCATACTCTTTCCTATGGTTTTCCATCCAATGATTTCTCCCATAGTTCATTCCATCGTTGGTCCCATAGTTTCTTCCATCCTGTGATTTTTCCTATTCCGTGGTCTTTCCCATGTCGTAGTTTCCTCTATCCCATGACGTCCCCCACTTTTTTCCCATCCTTTTGCCCAACCCATGGCTTCCCCCAGTGTTTATCTCCTGTTTCACCCAGCCCGTGGCTCATCCTGCTTTCCCCTCCCAGACCCCTCCAAGTCCCTGCGCTGCTGCCCCAAGGAGCGCTGCCGGCCCTGTGGTGCCCAATCCCGCTGTGTCCCAGCCCTGGCTGCCACATGCTGGGCATGGGGTGACCCACACTTCCGCACCTTCGACAGCCCTGGCGTTGACTTCCAAGGAACCTGCACCATGACCAAATCCCATGGGCATGACCCTGGGCTGGTGCCCTTCAGGGTCAAGGGTGAGAACGCCATCTGTGGTGGGATCCAGTCTGTGTCCTATGTTGTGGGCGTTCTCAGAGAGAAACAGGTAGTTTCCCAGGCATCGTCCTGGGGAAATTGTGAGAAGCTCAGAGAAAAGAATTAAAACAATTCTTATCTTGGTCTCTGCAGCTGGTGTTTGTGAAAATGTGGAACGTGTTATTCATGATATTATGGAAAGATGGTGTTGTTCCTAATTAACCAGTGGGGTGACAGGTGTTATTAAGAACCAGTCATGTTCTGGGTGAACGATGTTGCCTATAAAAACGTGAAGCTTTGTAATAAGTGAGCTTTTATGACTTCTGAAAATGCAAGTTGTGTTGCTGTCACTCCCGTTCCTGGCTCAACGGTGACATCTGGTGACCGACCCTCATGGAATTGCAGGACAGACGGCATGCTTCAAACCCCCTCACCGGCAGACACCGTGGCAGCCCGGCAGTCCCCTCACAACTGGACACCCTCTGTCCTCCTAGAGAGGTAACAGTGACTTCTCCCCGCGTCTTCCTGGAGAAGATCTGTCCCTCTGTGACCACGGGTAGTGGCCCGAATAGCCTAAGAGCTGGGTGAGGAACGGCTTTTCCCAACATAGCAACTGCCTGCATCCCAGGGTAGGCTTGCAGGCTGATGGGAAGAGTTTCCTTTATCAGGGGCAATCATCTTTCTACAGAAGAAAATGTATTTCTTTCTGTGTGGAGAGATACGATACCTCATATGGGAATTTCTGTGTTGGATGTCTCCCTCCACACCTTACTAGCCTGGGCTAAGTCTCCTGACTTCCCAGTAGGTGTGAAAACTGCATTTAATCCACAGACTCCAGACACACTAGGTGATTGTCTGTGGGATGAGGCCATCAAGGTAGATACGACTGCACCCCGTAGTAGCTACCCAGATTAGTAGCTACCCTGATTAATAGCTGCCCAGACCCTAAAGCTCTGGGTCCGGCCTCCAGAGCTTTACGAGGCCAGACGCCAAGGGAAAGTGAAGTGCAAATGGGGACCTCAGAAAGCGAAGATGCTGTCTCTGAGGGCACCGACACCCAGGGGGCCAGAGAGGCGGGCTGGGCAGCTGCTGGCTCTTCCCTGGCTCAATGCGGACCCGTGGGAGACATGGGGGTCTCCCGTGCAATCTGTCTCTCACCTAGAGATTGTGTTCCGCCGAAATAGCCTCATCTTTATGGTTATATAAAGTCAAGATATTCTTTGCCGGCAACACAGCCACGGACAAGTCCAGGAGCCGTGTTCCGATCCGACCTGATAGAATGCCTTCCCCTAATTCGCTCCGGCTCCTGCTCCCCCAGAGCTGCACGAGGTCGCAGGAATGTCCCTGCCACAGCTAGGTGCCCCTTGGGCTCCTGCATTGCCAGATACGGAGCCTGCATAAATGCACTGGCCAGAGCCCGGCATCGCCAGCGCCCGCCGGTGCTCCTTTGCTCCAGCTGACATGGCATCCCGTGCTGGCTGTCCCCCCTTCTTCTGCGGCGCAGGCAGAGATGACAGCGGCAGAGCCTTTTCTATCGGCAAATGATGCAGCAGGAGCCGTGATCTTTTCCGTCCCCCCGCCTTCATCTGCGGAACTGGTGCAGCTGCCTTCTCCTCCCCGCTGTGCGGCGTGTGAATGGGCTGACTTGGTGTCTTTTGCAGTTCTACCAGCACAGCCTGCGCTGCAGCCATGGCCGGGGCCCCGCCGCAGCTCGCTGCTGGCACTGCTGCTGTGCCGCAGCTTGTGGCTGCACCCTCCACCGCGCCACCGCCGGCGCCTGGCTTCTCCGCCCTAGGGCTTGCAACCAGCCGCTCTGCTCCGCAGCTTGCAGCCGCTTCCTCCGCTCTGGTGCCTCCGGCCACCCCGCCGTCCTCTGCTGCCCGCAGGCTGTCCCGCCCGCTGCCGTCCGGGATGCCGACAGTGACAGCAGCGAGCAGCAACAGCCTGCCCCACAACGGGGCCGTGCCCTGGCAGTGGAACACCGGCACCGATAAGCCGCAGCGCTGGCCCAGAGCCATGTGTGGACGTTGCACCGTTTTTGGGAATTAGTTAAGTTGCGGCCTTTAGAGAATGGAGATTGGGACCTGAGAGAGAAGGTGCGGATGCCCAGGGGTGGACTTACCAGCTCAGCAAATCTGGAGGAAGGAGCCGTAAATGACAGTCAAGAAGTTCTCAGGAGGAGACACAGACGGATCAGGTGGCAGCGCTCCGCCACAAAGGGGAGTCCAAGCCTTTCCCGTGTATAAAGCTGTCCCAAACACAGGACAAGCTGACAGGCACGATATCATTGCCTGGAGGGTGGTCCAAGATTTGCGAGATAAGGTAGTAAAATGTGGCCTTGGTTCTACACAAGTTATGCAAATTATCAGAGTGCTAAACACTGACCTGCTTGCTCCATTTGATATTAAACATGTAGCTCAAATATTGTTCCAACCTGTGCAATTTAAAGTTTTCCAGGACAATTGGAGATCACTCAAAGGGTACCAGCAGAGAACATGTGATTGCCTCAGACTGATCCTAAATACTACATGGGGATGGATGCTCTCCTGGGGGAAAATGCCTTTTCTACTCCTGATCTTCAGGCTACCTGGGACCCTGCCATTCTTGAACAGAGTCAAAAGGTAGGCTTTGTAGCATTGTTATAAACTGTAGAAATGGCCGCTCCCTAGCCGTGATATATGAAAATAACTGAAGGAATGAAAGAACCGTTTCTAGCATTTGTTGAGAAAATTGCAGCAGCCCTGCAGGAGAAGCAGGTTGAGGATGATAATTTGAGGCAGATTTTATGTAAACAGTTAGCAAGGGACAACGCAAACGACGACTGCAGGAAGATCACAGATGCTCTTCCAGGTAACCCAGTGCTAACAGACATGGTCCAAGCATGTTCTAAAGTAGGTTCTGTAGAGCACAAAATGTCTGTTCTGGCTGCTGCCTTACATCCAGGCCAGATATCCTCAGGGGATGGACAACAGAAACAGAGGAAAAGGGCAAGCAAAACCAGGGAACGCAGAAAGCAGAAGTAGAAGGGAACGAATACTAATTTCTTGAGCTCTAAGTGTGCAAAGGCAGGTCATTTTGCAAACCAATGTAAGTAAATACCATGCCAGTTCAGCTGTTGGTATGTCTGGGGAACGGGAAGATGAGTGCACAGGGGAACTGTGTTCTGACACAAGTGATTCTTCAGGGCATGGTACCGGCACAGGCTTATTCAGCCAGCTCAGGGGCAGCAACCAGAGTTCAGCCGGGCTGGATGCACACACTGCAGCAACAGTCATCTTAGAATCTTGTCGTGTACATAAGGTTCCTCTGGAAGCATTTGGACCTTTGGGTCTAGGACTGAGTGCACTGCTTCTGGGAAGATCTAGTGCCACCCTTCAAGGAATCATTGTGCACCCAGAGTCATTGACTCTGACTTTACAGGTCAAATTTGTGCCATGGTTTCCACGCCCACCCCCCCGTCACTATTCTGGCAGGGACTTGTATTGCTCAACTTGTTAGTTTTCACTCATGTGTCCCCAGGGCTACCCAGCAGGCTCGAGGAAATGGCAGCTTCAGATCCACAGGACTGCCACAAGTCATCTGGACTGCAGATGTTTCTGCTCAGCGGCCGCAGATGACACGTACCGTGATTCTACTGGATGCCACCCCGCCTCAGATCCAACTTTGAGGTTTGATTGACACAGGAGCTGATGTAACAGTCATCCCCTTCTCTGTGTGGCCTCCTCCATGGCCTTTGGATTCCATGGGTCCAGCCATCAAAGGGCTGGGGGTTGCAATGCAGAGCTTTATAAGTCTGTGTTAATCAAAAACATAGACAGGCAGGTGGCTACAGTTCAGCCTTATGTCACTGCAGCTCAAATCAGTCTCTGGGGGTGGGATGCATTGGCAGCCTGGGGGATATGAACTGGGATGCATTTTTAATTGAGGTCACTGTGCTGAAGGGTGAAAAGTATCCTATGCTGCCTTTAGGGTGGCTAGTGAGCAGACCCATCTGGGAGAACCAGTGGCCCCTGACAAAGGAAAAATTGGTCGCTATTCTTCATTAATTGGTTCAGGAACAACTTCAGCAGGGACACATTCAGCCTTCTACTAATCCCTGGAATATTCCTGTCTTTGTGGTAAAGAAAAAATCTGGGAAATGGAGGCTGTTACAGAACGTCCAGAAAATTAATACAGTGATGGAAAGTATGGGGCCATTGCAGCCCTCACCCACCATGCTCCTCACTGCATGGGAAGTTTTGATAATTGATTTAAAGGACTGGTTTTTCACAATTCCTTTGCATCCTGACGACAAACCAAACTTTGCCTTTACTGCACCTGCAACTAACAATGCTGAACCTGTGCAGCGATATCAATGGTAAGTTGTGCCACAAGGCTGTAGAAACATCCCAACTATTTGTCAGTGGTATGTGGCTCAGGGCTTGTCTGGAGTCTGCAAGTAGTTTCCTGAAGCATATTGCTATCACCACATGGACGACATCCTGGTGGCAGCATCCACCCGGGATAAGTTGCTGAGGATACAGCCTCAGCTGTTTGCTGCTCTGTGTTCTTATGGGCTACAAGGGACTCCAGAAAAGGTTCAACAGCATCCTCCCTGGAAATATTTAGGAGTCAAAATTCTGGATCAAACCACTCAGTATCAAGAGGTGCAGTTCGTGGATTCTATTATTAAGACTCTGAATGATGCCCAGAAATTGCTGGGTGTCATCAGTTAGTTGCATCCTGATTTGGGGCTAACCACGAAACAATTGTCCCTGCTATATAATATTCTAAGGGGAAACCCTGACCTGAGATCACCTCAAAAATTTACTCCCGAGGTGCAACGAGCAGTGGAGGAAGTCCAACAAGCTGTTTCTGCTGGTCAGGTTTATGGAGTAGATCCTTCCATTGATATCACTGTTTTCATTACCAAACCAGATTTTCATCCTACAGGTGACATTGGCCAATGGAGTGACAAATGGTCTGATCCCTTGCACATTTTGGAAGGGGTCTTCTTGCCCCATCAACCAGAAAAGACAGCACCCATGTTGTTTGAATTAATGGCTCATTTGATAATCAAATGCCGTCAACAGTGTTTACAATTAATGGCAACTGATCACAGAAAAATTATTGTCCTGGTAGAGCAGGAAGACTTTGAATGGAGCTTCATTAAGAGTGCTCCTTTGCAAAGTGCACTGCAAAACTTTTCAGGGCAGATTGCCTGTCATCTGCCCAGTCATAAGTTATTGCAGATGGCAAAATCAACCAGTCTGTCTTTGCAGCTAAAAAATAGTCAGGTGCTCGTGCAAGGCCCCGCCACCTTCACTGACAGCTCCGGAAAAATGGGGAAAGCCATTGTTACTTGGAAAGATGAATCTATGTCTAGGGAATAAAATATTAGGATATTTCAGGAATAAAATGTTGGGAGGCAACAGGAATAAAATACTGTGGAGTGTTTGGATATTTTGGGAATAAAATATTTAGTCATTCTGTGAAATTCTGTGAAATTTATCATTGTGTCCCAAACTTCATCTTGTGCATTCCAGACCCCATCCAGCATGGCCCAGACCCTTGCCACATGGCTCAGACCTCATCCCACTTGTCCCAGTCTCTTCCCACATTTCCCAGGCCTTCCTCCTTGCAATCCAGACCCTTCTTGTTTTCCAGACCCTTCCCCATGTTCAAGACCATTTCCCAATCCCCACCTACTCTGCTGAATGCTGTCCACTCCTCTAATCCCGCCCTCATCCCAGTTTTCAGCCTTACCTTGCCCTGAAAACAGCCGCTATGAGCCCTGTGGCAATGCCTTCTCACCCTGTAGCCTTACCTTGCCCTGAAAACAGCCG
>NW_024500618.1:0-988 GCF_017590055.1 Onychostruthus taczanowskii
CCCTGTCGTTGACACACCTAGGGGCAGCTGTGACACACCTGAGCAACCTCACCTGACACCTGTGTGACCTCACCTGTGACACCTGAGTGACCTCACCTGTGTCACCTCACCTGTGTCACCTCACCTGTGTCACCTGACACCTGTGTCACCTGTCCTGGCACCTACAGCCACCCCGTGTCACTCAGTGTCACCCTGTCATTGACACACCTACGGGCAGGTGTGACACAGGTGTGACACAGGTGTGACACAGGTGTGACACACCTGAGTGACCTCACCTGGCACCTACAGCCACCCGGTGTCACTCAGTGCCACCCTTTCATTGACACACCTAGGGGCAGGTGTGACACAGGTGTGACACAGGTGTGACACACCTGAGTGACCTCACCTGTCACCTACAGCCACCCCGTGTCACTCAGTGCCACCCTGTCATTGACACACCTAGGGGCAGCTGTGACACACCTGAGCAACCTCACCTGACACCTGTGTGACCTCACCTGTGACATCTGTGTGACCTCACCTGTGTCACCTCACCTGTGTCACCTGAGTGACGTCATCTGACACCTGAGTGACCTCACCTGACACCTGTATGACCTCACCTGGCAGTCGCAGTCAGCTGCTGTCACCTGGTGCCCCCAGGTGTGCCCAGATGTGTATAATGACTCTCAGGTGTTGCCTCACCTGTGTCACCTGAGTGACGTCACCTCACACCTGAGTGACCTCACCTGTGACACCTGTGTGACCTCACCTGTGACACCTGAGTGATCTCACCGGTGTTACCTCACCTGTGTCACCTGTGTGACCTCACCTGTGACACCTGTATGACCTCACCTGGCAGCCGCAGTCAGCTGCTGTCACCTGGTGTCCCCAGGTGTGTGCCCAGACGTGTATAATGACTCTCAGGTGTGCCCAGGTGTATTTTTACCCCCCCAGGTGCCCCCAGGTGTATCTATCCAAGCTGCATCCCAGGTGTATCCCAGCTGTATCCCAG
>NW_024500619.1:0-511 GCF_017590055.1 Onychostruthus taczanowskii
TTGTTTGGTCTCGCAGTCAAATTCTGTCACCTCTTATGCCATGGAAATTGTCTTCTGGTTTAGAAGGGATGCCTCAAATTCATGTTCTTAATTTCCAGCTATGAGGCTCAGTGAAATTATTGACCTCTCCCAGACTTTTGAAATGTCAAACTAAGTACTACTGGACAAACAGGAAAACAACTTTGAGACAAATGGATAAATCATTTCCTCACAACAAAACATTTATTAACTGGATACAGCTTCTTGCTTGCTTTCCCCTCTTCCTTTTTCTATTGCCTGTCCCATTTCTTGCTGTGAGATTTTTCTTTGCAAGAATGAGTATGAATGGAAAGAACAGAGCACTGTCCTGGAATTGTACAGTACAAGGATATAAAGAGAGAAGAGCAAGCACTGAAATATTCACAGCTGAAGATACAGAAACCAGTTGTATGTGCAGGCACTTGGTGGAATAAATACACAGTGACACTCAAATCCTGATACCCAAACCCCACTGCAGGGAAGCCAGAGGAGA
>NW_024500619.1:3389-5490 GCF_017590055.1 Onychostruthus taczanowskii
AACTATTCCTGTACAATTACAATATTAAATGACTCTTTTTGGCCTATCTACACTTCTTCTCAATGTCAGTGGGAAAAGCCATTTCTTTCCTAACATAAAAACAGCTGGATGAAGTAATTTGGTCAGAGCCATAGAGTCATCTCTCTACAAAGGGATGAAAACGGGAAGCAAAGGCAGGCTCTTGGAAAATGTCATGGAAATGTCATGGGCTGTCACAGTCCCAACTGGGCCATAGCAGTGGTGGGAGTAATGGTGCTCACACAAGTGGTACTTTACACTTGTGTGTTGATCCTATAGCAGCACCAAAGCTGAAACATTTGTGTGAGAAGCTTTTCTACGTCCCAGCCTATAACCATGCAGAAGAGCTGCCAGCTGAGGACCAGCTCCTGTGCTGATGAACCCTCTCTGGCAGACACAAGGCATTTGTGGTGCTGTGACAAAAGTCCTACTCTAATCTGAGGAAGCCAATGGAAGCTTCCCAAGGAGCCACAGAGATCTCCTGTAACATATGGGCATGCTGACAGGGACTGTACAGATATCCTCAAATTATAAAACCTGATGGCCAACTTTTCTCCTCTGCAATTCCTCTTGTTTTCTGACAGCTTTTAGTAGGTCAGGTGACAGATAATATTCCTGCAATGTGTCAGGCCCCCCATGACAACACCAGTGTCCAGCAGAAGCCAAGCATCCACATGTAGCAGGCCCAGGGTCTGCAATGGCTCCTTGGCGGTCATAAGCCTGAGCTAGGAAATGCCAAGTCATTATGACTGGGCCTTAGAAGCCCCTCTCTTCTTCCTTTCAGACTCTGCTTATCTCTCTGTAAGCCTGTAGGTCACTTTCCCCTGACCCTTACTATTGGACAATTTCCAAAACCCCTGTAAGGTATATAAACCCCTACTTCTGCCTGGTTTGGCAGAAAAGCTGTCACTGAGAACCTTCATAGAAGACACCAATAAAGAATTCTTCGGAACCTCACACAGCGCTTCTCCTCTCTCTCCCTGTGTCTGCTGCTGCAGCACCAGCAAGCTAAAGAGCTGAAATGACAAAGAGCTGATAATCACTAAGAGCTGATATCACTTAAGCTTGCTTAGGTTGCCTGCGGCTGGGAGCTGCTGTGCATGAGCATAAGGGACACTGATGCAGCTGAAAAATGAACATTTTCTTCTGTTGAGCTATGGCTTAGTTGGGTCACTTTGTCCCTTCAATTCCCCACACCAAATGGCATTGTCAGCACAGCTGGGAGGGCTTTGGAAAGCAGAGATGAACATTTGGGGACTCAACTGCCCCTGCAGTAACCTAACTGCAACCTGAAATGCTCAGAAGAAATAGTCACTTAGGAAATTATTCAGTCTGTACAATAACAGGACAGGACTTTAAAACTATGATCAGAAAAAATCTTGGGATGAGATTTCATCCAGGTAGCAAAGGTTCAGCCCAACCATCCAGATCCCAGTATTTTCCATTGCCAGAGCACCTTTCCCCTCTGCCATCCACTGTAACAGCTCTGATGGCACTGAGCATTTGTGCAGGGAAATGGGAATAATATTTTCTTTTGCTTTGCCTGAGATCACGTACAGCTCCTGCTTTTCATAAGTATGAGTGTCAGAGGCAGGACAAGACAGGCAGGTGGTGTTTAGATATGTGCTCCATGTGCAAGCAGGGCCAAAACTCATGGTCTTGGGGAAGCTGAACTGAGAGGCCTGGTGTCCTCCAAGTTCTTATTTGTGTCCTATGCATCACTGTCAAATTATCTTCACTCCTGCCTTGTATTCCCTGTCTCCTACTGCTGCCTTGGCTTTCCTCCTACTGCCTCATGTTTTCTACCAGAAGGCAAGGGCATGAGCGTATGGACACTCCAGCTGATTTTGAGCTGCTTGTGCTGATTATTCAGCCAACAAATCAAGCAAACACTTCCTGTTCAGGGTGTCCTAAGGTTCTGCTCAGCAGGATGGACACTCAGCTCTGCTCTGCAAGGCACTGCCTGAAGTAGCAGCAAACACATGTTTGGGGCTTACCTCCTTCAGCCAGTTGCAATGAAATTTGAGAAGTGTGCGCAACACTTACTAGGGACAAGGAGGGAGCTGTGAAAAGACAGAAAAGA
>NW_024500620.1:0-988 GCF_017590055.1 Onychostruthus taczanowskii
CTCAGTTTTGTGTTTTGAGTAAAATGTCTTCAGGAATTCTGTGTAAATTGGGTAAAACTCAGTTTTGTGTTTTGAGTAAAATGTATTGAGGAATTTTGTGTAAATTGGGTAAAAATGTTGTGGTTTGGGTAAAATATCTTCAGGAATTTTGTGCAAATTGGGTAAAAATGTTGTGTTTTGGGTGAAATATCTTCAGGAATTTTGTGCAAATTGGGTAAAACTCAATTTTGTGTTTTGGGTAAAATGTCTTCACGAATTTTGTGTAATTTGGGTAAAACTCAATGTTATGTTTGGATAAAATATCTTCAGGAATTTTGTGCAAATTGGGTAACACTCAGATTTGTGTTTTGGGTAAAATGTCTTAAGGAATTCTGTGTAAATTGGGTAAAGCTCAGTTTTGTGTTTTGAGTGAAATATCTTAAGGAATTTTGTGCAAATTGGGTAACACTCAGTTTTGTGTTTTGGGTGAAATATCTTAAGGAATTCTGTGTGAATTAGGTAAAACTCAGTGTTGTGTTTTGGGGAAAGCTCAGGTGCAGGGCTTGGCTCAGCGAGGTGGAACTGGCTCAGGTGGGAATGGTTTCAGTGCAGGTATCTAAGTGTGAGATCTGGTCCTGCAGCACGTGGGTTTTCCATGCTGAATTTCCATGCTAATGATGAGTTTTCATTCTAATTGCAGTCAGGGTTCAGCTCTGGGTTGCACGTGCCTCTCTGGGCTGGTTTTCACCACAACCCTTGGCTGCTGACAGCTTTGTTGTCTCTTTGCCTTTGTGAAAACACCAATCACTTGTTGTTAAAATTTTAAAAGTTTCATAGTAATGAAATGGTTATAAAAATAGGAATATAATTAGAGCAATAAAAATTTGGACAATTGAGATTTAGGATAATAAAAACAAAGAGTTATGGACAGTCCAGGCACCTTTTCCTGGGCAAAATAAGCCAGAAAAAGGACCCACATTAGCAGAGGATTAACCCTTTAAAGCAACAG
>NW_024500621.1:0-988 GCF_017590055.1 Onychostruthus taczanowskii
TTTCTGATCTCCCCCTTTGAAGAGGGAAGGGGAAGGGATAAAATTTCTGCAATTTTCTCATGGCTGAGTTTCCAGGTACCTTTATTTATTGCTTAAGTTATTTTACCTCTGGTTCTACAAATTACAGTTTCCCTGTTGACACTCTTAATTCTTTTTCCTCCAGAAAATTCAAAAGTTTAGATATAGTAGCTTCTCTAACTTCAACTTTTAGTTTCTCAAAAAAATTAGTATTTATTGGGCTTCTTTACTGGGAGAACAGGGGTATTTTGAGAAGACATATAAAGTTTTTTATCACTAGTTTCAGATTTTCCCATCCTTCTAAAGATATGTGATACTGATATACATGTATGGGATAATCTTTTCTCTCAGTTATAACCCTTCTGGGTCAATATTTAATCCTTCCCTATTTCCTTCTGCAGCCCAAACTTTTTTAATAAATAAATCCAGAGCTTAACAAATCCAAATTTCTGCTTGGATATTTTGAAATGGTTGACAAGGTAACTTACGACCTCCTCATGTTGTTTTCTTTCTTTTTTTTTTTTTCCTCATTTGGAATTAATATTAACATAACTCTTCCAGCTCCATTTTCTGTTGCATCTTTAGATTCCTGATATGTTAAATTATTTCTTCTTATTTCAGTGATCTTAACCTTTTAGTGTTTTTTTAAATGGGCAGTACTGCTATCTTCAGGTAATTTTGATGCTTCTAAAACTTCTGAAATGAGTCCCTTATGTACTCATCATTTTCTTCTTGAATTAAGTAGTTTTCTTTCTTCCCAAATTTTTCCAAAGGTATGTACTACTCCAAAGGCATATCTTGAATCAGTATATATAGATATTTCCTTTCTTGTGTGCTAAATATTCTAGTGCTCTTTTAGAGCATATAAATCACAGGTTTGAGCTGACCAGTTGATAGTAATTTACTTCTTTCAACAGTTTTCATGTTTGCGGGTTTTTTTTATCCATCAACTACTGCATATGCTGTATTT
>NW_024500622.1:0-988 GCF_017590055.1 Onychostruthus taczanowskii
TTTTGGGGTCCTGGAGGATCCAAAGGGACCCAGGGGGGATCCGGGGAATTTGGGAATTTTGGGTTTTTTGGGAATAAATCCAATTTTTAGGGATTTTTTGGGGAATAAATCAATTTTTTTAGGGAATAAATCAATTTTTTAGAGAATAAATCCATTTTAAGAGGATTTTTTTGGGGAATAGATCAAATTTTTAGGGCACTTTTTGGGAATAAATCCAGTTTTTAGGATGTTTTTTAGGTATAAAACCATTTTTTAGGGAATAAATCCATTTTTAAGGGTTTTTTTGGGGGAATAAATCCATTTTTAGGATATTTTTAGGTTATAAATCCATTTTTTTGGGGGAATAAATCCATTTTTTAGGATATTTTTCAGTTATAAATCCATTTCTTGGGATATTTTTGGGTTATAAATCCATTTTTTAGGATTTTTTTAGGTAATAAATCCATTTTTGGGGATATTTTTCGGTTATAAATCCATTTTTTTAGGTAATAAATCAATTTTTTAGGATATTTTTTCGGATATTTTTAGGTTATAAATCCACTTTTTAGGTTATAAATCCTTTTTTTTTGGGTAATAAATCCATTTTTTGGGACATTTTTAGGTAATAAATCCAATTTTTGGGATATTTTTAGGTAATGAATCCATTTTTTGGGATATTTTTAGGCAATAAATCCATTTTTTGGGGTATTTTTTCAGATATTTTTGGGTTATAAATCCACTTTTTAGGTTATAAATCCCTTTTTTTGGGTAATAAATCCATTTTTTAGGATTTTTTGGGATATTTTTAGGTAATAAATCCATTTTTTGGGATATTTTTGGGTTACAAATCCCTTTTTTGGGGCATTTTTAGGTAATAAATCCATTTTTTGGGATATTTTTGGGCAATAAATCCATTTTTTGGGGTATTTTTCGGATATTTTCGGGTTGTAAATCCCTTTTTTGAGTTTTCTTTCCCCGGGATTTTTTGGGATTCTGCCCCGCCCCCCTC
>NW_024500623.1:0-987 GCF_017590055.1 Onychostruthus taczanowskii
GTCCCCAGGTGCCCCCAGCTGTGCCCATATCCCACCCAAGTGTGTCCCAGCTGTCCCCAGGTGCCCCCAGGTGCCCCAGGTGCCCCGCGGCCATGGCCCCCCGCCCGGGCTGGCCGTGCCCCGGCTCGGCGCTGCTGCTGCTCTGCGATCTCCAGGAGCGATTCCGCGCCTCCGTCGCCGCCTTCCCGCAGGTGGTGGCCGCCGCCGCCTGGCTGCTGCAGGTGGGCGCCCCAAAAACGCCCAAAACCACCCCAAAACCGCCCCTGAATGACACCAAAATAACAACCGCCCAAAGTGACCCCAGAAATAACCCTGAATGACACCAAAAATAACCTCAAAATAACAACAAAAATAGCACTAAAACATCCCCTAAACGCCCAGAGTAACCCCAGAAATAACCCAGAATGGCAGCAAAAATAACAACAAAAATAACAGCAACAATAACACCAAAAACGCCCAAAGTGACCCCAGAAATAACCCTGAATGACACCAAAAATAACCCAGAATGACACCAAAAATAACCCAGAATGACACCAAAAATAACCCAGAATGACACCAAAAATAACCCAGAATGACACCAAAAATAACCTCAAAATAACAACAAAAATAGCACTAAAACATCCCCAAAACGCCCAGAGTAACCCCAGAAATAACCCAGAATGACAGCAAAAATAACAACAAAAATAACAACAAAAATAACCCCAAAAACGCCCCGAGTGACCCCAGAAATAACCCTGAATGACACCAGAAATAACAACAAAATAACAACAAAATAACACCAAAATAACCCAGAATAACACCAAAAATACCCCAAAACCACCCCAAAATAACCCAGAATAACACCAAAAATAACCCAAAAATAACCCAGAATAACCCCAAAAATAACAACAAAAATAACAGCAACAATAGCACCAAAAATAACACCAAAATAACCTCAAAATAATACCAAAAATAGCACCAAAAACACCCAAAAATAACCCAGAATAA
>NW_024500624.1:0-987 GCF_017590055.1 Onychostruthus taczanowskii
AAATGGGGAAACCCAAAAATGGGGAACGCCGGAAACGGGGAAACCCCAAAAATGGGGAAACCTGAAAATCGGGCACCACGGGAGCGGGCACCCCAAAAACGGGGAAACCTGGGAACGGGGAAACCCAAAAATGGGGAAACCCCAAAAACGGGCACCCCGAAAATGGGGAAACCCAAAAATGGGGAAACCCAAAAACAGGGAACCCCAGGAACAGGGAAACCCAAAAACGGGGAACCCGAAAATGGGGACCCCGAAAACGAGGGATCCCAAAAATGGGGCACCTCGAAAATGGGCACCCTGAAAATGGAGAACCCCAAAAACGGGGGCACCCCAAAAACAGGGAGCTCCAAAAACGAGCCCCAAAAATGGGCACTAAAAACGGGCACCCTGGAAACGGGGAACCCCAAAAATGGGCGCCCCAAAACCTGGGAAACCCAGAAACAAGGAACCCCAAGAACGGGGGCACCCCAAAAACAGGCACCAAAAATGGACACCCTGGAAACGGGGTACCAAAAAAGGGGAACCCCAAAAACTAAGAACCCCAAAAATGCAGCACCTCAAAAATGGGCATCTTGAAAAGGGGGAACCCCAAAAACAGGAAACCCCAAAAATGGGGGATCCAAAAAATGGGGCACCTCAAAAATGAGCACCCTAAAAACGGGGGGAACCTAAAAATAGAGAAACCCAGAAACGGGGAACCCCAAAAACAGGGAATGCCAGAAATGGGCACCCCAAAAATGGAGAACCCCAGAAACTGGGGATCCCAAAAACGGCACCCTGAAATTGGGGAACCCCTTCTTTTCCTTCTTTCCCCTTTTCCCATTTTCTCCCTTTCCCCCTCTTTGTTCCCCATTTTCTCCCCCCTTTTTTTCCCCTTTTTTCCCATTTTTATCCCCTTCTCTTCCCTTTTCCCCCTTTTTTTTCTCCCTTTTCCCCCCTTTTTTCTCCTTTTCCCCTGGTTTTTCCACCTTTTCCCCCCATTTTCCC
>NW_024500625.1:0-987 GCF_017590055.1 Onychostruthus taczanowskii
GGTGTCACCCGGACCCCTCAGGTGCTACCAGGACCCCCCTCAGGTGTCCCCAAGACCCCCCCAGGTGTCCCCAACCCCCCCCAGGTGTCCCCAGGTGTCCCCCGGTGTCACCTGGCAGCGCCGCAGCTCCAGGTGTCGCAGGTGGGGGCAGAACTTGCTCAGGGCCTGGAGGGGGAGGGGAGGAGTCCAGGTGTGTCCCAGGTGTGTCCCCAAGTGTGTCACCACCCCCAGGTGTGTCCCAGGCATGTCCCCAGGTGTGTGACCAGGTGTGTGACCCCCCCAGCTGTGTCCCCAGGTGTGTCACCTCCCCCAGGTGTGTCCCCAAGTGTGTCACCAGGTGTGTGACCCCCCCCAGGTGTGTCACCTCCCCCAGGTGTGTCACCAGGTGTGACTCCTCTCCCAGGTGTGTGACCCTCCCCAGGTGTGTCCCTGCTGTCCCCAGCTGTGTCCCCAGGTGTGTCCCAGGTGTCCCCAGCTGTGTCCCAGGTGTGTCCCAGGTCTGTCCCCGGGTCTGTCCCCAGGTGTGCCCAGGTGTGTCCCCAGGTGTCCCCAGGTGTGTCCCAGGTGTCCCCAGGTGTGTCCCAGGTGTCCCAGGCCTGTCCCAGGTGTGTCCCAGGTGTGTCCCCAGTGTCCCCAGGTGTGTCCCAGGTGCCCCCAGGTGTCCCCAGGTGTGTCCACAGGTGTATCCCCAGCTGTCCCAGGTGTGTCCCCAGGTGTATCCCAGGTGTGTCCCAGGTGTGTCCCAGGTGTCCCCAGCTGTGTCCCAGGTGTGTCCCAGGTCTGTCCCCGGGTCTGTCCCCAGGTGTGCCCAGGTGTGTCCCCAGGTGTCCCCAGGTGTGTCCCAGGTGTCCCAGGCCTGTCCCAGGTGTGTCCCAGGTGTGTCCCCCCTGCAGCACGACCCCCACGTGGCTGCTCCAATCAGTGAGCACGAACACCTGCAGGAGCGAGAACCTGGAACAGGTGACAGGTGAGAGACAGGTGAGACAG
>NW_024500626.1:0-987 GCF_017590055.1 Onychostruthus taczanowskii
ATGGATTGGGAATTTGGGATTTCAGAGATTTCAGATTTTTGGAAATTCATGGATTGGGAATTTGGGAATTTTGGGATCGCAGTTCTGGGGATTTTGGGATTTAATGGATTGGGGAATTTTGGGATTTCAGAGTTTGGGAATTTTGGGAATTCATGGATTGGGAATTTGGGAATTTTGGGAATTTGGGAATTTTGGGAATTTGGTAATTTTGGGATTTCAGACTTTGGGAATTTTGGGATCTTGATCCTTGGGATTTTTGGGATTGGGGGAGGGGTTGGGATTCCATGGATTGGGGAATTTTGGGATCAAAATTCTTGGGAATTTTGGGATTTTTTTGGGATCCCAAACCTTGGGAATTTTGGGATTTCATGGATTGGGAATTCTGGAATTCCACAGATTTGGGAATTTTGGGGTTTCAGAGTTTGGGAATTTTTGGGATTTGAGGGGTTTTGAGATTTCATAGTTCGGGGAATTTTGGGATCATAATTCTTGGGAATTTTGGGAATTTTGGGATTTCAGAGATTTAGGAAATTTGGGATTTCATGGATTGGGAATTTTGGGATCCCAACCCTTCAGAATTTTGGGATTTCACAGATTTGGGAATTTTGAGAATTCATGGACTGGGAATTTTGGAATCCTGAATTCTTGGGAATTTTGGCATTTCATGGATTGGGAATTTTGGGATTTCAGAGATTTGGGAATTTTGGGAAACCAAATCCATGGGAATTTTGGGATTTTCAGGGATTTTCCAGGATTTCTCCGTTTTTTTCCAGGATTTTTTCTGTTTTTTCAGAAATTTCAGGAATTTGGCGGATTTTTCAGGAAATTTCCAGGATTTATCCTGGGAATTTTCGTCAGTTTTTGGAGAATTTTCAGGATTTCTGGGGGGAAATTTCCTGGATTTTCCTGAAATTTTCCGGATTTTTTTCCCCCTGGAATTTCCTCGACTTTCCAGGAATATTTTTTTTAATTTTTTTTTTATTTTCT
>NW_024500627.1:0-986 GCF_017590055.1 Onychostruthus taczanowskii
AATTTCGGCCATTTTATCCCAAATTTTAGCATTTTTATCCCAATTTTTGGAATTTTTTCCCAAATTTTGGCATTTTAATCCCAAATTTTGGCCATTTTTTCCCAAATTTGGGCATTTTTATCCCAAATTTCGGCCATTTTATCCCAAATTTCGGCCATTTTTATCCCAAATTTTGGCATTTTTATCCCAAATTTCGGCCATTTTTCCCCAAATTTTGGCTTTTTTTTCCCCAAATTTCGGCATTTTTATCCCAAATTTTGGCATTTTTATCCCAAATTTTGGCCGTTTTATCCCAAATTTTGGCATTTTTATCCCAAATTTCGGCCATTTTTATCCCAAATTTTGGCATTTTTATCCCAAATTTTGGCCGTTTTATCCCAAATTTTGGCATTTTTATCCCAAATTTTGGCCGTTTTATCCCAAATTTTGGCATTTTTATCCCAAATTTTGGCCATTTTTCCCCAAATTTTGGCTTTTTTTTCCCCAAATTTCGGCATTTTTATCCCAAATTTTGGCATTTTTATCCCAAATGTCGGCCATTTTATCCCAAATTTTGGCGTTTTTATCCCAATTTTCGGCGTTTTTAAACCAATTTTTGCAATATTTCCCCATTTTTGGGTCATTTTCCCCTTTTTGGGGATTTTTATCCCAAATTTTGACATTTTCATCCCAAATTTTGGGTTTTCCCCCCAATTTTTGCCATTTTTCCCCCATTTTTTGGGATTTCCCCCCCAATTTTGGCTCCTTTTTCCCAAATTTTGAGACTTTCATCCCAAATTTTGGGTCATTTTCCCCATTTTTGACATTTTTATCCCAATTTTCACCCAAATTTCCGCCTCTCCATCTCCATTTTTGGGGTCCCTTCTCCAAATTTTGGATTTTTTCTCCCAAATTTTGGGTCTCCTTTTCCCCATTTTTGGCATTTTCATCCCAAATTTTGGCATTTTTTCCCAAATTTGGGCCATTTTATCCCAATTTTCGGCGTT